>NW_020229825.1:53887-383809 GCF_003227725.1 Camponotus floridanus | reverse complement strand
AGAGAGAGAGAGAGAAACACTCGACCGTTCGAGTGTATCGCATGGTCCAACGTGTCAAGCATTTATCGGCGCGCGGCAAAAGAAAGAACAGCGTGGCGCGGAATAGGTGATACGACGACATAAAACGGCGTGCTCCGCTGTCTTTCCCTTGTCGCGCGCAACAAAAAAATACCTGAAAACATTGGATATGCAAAGTTGAACGGGCCGAGCGTTTCTCTCTCAACCACACACACACACACCACCGCAGTTACACATTTTCGTCAAGTTATTTAATATTTCAATTATTATTTACGAAAATCGTAAATGCCATAGTGACCTTTTAGTTGAATTTATTGTTTCTCACAAGCGCTATATTATAGTACTCTGCAACACTCTGTATAAAAAGGATATTTGCAATAACTTTCTACAAATTATATAATTTATGCATGACGTTTATAATCGATAATATCAGAAGCGATAATTAGGGCAAAATTGTGAACTTTGCTTCATCTTTTGAAAAAATACATGCGTGACATAGTTGTTCCGCCCTCTGCGGGGGCTCACTTCCGGAATATACCTACCCTAAGATATAAACCTAACCCATCTGTGTCCCGCCTGGGGCCGTTTTTCTCTAGTGGTATAAAATGTACCTGCTTTGTATGAAAATATAATGTAGAATATACTTGTCTATACATAGAAAAATTAAAGATAAATAATATAATATAAATATAATTAAACTTATAAACCCTTGTTTTGCGACAAAGGAATAGAGTAGAGTGAACCTCACTTGTATAAAAAAATTGAAAAAACTATAGTAAAACAGAACAATTTTTTTATTCTTTTTCACCTTATATCCGGAAATATTTGAGTTCCCGACCCTTATATATCATATATATGAATTACTCAGGAACCTGTCCTACAACATATTTAAAAATGAACCAAATCGGGGGAGGCCCCTTTTATGCATAAACCATAAATACTTCCATAATACAATCTTTGCCTCAAAAACAGATTATAATATCGAAATATAGATTATATATCATAAGTATAATGACCCTTTTCATGCCCATTCCCAGTGAGACCAACATAAATATATTTTTTTCGTCTCTCCGATACAAACAAGATATTTATATTGTTTAAATAAGGATCCTTTATTAACGATAATTCATGAAATATCGTGATTGATAATGTAAGATAGTATATATTAATAATTTATCACTTTAGAAAAGGCAATTTACTTTTAATTTTTAATTTTTAAAAAATGTTGCTTCATACATTTTTACATTATTGAAATATTTTTCTTTACAAGGATTTCCTTCTAAGACTATAGTTTATAGTAGTATAGCAAAAGCTGCAAGCATAAATTTTACAGCTTATGCTATCAAGTTGTTAAAGCTTTTCAAATATTATTATTTCTAGGCAATGGCGATGAAAGTAATTTTTTAGGCATCAATTTATCATATGTACAGCCGAGTAGGTATCGTACATTCAAAGCTTGGTATCATCCAAAAAAATCGCCAGCGATCACTATAGTTTACTCCAATAATTTGTTCGCTTTTACCGCTATATGATATGCTATAATTATATAAGAATTATCGAAATTAGCACACTTTAAAATAAGAATGATCTTTTATAATGCTTAAAAATTGGTCAAATTGTTACGGCAATGGTAACTGTTTAGCGAATCATAAGTGCCTATTTTTATTTATGGTTGTAAACAAAAGGAGAAAATGTAATCGAGTCTTATAACTGAAACACATACAGATAAAATACACATGGTTTCTTCTCATACAAGGTAATAAAATAAAATCATGCAGTATATCGAAATTATTGTACTTATATTTTAGTTCTTTGGCTTGAGCTATTTACTAATATTAATTAGACAATAAGAAAAGGAAAGAAGGAATATAAACTTACATATAATAATATTCAATTTATACTGTTAAGAATTAGTTAACTCAAATGACGAACAATGTTATATAACTATTTATTAGGTAGAGATAATAAATAATGAATAAATATCGTTGAAACGTGACTCTGTTGTCGATGTCTTTGTCTCAAAACCTACTCACTAACAGCCAATCTAAGAAACAATCATTATTCAGATTTCTTATTAACTTATGAGTTACCTGGTTTAATTCGAGTTACATATAATAAATGGAAGATAGATAATCCAACTTGTAAGAGATCAATTAAGTGAGATTGAGTGTGTTGTTTAGTCCAGTCGTCTTAGCATGCAGAAAGATGGCCGATTAGTCGAGCTCTCCCTTGACTTTCTTTCTTGATTGTCCCTTCGAACAGAACTTGCTGATATTGATGATCGGCCTTAATAATCCAGTGCTGGATTGATAACCGATCAAGAGATTCGAAGAATCTCACCTTTGGGAAAAATCGTATTGCACAAAATTGCACCCACGAGAATCATGATAAGTCACGTCTTATCAGAGCGACAAACAAAAGCCAGCTCGCTCCACGACACAGCCCGAGGAGGCCCAAGCCACCAGAAAGCCCTCTCTGCTCCCTCCTTCACCAGTCTAGGAGAGTGGTGTTATGCGTGTGTGTCGCGCGGTGGCGTCCCGGATGGAAAATCCGATCGTTTGATCGACGCGCTCTCTATCTGAATGGGCTGATCTCGTAACATTCCCCGCCTGCCTTCGTTGACCGGGGTCAAAGAATATTCCTCATGAATCTGTTCGTTCGATAGGTAATGGGCACAGCTTTACGATAGGACGTTTGAGAACAGATGTCTGAGTGCGAACTGTAACAACTCTGACATGCCCATCTGCGCCAGGATGAACGTCTATAACTCGGCCGAGAGGCCACTTAGCTGGCGGATACCGTTCATCCACAACCAGAACAAGTGAATCTTTTTTCAGAGATGGTACTGACTTGTTCCATTTAGATACATCATGAAATCTTTGGAGACATTCCTGCGACCAACGTGACCAGAACGTGTCCAACATTTGTTTAAGTAACTGCCATCTTGACAACCTGGAACAGTTAACATTGTTTAGCATAGGTTCAGGTATAATTGTGGGAGCACCTCCCACCAAAAAATGGCCTGGTGTCAAAGCTGAAAGATCCTCAGGATCATCTGAAAGCGGACTCAAGGGTCTCGAATTGAGAACTGCCTCGATTTGTGATAGCAACGTAGTCATCTCTTCGTACGTGAGTAACTGATTGCCCACAATGCGTTTGAGATGATGCTTAACTGATTTGACTGTCGCCTCCCATTTTCCTCCAAAATGGGAAGCGCTTGGTGGATTAAAAATCCATTGTGTGCCATCATTTGCGAGTAAGGTCGATAACTTGTCTGACTCTTTCGAAGAAGCCGAAAATAAGTTTCGTAGCTCTTTGTCAGCGCCCATCAGATTGGTGCCGCAATCACTGGAGAGTGTTGCACATATACCGCGTCTAGCTGCGAAACGTTTATACGCCGCAATGAAGGCGTCTGAAGAATAATCTGTCACTAATTCAAGGTGAGAAGCAGAGGTTGAGTAGCACACAAATACGGCTATATAGGCTTTGTACTGTCGTGCATTTTTTCCTTTCCAAGTCTTGATAGAAAATGGGCCTACATAGTCAACACCAGAATTGAAGAATGGACGTATGGTAGGATTGACTCTTTTTTCTGGAAGTTGGCCCATAATCTGCTGTGCTCGTTTTTGCCTGTACCTTGTGCAGATAATGCATTTAAGGATGAAAGACTTTACTGGAATCCGACCTCCTACTATCCAATAATTTTGTCGTAGATGTGTTAAAGTAATTTGCGTCCCTCCATGTAGGGTTTTCAAATGTGCATCTGAGATAATTAAAACAGTAAAGAGAGACTGTTTGGGTAATATTAGTAGGTGCTTAGAATCTTCAGGTAAACTTGAATGTTGAAGACGTCCCCCTGTTCATAGAAGGTTATTTGCATCTAAAAAGGGTGTAAGACGAATCAATGGACTGGACTTGGATAAAGTAGCGCCTCCTGAGAGAACGCTAATTTCCTGTTTGAAGTATATTTGTTGAATATGTTTAATCCAAAACATCCTTGCTTTGTCAATTTCACAAACAGTTAATGGATTTGTCAGTGAAACTGACTGTCTAAATCGCTCTGCGGCTCTCATACACATAGCTGTTATGCGTAGCAACTTCTTGAGATCTGAATATCGTGCCAATAAATCCCACGGATGTGAAATCTGACCTGATGTTACTGTGGTAATTTGAGCTGGACGCTCTTCTAAGTTGTCTGATGTCGAAACGGTGTCAGAATCAACAGGCCAAGTGTCGGGGGATTGAGACAGCCACGTGGGTCCTTCCCACCAGCATGTGAATTTGTTCAGCTGTGACGGAGACACTCCTCTCGTAGCAATATCGGCTGGGTTCTCTTTTCCAGATACAAATCTCCACCTTGCTTGTGGTAGAGTTTCTTGGATATAGACTACTCTGTTGTGAACGAAATCTTTCCATTTTGATGCAGATCCATTTATCCACGTTAACGTTACTGAAGAATCCGTCCAGAGAAATACTGAGACTCCTTTGAGATCTAAAACTGATAGAATATGAGAGACTAATTTAGTGAGTAATACTGCACCAGATAATTCTAATCTTGGTATGGTCAGTCTCTTTAATGGTGCGACTTTAGTTTTTGACACGATCAACATGGCAGTGGATTTTGTTTCTGCATTAGTTGTTCGGAGATAAACCGAAGCCGCAAATGCCTGCTGAGAAGCATCGCAGAAGCCATGAATCTGGATCTGCTGCTCTGGCTTACTTCCAATCCATCGTGGAATATGAATGAGATTAATGTCTGATAATTCGCTTAAAAATGTCTCCCATTTGTCGGCAAACTGCGTTGGTAACGGATCATCCCAGTCTAACCTTTGAGTCCATAATTCTTGTATAAGAATTTTAGCCTTGATAATGATAGGTGATAATAATCTGAGTGGGTCGAATAACTTTGCTATAAGAGACAATACAGCTCGTTTAGTAATGGAATGACTTGTTGGAGGGTTGAGGATAAAATGAAACGTATCAGATTGTGGATGCCAATTTAATCCAAGAACTTGAACACAAGAGGTTCGATCGATGAACTTGGATGATCCATCATCTCGTATACCTCGTGGTAGTGAATCAAGTATTGAATCCAGATTACTTGTCCATTTCTGCAATTGAAATCCGCCTGCCAAGCATAGCTGATTTAATTGTACGACTTGTGCTTTCACTGCTTCAATTGACTCTGCTCCTCCAAAAACGTCGTCCACATATCTGCCCTTAGTGAGACAAGGAATGGCGAGAGGATAATTCATTTTCTCATCTTCCACCAGTTGTAGGATTGTACGGAGTGCTAAATATGGAGCGCACGCCAGGCCGTACGTTACCGTTGTCAATTCGTATGTATCAACATGATCTTCAGACGTTGACCATAATACTCGCTGGTATTTCCAGTCCTTTGGATGGATATTGATCTGGCGATACATCTTTTCGATATCTGCCGAGAAAACATATCGAAACTGTCTAAACCAGATAAGTACATCTAGTAATTCGAGTTGCAATTTAGGACCGGTGTGGAGAATGTCATTGAGCGAAAGTCTTGAAGTTGTACGGCTAGATCCATTAAAGACAACTCTAAGCTTAGTAGTCGTACTGTTTTCTTTCCATACGCCGTGATGAGGTAAGTAAAAGTTGGGTTGAGGTTCAGGTTGAATATCGTCTATCAACCTCATGTGATGTAGATCTTTATATTCAGTCATGAATTTTGAATAAGCTTGAGCATAAATTGTATCTGAGTTAAATTTATTCCATAGAGATGTCAACATACGTGCTGCTTTGTGTCGTGAATTACCTAACTCTTTAGCAGACCTCTTAAACGGTAAGCTTACCACGTAACGACCTTGTGAGTCTCTTGAGTGTGTGTCTTGAAAGTGTTTCTCGCAGGCTTGCTCTTCCGGGGATAGGGAGGAACTCTTGTTAATACATACCTCCTGTTGTTCCCAAAACTTACGGAGAACATCAAACAATTATTGATCCATAGAGGCATGGTAACTATTGGTCAATAGTGATGTTCGATTCGCCGAGATCGGGCCAGAGATAATCCACCCAAAGGCAGTAAGCTGTGCGATAGGAGAGTCAATAGGTCCTTTCTTTAACCTCTCACGGATGATCTGGTGGTATACATCAGCTCCAATTATCATATCAACAGCTAATGGTTGTAGAAAGTGAGGATCTGCCAGAGTTAATCCAATAAGATGTTGCCATTGATGCATATCAATTGACACTGAAGGAATTGAGTTGGTAAGCTTGGGTAGAATATGTGCGGATACTTCAAGTGTTTCCGAGTTCTCATAAATAGCAGCAATCTTGAACGATGTGACGCCACGGGTTTTACAAGACGAGTGTCCTCCAACTCCTACCAGGGGAATCCATGAATGTGACCTAGAAAGCTTTAAATTCTGGGCTACTCTTTCGGTTATTAACGTAATTTCCGAGCCTTGATCAATCAATGCTCTGATCTATAAGGTACTTCCTTTCTGGTTGATGATGACAACCTGAGCTGTTGCTAGCAACACACATGAGGTAGCATGAGTTGAATTAATATTCAAATGTAAGACCTGAGAAGAACTAGATTTTGGTACAGTCTCCTGTGGTGTGGTCGCTTTTGTTGAGTCAACCTGTTTATCTAAACTGGGTTGTTTATGAATAGTGGTATGATGTTTTCGACCACACTTTATGCACCGTTTAGTTGAATGACAGTCTGACACTCGATGAGCTCCCAAACAGTTGTAACAGCGCCCGTGCTTTGTGAGGATTGAGTAGCGTTGTTGAGTGGTCTTTGATATATACTGTGGACATTTAGCGAGATAGTGCTTGGAAGAACATATAATACACGAAGAAGAAGACGTGTCACCGATGTCTGAATTTTTAGCTTGAAAATGTGATTTAAAGGTGTTTTGTTGCGCTTTCGTTGTAACCTTGATACCGCGAGATTTTTCAAAGGCTTGCAAGGAGAGTAATCGTGTGACTAAAAATTCACAAAACTATTTCCACGTAGGCGGTTCCTTGGCAGAGCCTAGATGTTGTTCCCACGCCTTAACAGAGTCAGAGTCTAGGCGTTGCACTGCTAAAAATACAAGGAAATCATCCCATTTGTCCACAGGTCGTTGTAACGTCTCTAACGTTCGGAAGATTTGCATGAGATTGGTATATAAGTATTCAAGATCCGTTGCTGATTCCCTTGTCATTCTTCTCAACGATAGTAATGCTTGTATGGCAGCGTTGACTAAGAGGCGTTTGTTTTCATAGAAGGAGATAAGATTGTCCCAGGCCTTTTGAAAGTTGTCTGCTGTTAATGACGTATTCTTCAGTAAATGAGAGGCAGTTCCTGTCAAGCTGGCCTTTAGATATTGCAGTTTTTCTACAGAACTGAGCGTAATATTTCTGATGATGATTGATGAGAATAAATCCTTAAACGACAGCCACACGGATGGAGCACCGTTAAATTTAGGAAGATCGATCCGAGGTAATCTTGTGTGATGTGAGACTGATAATTGATTTGCTGTGGATTGAGACAGAGATTGAGTCGAAGACGTACCTTCTTTCAATTGTTCCTCTGAATCAAGATGAGCGTTCATTCTGTCAACACACTCTAAATAACGTTCGTAAGTCGTAGAGTGGATATTGTCAGTAAAATAAGTATGATTTCGTATGAGTTCTTGTTCAGAAGGGCTAAGCTGATTGATTGATATCACAATAGCATCATGAATTATTGAGAATTTGTCCCAGTTATCGGTGAGTGACATTAAACGTACATTAATCACACGAGATGTGAGATCAACTGTTGGAATTTGAGTGAAGCTTTCTAAAGATCGAACAATGAGCGTGCTTAAAGAATGTTGCTGTTCAAGGCGACCTTGGATGTGAGAGATCCTCATTGTGACGTAGTTGAAGATTAGAAATGATAACACTTATAACTTTCCCTTAAATTGCACTGTATTCGGACTATGTATCTATAGCTCCGGCTCGAAGGACCAAAATATGTTACGGCAATGGTAACTGTTTAGCGAATCATAAGTGCCTATTTTTATTTATGATTGTAAACAAAAGGAGAAAATGTAATCGAGTCTTATAACTGAAACACATACAGATAAAATACACATGGTTTCTTCTCATACAAGGTAATAAAATAAAATCATACAGTATATCGAAATTATTGTACTTATATTTTAGTTCTTTGGCTTGAGCTATTTATTAATATTAATTAGACAATAAGAAAAGGAAAGAAGGAATATAAACTTACATATAATAATATTCAATTTATACTGTTAAGAATTAGTTAACTCAAATGACGAACAATGTTATATAACTATTTATTAGGTAGAGATAATAAATAATGAATAAATATCGTTGAAACGTGACTCTAGTTGTCGATGTCTTTGTCTCAAAACCTACTCACTAACAGCCAATCTAAGAAACAATCATTATTCAGATTTCTTATTAACTTATGAGTTACCTGGTTTAATTCGAGTTACATATAATAAATGGAAGATAGATAATCCAACTTGTAAGAGATCAATTAAGTGAGATTGAGTGTGTTGTTTAGTCCAGTCGTCTTAGCATGCAGAAAGATGGCCGATTAGTCGAGCTCTCCCTTGACTTTCTTTCTTGATTGTCCCTTCGAACAGAACTTGCTGATATTGATGATCGACCTTAATAATCCAGTGCTGGATTGATAACCGATCAAGAGATTCGAAGAATCTCACCTTTGGGAAAAATCGTATTGCACAAAATTGCATCCACGAGAATCGTGATAAGTCACGTCTTATCAGAGCGACAAACAAAAGCCAGCTCGCTTCACGACACAGCCCGAGGAGGCCCAAGCCACCAGAAGGCCCTCTCTGCTCCCTCCTTCACCAGTCTAAGAGAGTGGTGTTATGCGTGTGTGTCGCGCGGTGGCGTCCCGGATGGAAAATCCGATCGTTTGATCGACGCGCTCTCTATCTGAATGGGCTGATCTCGTAACACAAATGATTCATCTTATCTGGATTTTTACTCTTATTAAACATGCCTTTTAGTTGAGACAGTGTTTTTATGATATTTGAATTAAATTTCGCTATCAGAATGCACATGCAAATCGCATCTAATGTAATCGTATTTAATGTATTTTTGAAAATAACCAGCATACAAATTAAGATCACTTCTGGATTTTTTTGAATAACCAGCACCCGAATTAAATTGCCTTTGGATTTTGTTTAAATCAGTACATGAATCAGATCGCCTCTGGATTTTTTTAAATAATTAGCTTACGAATAGATCGCCTGTGAAATAAATATTTTAACAATCAGAGCACACATGCAAACCGCATCTGGTATGAAATATTTCTAAAAATAATCAGCACACGAATTAAATCGGCTCTGAATTTTTTAAAATCAACGCACGAATTAGATCGTCTTTGGATTTTTTTTCAATAATCAGCTTACGAATAGATCGCCTCTGAAATAAATATTTTAATAATCAGAGTGCACATGCAAACCGCTTCTGGTATGTAATATTTCTAAAAATAACCAGCACACGAATTAAATCGCCTCTGGATTTTTCTTTCAATAATCAGCTCCCGAATAGATCGTCTTTGGGATAAATAATGTTTAATAAGTATTTTTTAATTAATAACTAGAGCGTACATGCAAATCGCATCTGGTAAAATATATAATCTGTATATACATACATACATACATATATATATATATATATATATATATATATATATGTATATATACAGGGTGTTCAAAAAGTCCCGGTACGGGGGAATAACTCGAAAAGTAAGGGTTGGACAATGAAACTTTTCGGACAAAAGTTGTAGGGCTTACTCCGAGCTTTTATTTCGTGACCTTGAGTTTGACCTTGACTTTCAAGGTTATTTGAAGGTCAAAGTGTTTTTTTTTAAATGGGAACCCCTATTTTTGATTGCATATTCTTATAGCTGACCTCGAGAGCTTTCCAAAACACTATAATAAAATATTTTTCCCTCAAGCATTTATCGAGTTATGAGGCTTCAAATCATTTCTTAATTTTACATAAACCGTAAAATATCTTGTAAAATATTCACTTTTCGATTATTTTACCTTAATACTTTTATGTACAAAATAATGAGAGGAATCAATTGGTCTAAAAAAAAACACATAATTGTTCCGAAGAAAAAATATGTAATTTGCAATTAACAATTACATATTTTTTCTTAAAAACAACTGTATGTTTTCTTTACACCAATTGATTCCTCTCATTATTTTGTACATAAAAGTATTAAAGTAAAATAATCGAAAAGTGAATATTTTACAAGATATTTTACGGTTTATGTAAAATTAAGAAATGATTTGAAGCCTCATAACTCGATAAATGCTTGAGGGAAAAATATTTTATTATAGTGTTTTGGAAAGCTCTCGAGGTCAGCTATAAGAATATACAATCATAAATAAGGGTTCCCATTTAAAAAAAACACTTTGACCTTCAAATAACCTTGAAGGTCATGCTCAAGGTCAAACTCAAAATCACGAGATAAAAGCTTGGAGTAAGCCCTACAACTTTTGTCCGAAAAGTTTCTTTGTCCGACCCTTACTTTTCGAGTTATTCCCCCGTACCGGGACTTTTTGAACACCCTGTGTATATATATATATATATATATATATATATATATATATATTGTGACCGGTTAATTTATTTTATTAATGAGGGCCGTAAATGAGTCCTGGCCGGTGTTATTGGCCCACGGCACACCTTCGGCGCGATTCTTACTCAACTTTACCTCAAAGAAAATTTTGGGCGCCAGATGCGATAGTTCGCATCACTTCAATAAAAGTAATTCAATACCTTATCAGGATGAACGCAAAATTCACTACTAGATTAATCGCGACGGACGCTCGGCTAGCCCCGTCTCGGAAATGGTAGAGGGGGGGCGGTCCGTGTTAATATTTCACAAGGAAGGATCGAGAATATCAGGGGGGCTGCAAATAAGATCAAAAATATTATAATAATGAGAAAGAGTATATTTAACAATTAGATAAAGTGCGATATGTGACAGATTCACGCAATGGTGGCGAGATGTTGAGCGTTTGATTATGAGCAAATTTTCCGGCAGCGACGGGCCGGCATTCGTGTGTGATCACCGCGGTATCACGTGTTGCGCGGTAGAAAAAGTCGCGTAAGAAAGCCTTAGAATGTCGTGTTAAACGAGACGTAGCAGGGTCTCGGCAGACACAAATTCCACTTGAATTATTCGTAATTAGTACCGCGGTGATACTCGGGATCAGAATATCCGCCTTTTCATGCAAAAAAAAATATTAAATAAGGGCGGTAGCACAATTTATCAAACGCAATACGCATAGAATCGATTATTACGTGAGTCGATCCGACAAGTACAAAAGTACGATAATGACGGTAGAATTAAACAAGTATATATTTATTTCAGACAAATGATCGAACATGAGCGCGACGATTAGCGATACTAAAATCTCAAAAACGCACATAAGGGACTCTATTAACGAACCGAAATTTCACCTCGCAAAGATGTACGAACCGATGCCGCTACGCATCCGTCGGCTATCAAACACGCAATCGTCTTTGTGTGTGTGTGAGTTCGTTATCCCACAAATTCTTTTACACAAAATTCGGCATGCAACAAAAATTTTTAATCGCAATTAAAAATTACAATAAAGGCGACTGTTGGCGCTTAACCGGAAGAGAGGGCACTTACTATTATTGTAGCCCGAACAAAGCGTTTCGGCCGGCCGTCGTATTCTATTGCGCACTTCTCGTGCGGGGATTAATCCTGCGTAGAAAGAAAATTCTCAACGGCAGCAATTCGGCACGTGCTTCGTTCGGACTAACTCTACCTGCTAATCTAACGATAACCCGGCTTGAGGAGGTCGACGCTTGTCTCACCGGCGACTCCTGGGGATCCTGGGCTCTCTCGGCATCCGCGCTGAGGTCGATCGCTTTGGGGCCGTCGTTCCCTCACAATGGTTCGCCGAGCAGTGACGAGCGGAAGGCCCGTCGGGATTGTGCCGGCAATTAATTCATATCTAGGCCACCTGGCCGCTTCCGCAACCGCAGGATCGGCGCTAATTCTAATTATTCCTGCGGCCCTCAGGGCCGCATTTTCGCCTGTCGCTATCCTGTTGCTTTTCTTCCTTTTCTCAGCTCTTTTCAGCATGGCGTGAGGATTTTTCCGGCAGCCACTCGCCATTCTTTTAAAGATGTCCGGCAGCGCTTAATTTGGCCGAGCTGGCTCCGTTTCGGGACCCTACTATTGTTCCTCGTACCTGCTGGATATATGGAGATTTACAGGGGCGGCAGCGTGAATTTAAATAGTTTTTAAATTTTTACAGCTGATTTTGATACTTAGCTCGGCCTCCCTTTTCCCTTGTGATCGGCGCCTCCGCTCGTTCTCCTTCTTCGGTCTTCCTCGCCGGGTCGAGTCACCGGATGAGATCTCGTCACGTCCTCCCTCACATCCGTTTACAATATCCTTAAAAATTAACGCTACAAAAGAGGAGGAGGCGAGCCTACCCTCGCCTCCGATATTCGCTCTCTCTCCCTAAATCAGGGGAGAACGAGAGCCCAAAAACGACACCGGTCAGATCTCGCGATCCTTGTGACGGACCGCCAAGCGTCACGTCACAATATTTATTTTAATTTTACAATATTCCTCCTCGAGATGTTAAAGAGGAGGATGCGAAGGGGAGCGAAAACATCGTTAAAAACACAAGGTGAATAGAGAATACTCGGAGGAACAGGGATGGAGGGTGTTCTCGCGCGAACCACGACGAAGCAAAGGCCGTCTCGAAATCTCAAAGTTGGGCGCCAGATACGGTCTTTCACGTATTAGTTCACTAAACGCCAAAATAACACGAAAAACGTCTGCCTGATTCGCCACGGGCCGACTAGCTCGTCTAACGGTAGAGGGACAGGGTCTATGGAAAAGTTATTATTTGTTTATTTGTTCTATATAAGGTTTGGCAATTTCGAAATTCGACAAACACAACGGAATTTAACAATCATGAAAGGCTAACACTCAAATAAATTATGTGAATGTAATATCGAAAATCTACATTTATTAAAAAGAAAATAATATAAAAATAAAATAACGAAATAACAAATTAAATAAAGAAAGATTGATAATATTAGCAATTAAAAACCTTGAAATAATGCAATATAACTGTTGAAATTCAAGATACGATTATACTATTTCAATCCTTACCGCTATCTTATAAATTCCACCTGTATTTATTTTCTTGTCCGTACCGACGCGCTTTAGGCTTCCCGTATCGCGACCATCGATTATTCTCTCATTCATTTGCAGTCGCGATAATAGCACGAGATTTATACGAGTTTAATAAAAGCTTATTACAAGACATACGTCCGATTCAGTTTGTCTACTTTATTTTTCCTGCGCCAACAGGTTATAGGATCCAGGACAGAAAACCGTTTAAATAATTACGGCTAAAGTAGAATTGTGTAACGATATACGTTTCTCTCGGTGCGATTGCCATGTACATTTTCCGAGCACGTGTGTTTGGAGATTGGTGTACCTGTGTATCCTGATTGGTGTGCCTGTGTAAATGACACAAGGCTAACGAATGCCCACAAAATGCTAAAGGTCACGGGACCAAAACGGCTCAAGAGCCTGATGCGTATATTGTATATGAAGCCAAGCAGAACATAGCATTCATAACAAGTTCCAGTTGCAAGGACGGACAATCGTTGGTGTCTTGACAATCGAAGCACGTCTCACGTATGCAAGTGAGAATGTTTTTGTTGACGTTCCCAAGGTCGGACGTGAGAAATTGTTTGGTCAGCGACACTTCGGCTGATATAGGGGTAAGAGGAATCGCTCGACTAAATGTCTCAGACGGATCAACAAACAGGACGGTTAACCTTGAAAAGACGCTCCTGGTTCCCAATTTGTGAACAAATTTGATATCAGTATCAAGGATCACGAACTGTGGTTGCGAGATTATTTTTCGGAAAAACGAAGCGATCGTGAATGATTCAGACAGATCGATTCGAATGGTGGCCGATCGCATTGGTAGTTTGTATTATGTTCACGGCGTGGACGAAATGGCTCAGACAGCTTCGGAAGACCGAGACCAAAGAGAGCTAGAATTGTGGCACAGAAGAATGGGTCACCTAAATATACGCGATCTAGTAGAGATGACGAAGAAGCAATTTGTCACGGGCGTAAATATTGGACGAGCAGACAAGTTACCATCCTGCAGCACGTGCACGAAAGGTAAGCTCAATTCATTAAGCTTTGACCACAGCACATCAAGGAACACAAGGAGATTACATATTGTTCATAGCGACCTATGCGGGCCCATGAGGGTCCAATCAAAATAGGGTGCACGCTACGTCGTCACCTTCGTCGATGACTGCACACGCTGGTGCGAGATCTACCTTCTCAAACAGAAGAGTGGCATCTTAAATGCATTCAAGGAATTCAAAGCCTATGCTGAAAATCAATGTGGAGAACAAATCAAATATCTTCAGAGCGACAATGGTCGCGAATACTGCAACGGAGAATTTGACGTCTTTCTGAAAGAGCAAGGAATTCGAAGGCGACTTACTGTTCCGCATACGCCACAACAGAATGGTGGAACGCAAAAATTGAACTTTAGTCGAGATGGCCCGCTGCATTTTGTTTCAGGCAGACTTACAGATGTCATTTTGGGCAGAGACTGTCCACGCTGTTAATTACTTGAGAAATTGATGTGCATCTAGAAGTTTAGAGGGGAAGACGCCCTACGAAAAATGGATCGAGAAGACACCGGATCTGAAGCATCTACGTGTCATCGGCACAAAGGCGTTTGTTTTCGATAAAACACCAGCGAAAGGAAAATTTGACGCACGAACAAAGAAAGGCGTTCTGATCAGATACTCGGAGGTCTCTAAAGGCTATAAAGTATGGATCCATTCCGAGAATCGAGTGATTACCACTCGTGATATAAAATTCCATACGGAACTTGGTTCGGACTGCGCTAACATCGAGAAAATCATTTTGAAAATTTTTATAGAAGAAGATCGCGCAGATACCAATACGAAGACGCCTGCAAATATTGTAGAAGCCGAAGTTGCACCTAATGCAATTCTTCAAGAACCCAACGTCGAAATGCGCCGGGCACCGGGCAGACCGCGCATTATCCGCACTGGAAGTCACGGAAGACCCCAAAAAGAATTCCGATTCACCAGTTCAGGGAACACTATCAATGACAATACGGGACGAGATGGAGACTCAATAGGTGAATCTACGATTGAGACTCCTGACAGCGATACATCATCTAACGATAACAAAGATGTGGAGAACGATGTTTTCCACGAAGCAAACCTTGCGATTGCTTCAGCAAAGGTGGCAAAGGTACAACTTTAAGAAGCTATGACCGGACCACAGGCAAATGAATGGATGGATGCGATGGTGACAGAATTTAAAAACATTCTCGCTCAAGATACCTGGGAAATAGCTGAACGGCCAATGGATCGAACCATAATTGATTGTCGTTTGATACTCACCACAAAGGATGGAACGCTAAGCCGGCGAATGGTTCGCCTTGTTGCCCGCGGATTTTTGCAACGCCCACGCATTGACTTCATGCAAACCTGTGCACCAGTGACAAGATTGGAGTCAATGCGATTAATGATGGCACTAGTCATCCAATTCAAAATGATTCATCAGCTAGACATCGTAACGGCATATTTAAATGGTTTCCTGAACGAAGAAGTGTTTATGGAAAAGCCAAAGATGCTCAAGAAGATTCTTCTGGAAATTGTTCAACGAGATGGCGAGGATAGCATCTCCGGAGCTAAAGCAACAAAAATGTTACACGATGTTCAAAACAAGAATAAAATTTGCTTGTTGAAGAAAGTGCTCTATGGCCTTCGGCAAGCTGGACGCCAATTGCACGCGAGATTGGATACTATCATCCGAAAGCTAGGATTAACTCCCATCAATGCTGATCCGTGTCTATATATTTTGAGGCGCGGCGAAACTACATTAATTGTACTTATTTATGTAGACGATATTTTGATCTGTTCACAGGATGAAACAAGCATTAAAAGATTTTGTCATAGTTTGGCACGAGAGTTTGAGGTCAAGGAGCTCGGACTTGCATGATATTGCCTAGGAATTGAAATTAATCAAAAAGAAGACATTATCTCACTAACTCAGCAAAAATACACTAAGGAAATTCTCGAGCGATTTCATATGAAGTCTTGCAATCCTGTATCTACGTCTGACGAAGCTAGAGCGGGCGATGGACACAATAAAAACTCAAATAAACAAGGACGACGAAAACTTAACCATGCTTTACCGTGAGCTTGTCAGGGTCTTAATGTACTTGGCCGTTGCTACATGACCAGACATAGCATACATCGCCAGTTATCTTGCGCAATTTAATAATTGTTATACATCAGAGCAATGGGGAATGGCAAAACGCACATTGCGTTATTTACAGGGCACTTCTAATTTTGGTTTATGTTTTAGAAAAACAAATGATAAAATTGCTGGATATTCAGATGCAGACTGGGGAAACTGTGCGATTGACAGGAGGTCCTACACCGGCTACTCATTTATTCTAAGTGGAGCGACTGTGAGTTGGAAGGCCCAGAAGCAACGAACGGTTGCCCTATCATCAACCGAGGCCTAATACATGGCATTTGCAGAAGCCGCGAAGGAAGCCGCCTACAATCCTTATTGTGAGAACTAGGAGATCCTGGATTTTGCGAGATCACGATTTTTTGCGATAATCGGGGTGTGCAGATTTTGACCGAGAATCCGATCTATCATTCTCGGACAAAACATAGATATTCGACATCACTATGTTCGGCAAGCCGTTAAGGATGATACATTCATGTTAATATCAATACCGACGACCAACATGGTAGTCGACATTTTTACAAAAATTTGGATAAAGTTCCGTATAGGTGAACCCTCCGATTTTTTTAAGACTATACTATTTTTTGTATTTTTGTGCGCTAATTACGAATATGATAATGAAAATTTGCGACTAGGTCATTTTCAAGGTCAAAACTTCAAAAAATTGAAAAAAATATCACTTTTTTGACTTTTATTTCGATAAATATTCATGTATTTAAAAAATATTTCAAATAAAAGTTGTAGTTCTTATAAAAATATATCATTTATGTCCTATACATTTTTTGCATAAAACTGATAGTTTTCGAAAATAATGAGATAAAAGAAAAGATTCTCTCTCTTTGCACTAAGAAACATGAAAGAAAACATTAATATATTCTTCGTTCTCAGCCAAGCCCGGAGTCAACGACTAGGACGTGACAAAGAACTGACACCATTTTTTTTTGTTTTTATACTTTTTTTTTGTATTTTATGTATTTTTTAATTTTTTTGTATTTTTTAATTTTTTTTACATTTTTAATTTTATTTTTTAACGCTTTTTTATTTTTAAAAACTATTTATATAACGCTAAATATGTTATTCCTTTCCCGGATAACATCTTTTAATGTCGATAAGCAATTGCTTGAAAGGATCTTGATCTAATCTTCGAAGTCGACGACGCCACATAAATTCGCACAAATGATCAGCGATAGAATTATTGTGAACACCACCGCGAGATATTTCACGACGCATCCAGCGCCAAGAGTATTCAATATTCTGAGTATAAGCCCCAGTTTCCGGATCTACAAAAAACTCAGAATGATTCACCGTTTTGTGGTCATAACCGTGATGTTTCAAGTCGATATCCTTTTCAACAATCCGATATGGATCTCAGTTCCAGGCATCACATGTTTTTTTATTAAAGTTATAAGAGTATCTTTATCTTTCTTGTTGTCCGGGCAAATTTCGAGCCGATAATTAGTAGCGTGTCCACGATGAATCATTCCGAGAATCCACGATCCCTCAACAATACGTCCCCGTTCATACTTCCGACGACCAATCTTACACTCATCAATTCCGACGATTTCACCAACACCTCCCAAAAGACCCTCTTCCTGAAACTGCTCATCAAGTGCAGCCATGCAAACTTCTCGACAAAAAGAAAATCTATCGGCTATAGTTTCACGAGAAATCTGCTGTCCGTCAATAATACTGCTTTCTCGAATCGTTTGCTCAAACGACATATTGACAGAAAAACAGTACGTTATGACAATACATGCCGCAGGAGAAATATGACACCTCTCGAACCACGTATCCTCGGCAACAGTCGCAGTATGTCGATACTTTCCTTTTTTCATGCAAAGAAATCTTCCGCATTCAAGATCAGATTCTAACAAATCCATATATTTTTTATGATGACTACAGAATCTTTGCGTTGGAATCAAACCAACTTCCCTCAACCATCGAAGAGTTGATGAACGATTTTGAAAAATAGATGCCAATAAAAACAAATTGTATGTTTTATCCATTTTTTCGTAAATAAGAAAATTAAAAGAAACAATCTTATTAAATAGGCTATAAAATTTTTACTGGAAAATTATGTAACATGATAAGAAAACTAGCGTCTACGAGCCACAGCGGATGGTAATGCCTGAAAAATTCTTTTTAATTGTACGCGAAATTTTTAAAACGAAAACACGGCATATGCATATATTTTACTTGGTGCATTTAACCAAGATATAGATTCTCATTTTTGAAATTCTATAAAACCCTCTTTACCCCCCTGAAGAGACGTAGACGAGAAAAATATCGGGGCGAAATCGCTGAATCGGGAATCGAACCCGAGTCTTTCGCTTGCCGGGCGACTGCTCTTACCACTGAGCTATTCAGCCCCACACCGATACTACCCTCGTCTATTTGTTTATAACTATGGAAAATGAAACGCGATTATTTCAGCTAGCGCATGAATTAAACTAAATCAAAAGGAAATAGGCTCGTTATATATTAAATAACATGATAAGAAAACTAGCGTCTACGAGCCACAGCGGATGGTAAAAATTTCGCGTACAATTAAAAAGAATTTTTCAGGCATTACCATCCGCTGTGGCTCGTAGACGCTAGTTTTCTTATCATGTTATTTAATATATAACGAGCCTATTTCCTTTCGATTTGGAAAATTATGCTTTGCATAAATAGTTGCAAACCCATATAAAACCGTCTATAATTATAGACCTAATTTTGCATCCAAAGCACCGAGCGATGAGGGGTAAACCTTACTTTGCACAAAGAGTTGCAAACCCATGTAAAGCAGTGTAACAAATTTTACATCCGAAGCACCGAACGATTGGAAGTAGGCGTTGCTTTGCACGAAAAGTCGCAAGACTTGAGCACGCAGAAAGTTTATATTTATTAAATCTTTGTCTTACTAAAAATCTGATGAGTCTAAAATATACTAAAAATAGATACAGAAAAGATTAGCAAGACTCCTACGCACGGTGTGTGTGCGTATAGAATTTATATTTGTTGGGCGGTGGTTATTGCGTGCGAAATAATATAGTCACCACATGAACTATGTTAATAGAATATACTGTATATATTTGACACATGAACAATTCAATGCATAAAAGAAAAACAGTTTTGATATCTCCTGCCTTTATAACGCGAACAGAAAATTATTTTTCTTTTAATTTTACAAAGAACAACGTGACGAATATTACGCACATGGCAGAACGGCAGCAGACTCTATCTTTTACTTAATTAATTGTTTAATTGTTAAGGACGTGACTAATCGATAAGTTACCGTCCGTTTTATCGACCGTAGAAATATAATGCTCAACACCCTCTCTTAATTTCTACCAGTCTCATATAGATATGCTTCAAAAAAAAATTTATTCTATTACAGTTTTTAACTATACTTTCATTATATATTATTTAAGCAATAACGTCTTTTCTTATTTACTTAACTAAAGTGATCTTGTGAGTATTAAATTTAGTTTTTCCAAGCGGTTTGGTAAATAGATCCGCGAGCTGTTTGTCAGCTTGACAATATTCAATGTTGATTGTACCTTTTCTTAATTCCTCATGAATAAAATGATATTTTACATCAATGTGTTTTGAGCGTCTATTAGTAACACCATTTTTAATCAGTTTAATAGCACTTTGATTGTCTATCTTTAATTTTACACCCGCAGTTTCGTTCAACACTTCTTCAATTAGAGTCTTTATATGCAGTATTTCTTTACAGCACTCTGCCGCAGCAATGTATTCCGCTTCGGTGCTAGATGTTGCTATTATGGGTTGTCTTCTTGAATACTACAATTGGTCCGCCACAATAAAGTATTACGTATCCCGTAGTGCTTTTTCTCGTATCTATGTCTCCGGCATAATCAGAATCACAATAAGCTATCACTTCCATTTCGTTGTGTATGTTATCAAAGCTTATCCCTTGATCTTTTGTACCGTTGAGATATCTAAACATACGTTTTACTTCCGTTACATGTTGTTTTGTATAGCTGTTCAGGTATCTGCTTCCGTGTCCTAGAGCTTGTGCCAGATCCGGGCGTGTTTTCGTTGTTAGATATAGCAAACCTCCAATTGCTTCTCTGTATTTGTAGTTTGTCTTTTCTAGATCTTCTGTTTCTTCGTTGTATTTTATCGATGGAGTATCTACCGACTTTGATTCATCCATCTGAAATCTATTCAGCAATCTTTTCGAGAAATTTTTCTGTGTTAGTTTTAAATTTCCTGGAGATCGATTAATTTCCATGCCCAAAAAATTCTTCGGGTTTTTAGTGATTGTTGTTTCAAATTCATTCTCAAGCTTTTCAATAAACTGATTGCACTTTTGTAAATCTTTGTACAACAGTACTCCGTCATCCACATAGAATCCTAGAATAAGTGTTCTATCTTCGTTTACATAGATGCACTGTTCCGACTTTATTGATTTAAAACCTTCTTGCTCAAAAAAAGTCGAGAATCTCCGATTCCATTTTAACGGTGCTTGTTTTAGTCCGTATAAGGCTCTCTGTAGTTTACATATTTTATCACCATAATCATAGGATTTTATCACCATCTTCTGGTGGATACATGTAAACGACTTCATCCAAATTTCCGTATAGAAAGGCCGTTTTTATGTCGAATGTAATCAACGAGTAGTTTTTCTTCACAGCCAAGGCGAATAGTATTATCAGAGATGCGTTATTGACCACAGGACTAAAGTTTCTTCGTAGTCTATTCCTTGAACTTGTTGGAATCCTCTGACTACTAATCTTGCTTTCTTTTTTTCGTTGTCTTTCGTTTTAAAGATCCATTTGCTGCTTAATATTTTTTTTTTCTTCTGCTTCGGAATTATCGATGACTTTCCATGTATTATTCTTTTCCAAAGAATTCTTCTCTATTTTTATTGCTTCTTTCCATTCCTTTTTTCCGCACCCGTGATGGCTTCTTGGTAGGTTAGAAAAACATAATCATTATATTTTTGTGGAAATTTTGTTGTTCGAGCCGATCTTCGCAATTATTGTATTTGTTCTATGTCATTCTCTTCCTCTGCATCTTCGTATTCTTCTGATTGTTCTTCTTCGTTTTGATCATTTTCTATTTCTTCTTCATTTTCATTTCTAAGCTCTTCTTATATGTTTTCCTCTTCTTCATTTTGATCTTCTTGCATGTCTTCTTCGTTGTCAAGTCTAACAAATATATTTTTATTATCTCTTTCTTTTACGATTTCAGGCTTTTCTTCAAATTTAATATCTCTTGAGACGATTATTTTCCTTCTTTCAGCGTCCCAGAGTCTATAATCTTTAGGACTATATCCCACGAAGATAAGTTTTCTGCTTCTATTATCCAGTTTTTTTCTCTAGTGGTCCTAGAATTTTAATATGTGCCGTACAGCCAAATATTTTTAGTGAATTCAGATCAGGTTTCTTCTCGTTCCACATTTCATAAGGAGTTACTTTAAGCAGTTTAGTGGAACTTCTATTTAGCAAATACGCGGCTGTGTATGCCGCTTCTCCCCACATTTCTTTCTTTAGGCTTGATTCAGTTAACAGTGCTCTGGTTTTTTCCAGCAAGGTACGATTAAGTCTTTCTGCTTTCCCGTTCAATTGTGGAGTGTAGGGTATAGTAAAGTCCATTTGTATGCCATTTTCTTTACACCAATTTTGTAGATTCTTGTTTGCATACTCGCGACCGTTGTCACATCTTAATCTTGCCAGTTTCGTGTTGCACCGAGCTTCAGCATATTTTACATATTCTTTAATTGTATCCGCGACTTCATACTTATTTTGTAGTAAATAGATTACAGTAAAGTGTGTATAATCGTCTAACATTGTCAAAATGTATCTTTTGTCATTCCACGTTTGAGTTTCAACAGGACCGCAGACGTCAGAGTGTACTAATTCTAGAGGTCGTTTTGTTTTTGTTTCAGATTTTTCGAATGGCACTCTTGTTTGTTTAGCTTTCAGACAGGTTTCACATGTTGCTTCTACTTCTTTCAGATTTTTCGCAATGAAATCCATGCCTTTTGAAATTCCTTTTAAAATCTTCATTCCATTGAAGCTTAAGTGACCTAGTTTTTTATGCCATATTTTTATTGAATCCAATGTGTGTGCTGCATACGATTTCTCTTCTGATTCTCGTTTGTTTGTGTAGAGCTCTATCTCGTACAGTCCGTTTTCCTTCTTGCTTCCGCAGAGAATTTGCTTTCTATCCTTTTTAATTATTACCTCTTTTCCAGTGAATATCACTTCTCCTCCATGATCCGTGATAGCAGAAACTGATATCAGATTTGAATTCAGGTCTGGAATGTGCATTACGTTTTTCAGTACGCAATTCTCCGAATTTAGTGTACCTGTTCCTTTGGACAACATTGATTCATTTGCTTTTGCTACGCCGACTTTGGATCGTTCTTGTTTAAAATTTTCCAGATGTTCCAGCTTATTAGTCATATGAGATGTCGTGCCTGAGTCCACTATCCATGATGATGTATTTTCTTGTTTGTGCACAAGAAACGACACCTTGTCAGTTTGCTGATCCTTTTTCTTAGTCTCCTTACCTCGAAAGAAACAATCTTTCTCTAAGTGATTATTTTTCTTGCATATCTTGCAATATAGCTGCTTCTCCTTTGAATCAGTTTGATTCTTCGATACTGTCTTCTTACATGCTTTAGCTAGATGACCCGTTGAATTGCACTTGAAGCATCTTTTCTTAGTGACTTTGAATGCTACAGCATTTTCTTTTTCCTCTTGTTCAGAGTTCCTCGCTTCTTTCGCAAGTATTCTTGATGTCAAGTTTTCCAGAGTTTTATCCGTTGAGGCGGTTGATTCCCATGCTGTGACGAATCCTTTAAAAGAGTCTGGTAGTGTAACCAGAATTTTAGAGATTAACATCGGATCTGCTATGTCTGCATTCAAGGCTTTTAGGTTACTTGCTATGTTGACTAGTTTACTAATGTGTGTTGTCACATCGCAGCTTTTGTCCATAGTGTAGCTAAAAAATTCTTGCATTAGTGCACACTTTCGTTGTTCGCTATCTCTCTCGTATATTGCACATAATTTTGCCCACATGGATTGTGCCGTTTTACAATTTAATACATGAGTCATGGGTTTCTTACCGAGAGATAATACGATTACCTTTTGTGCATTTGCGTCCTTTTTGAGCCAAGGTGCGTCTTGTACCGCATCAGAGATTTCCGTAGCTACCTCATATAAATCGTTCGCTTTCAGCAGAATTGTTACTTCAAATTTCCACAGTTGAAAGTTTTCCACTCCGCTCAGCTTTTCAACTTGATTTATCTCTTCTACTGATACTTTAGCCATTTTTACCTTTTTTAACACTTTTTAGTATTTTATTGTCTTCGACTATATTTTTCTTTCTGGGCCCATGTTGGCAACCTGTTGGGCGGTGGTTATTGCGTGCGAAATAATATAGTCACCACATGAACTATGTTAATAGAATATATATATTTGACAAATGAACAATTCAATGCATAAAAGAAAAACAGTTTTGATGTCTCCTGCCTTTATAACGCGAACAGAAAATTATTTTTCTTTTAATTTTACAAAGAACAACGTGACGAATATTACGCACATGGCAGAACGGCAGCAGACTCTATCTCTTACTTAATTAATTGTTTAACTGTTAAGGACGTGACTAATCGATAAGTTACCGTCCGTTTTATCGACCGTAGAAATATAATGCTCAACAATATTTATTAAATCTTCGCCTTACTAAAAATCTGATGAGTCTAAAATATACTAAAAATAGATACAGAAAAGATTAGCAAGACCCCTATGCAAGGTGTATGTACGTATAGAATTTATTTTTATTAAATCTTTGCCTTACTAAAAATCTGATGAGTCTAAAATATACTAAAAATAAATACAGAAAAGATTAGCAAGACCCCTACGCAAGATGTGTGTGCGTATAGAATTTATATTTATTAAATCTTCGACTTACTAAAAATCTGATGAGTCTAAAATATACTAAAAATAGATACAGAAAAGATTAGCAAGACCCCAACGCAAAGTAAAAAGCATATTATGTTTAAAAGTTATTTTAAATTTTTATAATAGATATTAGCTATATCATAGGCGGGGGGGGCTTCGCCCCCCCTGCACCCTCCCTTTTCCTGCTCCTCGTTTGCCCCTCGGGGGGCTTTGCCCCCCGAACCCCCCTATAATATGCCCCTGACCTACTTTGTCCCCAAGTCGTTTTAACCCCAGAGTCTTTTGTCCAAATTATTTCATCCTCAGAGTTTTTTCGAAGGAGCTTCTGTGTATAACTGAACGATGTGCAACTTTCCGTGTATACCTGAGCGGTGTGCAACTTAGCAGTGTGCAAATAATTGGTATCCAAGTGCGCCACTCCCAACTTAACATATACCGTCATTTACCTATTTACCACAAATTTTAGTCTTTAACGTCGATTTTCTCGAAAACTTTTAATTTTATGTGAAAAATGTATACAACATAAATGATATATTTTTACAAGAACTACAACTTTTATTTGAAACATTTTTTTGATACATGAATATTTATCGAAATAATGTCAAAAAACTGATATTTTTTTAATTTTTTGGAGTTTTGACCTTGAAAATTACCTAGTCGCAAATTTTCATTTTCATATTCGTAATCAGCGCACGAAAATACAAAAAATAGTATAGTCTCAAAAAAATCGGAGGGTTTACCTATTCGGAACTCCACCCAAATATTCTAAACATTAATGCTAGATGGTTGTATTCTTTCAAATATATTACAATGCAATATTGCTATGATGTTTCATTGCAATATTACAAAAGCGGACATCTTAACGTTGTTACAATTTTACAGCAATGATACAGTAAAGTTTTGCAACCGATTTGCAATATTGTCATGTTTCAATGAAATTATTCTGTAATACATCTGCAACTTTTCTGTGTTATAAGGGATCTTGCACAAACCGCGACAGACCGTCACAAAATTGTCATACGAACCATCATAAAACGTCACTACACAATTGCTACGTTACGTAAAGTAACATTAATAATCTCGAATTCACAATACAAAACTGTCAAAAGTGCAATTATAACAGGTTATTAGTACACGTCAATAATCGATAATGTCGCAGAGTACCGTTAGCGCGATCTTTCCTCAAACCTCTCAACCATACAAGACTACTAATACATCTCACTTTACAAGTGTTGTATACGGATATACAATACTATTATACAGGATGATTTAAAATAACCTATTATCCTTAAAATGACATTCTTGACTCAATTCTAAGACGATTATTAATAAATTTTCCGATGTATCGTAGTTTCTAACTTTTACGCACTTAAAGTAGATGTAGAATAGTCAAGTAGATATCATGTCACACGTTTTGAGAGACAACGATCTACACTAAATAATTAATCAAAAGTTTTTCTTCTTAAACTGTATCATGTTTCTTATTCACATTTATTCACTCACTCGATAAAACGAAATATTTATTAATGACTCTAATCACTAATCACTATCAATCATTGTTATCAATAATCACTCCTGACAATTAAAAGTCATTCGATAATTGAAATAAACACATATGCTAGTGATATTGCGATATTTACTCGGCAATAGCAAGCAATTTTTAAGCTTTTTAGGTTAAGATATTACCAGGTTCTTCGCTGTTGCTATGCGTGAAATATACAGAGTGTAATTGAAAAGGCGGAATAACGCTATTTGCAGAGCAAATAGCGTTATTCCTGATTAAAAATCGAGTCGAAAAGTCCTGAACCATTTTTTCTATAATATTTAATAAAGCGGTAATTATTGAGTAAAGTTGCTCCAATAAGCATCGACCTTTAATTTCCTTTTCTTTAAAGAAATGCTTTTAACGGAAGAAATATGATTTTTAATGTAAAATAAAGTTTTTTGCATTATTACAACTCAAGAATATTGCACGATAACGGCATGACATAGCGCCGTAGCGGCGGAGCGTTCACGCACTACGAGGCGAGCGGCACACTGACGTGCGTCTAAAGATTGATGCTTAATGGCGCAAATTTACTTAATAATTACCGCTTTATTAAGCATTATAGAAATAAATGGTTCAAGACTTTTCGACTTAATTTTTAATCAGGAATAACACTATTCACTCCATGGATGTTTCTTCAGTTACATCCTTTATATATGTATATATACATACATATATATGTACATATATGTATACACACACATATATATATATATATATATATATATATATATATATATATAATCAATTCTTTTGTTTATTTTCTATTTCAGGTGAACTTTGTCGCCCACTTAATTGCAAAAAGAAAGAACTTTGCCTCTTGGAAGACATGTTTACTGCTGTCTGCGTCTCGAAAAAAGAACTTCACAAATCAGGGTGAGTATCAAATTTATTTTACTTTATTTTATTTATTCTTTTATTCTTGAATATAAAAACCTTTTAAGACACACATACACACACACACACACACACACACACACATACACACACATATATATATACAGGGTGTCAATTTTCGACCTTAAAGAAATAAGGAAGTAGATTGGCTCAAATTAAAAAGGAATGACCTGTATTGTTTTGGGATTGTCGAAAAATTAAATAAAGAAGATCGGCCAATCTGCGTGAGTAGAAGCGTGCGGCGACGAGAGTCTTCCCACTGTAATCCGATACTACAAGCGCCGCGAAGCGGTAGGAGGGTCGCTCTCCAAGACATGATGATGGTTTGCGATATATCGTAATACCGCGCCGAAAAATGACCCGTCCTTTTAGTGGCGAGAAAATGATGCGCTATCATTTCCACATCACCTTGCGGTAGATAGCATGGAGCGCTTTTTTTATAGTGGTTTCCCCCATAGGCCTATTCCACTCTCAATTTGAAAATTATTCAAAATGCCATTACTATACGCTGAATATATCGTAAATGTAAAAAATTAATGGTGACAGTACCTTTACAAAAATTGATCCGTGATTGAAAATCCCTCGATAAAATGTATTGCATACGTTGATAATGATACGATAATAAAATGCTTTAAGAATCCTTTCTTCATCTCGTACACGAAGGCGCACTGCTGGACCGGTTATCCCGATATTCTGCACGACACCCAGTTTCACATAATTATTGCACAACACGTAAAATTGTATGTCCACTTGGTTTTTGTGCACACCCGGGAAATCGTTCCGCGTAAATTGCGGCCGCGCAATAAGTATTTTCTTCCGCTAGTCCGTATGCCACAATCATGTCCGTATATTCCTGCAGAGTATACTTCATTTTCACTGGTAATTAACTGCGTGAACACAAGATTTTTATTAAAACGTCTTAGCTCTCGTACGCTGTTACCAGACTGCGTACGGCAGCCAGGCTTGCCACCTCTTCGGTTTTGGTCCGGAGTCTTCGGGCGAAAGAGAAAATCTCCGGGTCTCCGGCCGAGAGAGAAAATCTCCGGATTGCCCTCCGAAACATTTAATTTTTTAAATGACTTTTTTTTGCTACGAAAATTCAAATATGATAGCGGTAAATTTAGCAAGGCATGCAATAAGCGCGGGCGCTTTTAATACCACTAGCAGCATTGTCGATCGTCAGCTATTGAAACCGTCGAGCGTTAACTGTTGAAAATAAAAAGTAATCGTGCAGTAACCAGTAGCTTTACTTTATCCGAGACAACTTGAGAGAGCAGTCCTTCGGCAGTACGGAGTACATTTTTCACGTATTATTCTCTTTCTCTTTCCGTTTCTTGGTTTTATAATTATTCATACTGTTTTAGTATTGCGAATTGTTCCCATTAAAATTGCAATTTTGACTTTTGAATAAACTATCCACTTTTTTAAGGTAAGAAACAAGAACATTTTGTACTATTATTACATTTGCATAGTTATCGATAATTTTTTATACATTAATAATCGTCTTTTATACATTAATAATCATCTTTCTTATTAATATATATACGTATTTACACATGCATATATTTGTAAAATTTACTTCAAAGAAAAATATTCACTATTTACATGTCCTATTTACATTGTATATTAAAAATGTTATTTATTTTAAACAGATTAAATTGTTGGTTAAATTGATAAAATTAATAAATAAAATGAATTCTCCTGAATCAAAAAAGAAAAAAATTGAGAAAAAGCAGTATTTAACAAAATTTCAAGATAATTGGTTTAATCAGAAAGAATACAACAATTGGCTAATTAAAATTGATATGTACACTGCTAAATGTACATTGTGTTCTACAAAGTTCACCATAAAATACGATGGAGAAAAAGCTGTAAAAAAACATTGTACCAGTAAGCAGCATAGAGAGTCAAGTTCCCAAAGATTAACTAACCAAATTGTAACAAATTTTTTTCCGTCAACTTCAAATTTTAAAAATGAAAATTTGAAAGTTGCTGTTGCTGAAGTTGCACAGATATATCATGGATTAAATCATCATCACAGTTATTTAAGTACAGAATGTGGAATAAAATTAAATAATGACATTTTTAAGGACTCAGCTATATGTTCAAAAATTTTTTGTGGAAGAACGAAAGTGCAATGTATTGTGGAAAATGTACTTTACCCTAAATCTATCGAAATGGTATTAGAAGAAATGCAAAATTTGCCTTTTTCTATTTCAACTGATGCGAGTAATAAAGGAAATAAAAAATTTTATCCGCTTGCCGTTCGTTATTTCCACAAGGAAAAGGGACTGCGACATAAAATTATAGATTTTTATGAAGATGCTGCTGAAAACTCTGAAGCAATATCCAAAAAAATAAAATTATCTATTGAAAAAAATGATTTAGATATAAAAAATTTAGTAGCATATGGAGCCGATAATGCTTCTGTTAACTATGGAAAAAATACTTCTGTATATCAAAATTTAAAGTCAAGCGTAAATAATAATTTAATTAAAGGTAACTGTCATTGTCATATTTTGCATAATGCAGCAAGGCATGCAATAAAAGCGTTATCATATGATGTAGAAAATTTAGTTGCGAAAATTTATGCAGAATTTAGCAATAGTTCTAAAAGAGTAGAAGAGTTAAAGTCATGCTTTGATTTTGTAGAAATGGAGTATGAAAAAGTAATAAGATATTCTCAAGTAAGATGGTTATCATTATTTCAAGCTGTTGAACGACTGATTTCTTCCTGGCCTGCTATAAAAATGTATTTCAAACAATTAGGTAAAGAGCACTGTCACAAAGTAGTTTGGGATTTTGTTAAGGAAGAAGAACATAAAATTGAGAGCAATCGGAAATCTGTTTCATATCCAGAATTATATTTATATTTTGTACATCATTATATAAATTTAATGACAAAATCATTGTTGTCAATTGAAAAAAATAATTTAACATGTATTGAATTGGATGAAATAATGAGATCCCTAAAACAAAAATTAGAAATGAGAATAAAGGATAAGTTTTTTGGATCTATGGTAAATTCTGCATTGAAATATATAGGAAAAGAAAATGAATTTATTAATGAAGCCATACAAGTTTATGAAAAAACGTTAAATTATCTTGAAAAATGGTATGATTATGATAAAAATATTTATAAAAAAATGGAAATTTTTAATTTAAAAAATGATAATTTTAATTATGAAAATGTGTTGGACGTAGCAACTTCTTTTAATATAATTATTAACAACGATAAATTATATGATGAAATAAATGTAGTAAAAAATATGTTACCTTATATAAATAACAATAACATTGATTCACTAGATGAAAAATGGAAAAAAATTTTTGCAAACGATGATGATAATTTAAGTGAATTATTAAAAATAATTCAATGCATTTTAGCGATACCGGTAAATAATAGTTATGTAGAAGGAATTTTTTCTATCATGAATAATGTGTGGTGTGATGAGCGAAATCGCTTAAAAGTAGAATCAGTAACAGCAGAAATTTGTACAAAAATGAATTACAAAATGAATTGTGAAGAATTCTATAAATATATAATGAAACCTGAACAAGCAGAGTTATTAAAAAGTGCAATAAGCAATAAAAAGTACACTTTTAAAGTTAAAAAATAAGCGTAGAAGTATGTTGCAATGTCGCAGTTCCTATAATATATTCCTATATATTAAATATTATATATTATATACTATATTCCCAATAATATATTCTTATAATATAAGTAAAATATTGTATTGTGCAATGTAGCAAAAATAAAGGAAAGTATAATACAAGCAAAAAAAAGTGCAATGTAATGGATGTATTTTTTCGCTTTTTTGTTTTTTTGATCTCCGGGCGAACCGAAAGTCTGAGGTGGCAACCCTGACGGCAGCAGCACGCAACTACAGCTGAGCGGACATGTAAACATTAAAAGTATTATTAGAGGACATTATCCTCTTCTACAAATTGAGTTTCTTGTGGCCGCTTGTTATCTTCAAATTCCAATGATGTCACATATTCGGTTGTCAAAGAAAAATCTTCCATACTATCAATAATTATCTGTTTTATACTGTTGCTTAATTCAACTTCTCTGTTATTAATAGCAGTTGGCGGTATGTTAGATATATGAAAAGTTGCTATTAGCATATTGATTATATGTGCTGGATTAATTTCCATCATTTTATCGACAATTTTTCGAGATGTAGATTTTAGTAGCGCAAATTTACCTCAACTCCAAAATAAATCCACTAGCCACATCAATTAACCGAAAATAAACAAGCCAAATTTGTAGTCTCGTAAAGATCCTCTGAAGATCTCGTAAAACGGAACCTGACATATAAATAAAGTTATTTAAAGTATAACAGTTTCTTATTCCAAAAAGAATGAAATGATGGGATGAAAAAAATTATATGAAAATAAGAAAATTTATATACGTAATATAAAAGAAACGAAACTTACGAAACTAACGGCTTGTAGAATTATTAAATTGACAATACTTCCAATAGCTCTTCACTGATTAATATTAAAATTAAGGCCAGACAGTATTTATAGAGAAATTTTAGAGGAAAATATAGAGAAAAATATAAAATAAAATTAATAAAAATATTAATCTTAATAAAAATATTAAAGATTAAAAACAACTTCGTAAGCAATACTACAGTTACCAAATCAGTTATCAACATACACTATATTTATTATCACTTTGAACTTCCTTCTAGATGATCCTTGATGATACACTGTTTCATAATGCATTTACATGTCGGAAATACATTATGAAACAGTGTATTATAAAAAACATATATATGGTTGAATTCAGAAAAATACTCTCTTTCTTCCATTATTACAAAAATACAAGAAATATTTTTAAACAACAAAAAATATTTTTTTCAATAAACAAAACTTTTTTTTTATTTCTGTTTATGCCATTTTGTAACAATTAACTTGCCGTTAAACTTTTATTTCAAACAATTTTTTGTATCTCTTGTATTTTAAGAGGTATACGCAAAAAAGTGTAAGCGCCCTTTTACCCTTGAGGTCGAGAATTATATCTTTAAAGTGAAAACGGGCACGAACTTTTTATATCGTTATTCATGTATTAAGTACCTCTACATATTCCCAAAGTTTGATCCAAATCGAAGAGTTCGGGTTCGCGGTGTTCCCTTGTCAGTCAGAAGTTGGCTATATCGCAGGGCCGAAAATGAAATGGTGGACGTCGCCCGCGATATTTCAAGCCGGAAAATCTCGTATAATATGTAAAATATTTACATTAAATCATACATCGTTATATTCGTTTCAAACAGCGCTACAACTTTTATTATATCAAAATATCTACATTATTATAAAAAAATTATACATATCTCTCCGTTCTTTAATACAGATAAATTTTGTAATCAATCACTATACTCACAATAAAGTTCAGTTAAAACCATTTAATTTCATATACATTTGTTATGGTCTATCTCTTTTAGTTTAAAAGATAAAAGGGGATGGCCACTTCTAGGTGAGACATTCTGTATAAGGGTCGGACTCGAATAGATTTAAAGATATAGGCTGAAAAAGGATAAAAAATAATAAATACAAAAATAAGGTAAACCTTCGGAAAACTCACCTATATAAAATAACGGGTAAAAATACCCAATTACTACATATTTTTATCTCCTGAACACAAATATGAAATTTAAAAATGGAGGCCAAACTCGCAAGTCGAAGAAAAACGCAAAAAACGTAAATTAAAAGTAAATAAAAAAAGTAAACAATTTAAAATATAGAATTTAATACAATTTAATACAATTAAAAAATATTAGAAATGTATGTGTACAAACACACGCGCGGGGTGCAAGGGGGCTCCCCTCCCGCAACCACCCCGCCGGTAGGCAAGGTGGATCTCGCTTTATAACTTACAGTGTATATCCATTGTAATTGAACTCTTCGCAATGCGTCCCCTAATGCGTTCAGGAGGTAAAATTACGTAGGAATTGGGTATTCTTATCTATTATTTCATATAGGTCGGTTTTCTGAAGGTTTACCTTATTTTTGTATTTATTATTTTTATCCTTTTTCAGCCTATATCCAAAGTTATTGAAGTCCGACCCTTATATATGTATATATACAAAATTATTCGGGAAGATCTCCCCTGTAACGTATTTAAAAATAAAGCAAATTGGAGAGGGGGGCCCCTTTTATGCATAAATACTTTAATAACTATTGAATAAAGAACGACCGCCGATTAAAACCTTCAGAATATTAATTCGAAATATGACCTTGACAACATATGGCAATGACACATTTGTGCGAGATCTCGGAATCCGTGGCTCGACGGGTGCCTTAACAGCAGTGGCGCTCAGCGCCAACCTTGCGCGAGCGGGCGTTCGGCCCGCAAGGTTTGTTCGGAATGGATAATCGGTCGCCTAGGTAACATCTCTGCCGTTACAATATGAAAAACGAAGCCGTAAAAAATAACAAAGAGTGTGATGTAATTTTAGGATAAGTCTTCATAAATCGTGGTTTCCACATTCTCACTTGAGCATATAAGATGCGTGCAGATTTTTAACACATTTTTTGATGATACGACCTCTTCGACAACCATTTCCCATGGAAGAACTTAATATGCAATCTCATACTGTTGTAGATAGGTCTAATTTTTGTCGTGAGGTATTTTTTATTAATTTTATATCTTTATATATAGATTTGTTTGTTTTATATATAAAAATTCTATTATCTCATTTAAATAGCTTTGTCTCGACTAGCTAAAAGACAATAGTGAAATGTTAGGAAAATTAGCAAGGTATTACAATAGAAATAGACGAAGCTAAAATTGGAAAATGCAATTTTCAGAAAGGTCAACATATTACTGAACAGTGGGTTTTTGGTGATTTTGAATGTAAAACGAATAAATTATTTGTTGACTGTGTATCTGACCGGTTAGCAAGTAAATTATTAATAAAAGATTATTAATAGTAATAAAAAATGTGGATCAAACACAATTATTATATCTGTTGGAAGGCGTATAATTGTCGTGCAACTGAAGGATACATACATCTTTCTGTTAATCATTCTTATAACTTTATTGATTCTGATAGTAAATCACATATTCAAATCATGAGAAAGCGTGGAGAGATACTCGTGGGAACATTATGACATGATATAATACTCGCAAACAACATTATTGCCGATTATATTACAGAATTTTTCTTCAAAAGAAAATTTTCATTTTTTAAATGTATAGAAGCATTTTTTTGATGTTATGGCAAAATATTATCCACTTTCTCTAATTAAAAAAAAACTAATAAAAAACAAAATATGTTTATATTATATAGGGTGGCTGATATTTTTGCAGTTTCGAAGTGTAAAGGTAGATTGGCTCAAATTGAGAAGGAAGGTTCTCTACTGTTTTGCGATATTCGCAATAATTAACGAAAAATTATAATAATTAAAGAAGATCGGCCAATCTGCGTGAGTTAAAGCGCGCGGCGACGAAGGCTAGTTTCACTATAATATAATGGCGGCAAAGGCGTTCTGCCCCTCTGCGGGGACCTCCACTTTCGAAAGACGTAATCTAACCTAACTTACTTTCCGATTTACAATTAAAATTTAGTTTAATTAGGTTATATCTTCCAAAAGTAAAGTCCTCAGTAAGGAGGGCGGAATCCACTTCATTTACGTATGTCTATAAAAGATAAAATGTCAAATAGACCAGTATAATGTAAATAAACCTTATATACATATACAATATTCTTAATACCTAAAAATAACCTAAGAAAACCCTTACAACTGTCCAACTACACTCGTTATATCTTCTAAACTAATGTCTAAAGTTTTATTTTTTGCGAGGAATTACTCAGGACAATTTTTTCTATACGTTCAAGCTGCGATAAAATCGGTACTGTAACCTTTTACGCACTTTTACTCCTCTTACAACTTTTCTTTCTGTTGCTTGCGTTTTAAATAACATGTATGTGCTTCGAATATGTGTGTGTAGTGCTTTCGACTGTCACACATATACAATCTGCCTAAGAACACTTCTTTCAGTGTGTGTGTACACACATATATATACATATACATATATATATATATATGTATATATATATATATATATATATATATATATATATAGGGTGTCAGGAAATTTTTCGCAGTCCTAAAGTGTGAAGGTAGATTGACTCAAATTAAAAAGGAAGTAAAGAAGAATGATAAATCTGCGTAGATACGCGCAGTGATGAAGGAACATGAAATGGCACAAGCCGCTCATGTGCATGATCCGTTGCGCGGTTCCCCCTCTCCCCGCAACTTTTATTTGACTTTAATTATGTTTTGAAACTTATAAAAACCATCTCATGTTTCAATTTTGACAAAAAAAAATTTGAAAGCAAAGCAATTTCAAATTTTATTGTAACAAAAATGGTGTTAACTCGAAAACAACGCATTTTCGGACCTATGTTTGTATCAACTTTTTTTCTTGTTTTTGGTTTCCAATTCATCTCCCGAGCGATTTACCTCGACTTACGGTACACCCTGTATATATATTTATACAGATTGTAGAGACTGAAAATTCTTCAACATTAGTAACCTTGAAACTGGAATTTCGTACTCATCACGTGATATCTCCAAAATAAACTTGTCTATCGTCCTTAAAGGAAAATTTTCATATTGAGACTTTATAATACACTTCTGCTTATAAAATACATAAGCGAAAATAAAAATACTTCCCTAATATAATTGAAACTATTAATTGTAAATATATTAAAAACTCGATCAATTCAATCATTATTGAAGTCCAATGATTTAAAATATTCTCAACTGACTGAATCGCATATAAATACATAGGTTGTTATTACGCGTGACTTGTAAATGCTATTTTTTTATTCTTGAAATATCATAATACTAAGAATTTTGTTAAATATTGAAGTTGGACTATTTTTTTGAAATCAATTATATTTTTTATATTAGTTTTTTCTTATAGTGTAATTTATTTTAAATTATATAAATCTATTTCTAGGGACATAGTGATTCCAAAATCTCGTGCAATTCAACGAATAAAGACCGAAGTTTCAGTCGATTCCGACGATGATGATGCCTTTTTTGATTCTGAAGACGACGACGATGATCAAGACGAATCAAAGTAAGTAATAATAAACCTTATTAGGACTTAGCATTTAACCTATTGTGAAAATTCATTTTAAATTTTGACTAATTAGAGATAAAATTAGAGTAAGATGTAAAATTCTTGAAGTTGGTATTTGTATGTAGAATTCGTATGTAGAATTTTATATTTCAAATTTTTATTCTTTAAGAAAAGTTTCGTTTTTTTTTAATATTTAATCTTTTCGTTTTTTATATATTTAATTTTTATTCTAATTTATGCGATATAAAATAAACAAGATTTTATCAATATTAGTATAAATTCGAGCAGTAAGAAATAAAATTTAGATAATTATGCATAAAAGGGGCCTCCTCTCCGATTTGCTTTATTTTTAAATATGTTATAGAGGAGATCTTCCCGAGTAATTTCGTACATATACTATATATATATATATACATATATGTATATACAGAGTGCATGTATGTCAGGGAATTTTTGACCTTCACGAAGTAAGGAGGTAGATTGGCTCAAATTAAGAAGGAAAGACCTCTATTGTTTTGTGATTGTCGTAATAATTAACGAAAAATTAAGTAAAGAACGGCCAATGCGCGTGGCTAGAAGCACACGACGGCGAAGGCGATCCGACTGTAATATAATGGCGGCGCGCGGTAAAGCGGTGATTGGAGAGGAGAGGAGCGATGAGTGTGTAAGCGCGTGGCGAAGGCTTTCTACTTCCAATCTTATAATAATGATAGGAATCAATTGGTGTAAAGAAAACACATAATTGTTTCGAAGAAAAAATATGTAATTTGCAATTAACAATTCCATATTTTTTCTTAAAAACAACTGTGTGTTTTCTTTACATCAATTGATTCCTCTCATTATTTTGTAAAAGTATTAAGGTAAGATAATTGAAAAATGAATATTTTATTAGATATTTTATGGTTTATGTAAAATTAAGAAATGGTTTCAAGCCTCGTAACTCGGAAAGTACTTCATGGAAACTAATTTAATTATAGTGTTTTGGAAAGCTCTAGAGATGAACTATAAGAATATGCAAAAGCATATAGGGTATCTCGTTTATAAAGTTAGATGTGACCTTTACGTGACCTTCAGGTGACTCTTTAATGTCACTCAAACTAATGATACTATCTTATGTCTCTCTTTAAACCATACAACTTTTGTCTGAAACATTTTTTTCTACAATCAAAATGAAAAAAGTTATGAGGGTGGAACTTTTAAAATGGGACATCCTGTATATACAGGATGTTAGAAAAGTCTGGAAACGGAACAAATATTTCGAAAACAAAACATTTCTGAGAAAAATGTTTCTAACCAAAATTGTATGGTTTGAAAGGGACCATCAGATAGTGGCAATGATTTGACCTTGGAGAGTCATTTGAAGGTCATGTAAAGATCACTGTCAATTTCTTAAACGGAATACCCTATTTTTTATTACTTATTCTTGTAACTTATCTCTAGAGCTTTCCAAAACACTATAATTAATAATTTCTTCATTGAGTACTTTTCGAGTTATGAGGCTTGAAATAATTTCTTAATTTTACATATTATATAGTATGGCAATATGGTTTATATAAATTTGTAATTTTCTATGCAAAGCCAGGTATATTCCACAATTCAGACACAGGTTGAGTTAGGTTATGTCTTCCAAAAGTGGAGCTCCCCGTAGGGGGGGACATGCGATATCCGCGCGTGTACTTTGCAAGAAAAAGCAAAATTTACAAATACATATATTCTATTCAATATATTTCTTCTTAAAAATTTATGATATGGTAAAATTATAATATATCTATATTTATATTTGTGACTTTTCACGCGAATTTTTGTATTTATTATTTTTATCCTTTTTCAGCCTATATCCGGTGATGCGCTGTTGTGGGGATAAAGTCGCGCATGCGCACTAGCAAACGCTATAACTTCTCAGTAACGTATGTATTTTGATGAAATATTAGGTATCATCAGACTCCTCTCAGTGCGAAAAAAAATATTAAATTGCAAGGAGAGAAGAAAATTTCTGTTAAAGAAATTAAATACATTAAATACAATAATGTACTTTGTATATAACACAATACACATTATTATGGCTATTGTATATAACACATTTATATACAGTACATTTATAACACACGTTATTATGGCTACTATATACAGGGTGTCCCATTTTAATGCATCCAGTCGAATATCCCGAAAACGAAGTCCGAAAGAGAAAAATGTTTCAGACAAAAGTTGTATGGTTTCAAGGGTGCCATAAGAGGTTACCATTGGTTTGACCCTGAAGAGTCATTTGAAGGTCATGCAAAGGTTACTTTGATTTTTTTAAATCGAACACCCTATATATTTTTGCATATTCTTGTAGCTCATCTCGAGAGCTTTCCAAAGCACTATAATAAAGTATTTCTTCATCGAGCACTTTTCAAGTTATGAGACTTGAAATAATTTCTTAATTTTACATAAACCATAAAATATCTAGTAAAATATTCATTTTTCGATTATCTTACCTTAATATTTTTATGTACAAAATAATGAGAGAAATCAATTGGTGTAAAGAAAAAACATAGTTATTTTTAAGAAAAAATATGTAATTTGCAATTAACAATTACATTTTTTTTTTAAAACAACTGTATGTTTTCTTTACATCAATTGATTCCTCTCATTATTTTGTACATAAAAGTATTAAGGTAAGATAATCGAAAAATGAATATTTTACTAGATATTTTATGGTTTATGTAAAATTAAGAAATTATTTCAAGTCTCATAACTTGAAAAGTGCTCGATGAAGAAATACTTTATTATAGTGCTTTGGAAAGCTCTCGAGATGAGCTACAAGAATATGCAAAAATATATAGGGTGTTCGATTTAAAAAAATCAAAGTAACTTTTGCATGACCTTCAAATGACTCTTCAGGGTCAAACCAATGGTACCCTCTTATGGCACCCTTGAAATCATACAACTTTTGTCTGAAACATTTTTCTCTTTTGAGCGTGGTTTTCGAGATATTCGATTGGATGGATTAAAATGGGACACCCTGTATATCACATTACACGTTATTATAGCTACTGAAAAACACGAGAAAACTATATGGGAAAGGATCTTTTATGCGCACTTAATGTTGTATCTAGATACATATGTGATATCAGCTATAACGTAAGCTTACGCATGCGCATAGAGGCTCTCGCGTGGGAAAAAATCCCACGACAGCGCATCACTGCTGATATATCTCCAAATCTATTTGAGTCCGACCTTTATATTGTGACGTGACGCTTGGCGGTCCGTCACAAGGATCGCGAGATCTGACTAGTAGTATTTTTGGGCCCTCGTTCTCCCCTGACTTAGGGAGAGCGAGCGAATATTGGAGACGAGGGTAGGCTCGCTTCTCCTTATGTAGAGTTAATTATAAGAGTAGAGTTAAGCAGACGTGATGGAGGACGTTAGCGGAATCTCATCCGGTGACTCGACCCGGCGCAGAAGACCAGACTAAAAGAAATGCGGGACGAGCGGAGGCGCCGATTATAAGGAGAATGCCGAGCTAAGTAGCCCTCTCTACTTTTGTAAATCGAAAAACCTATTTGAAAACACCGCTGCCGCTCTTGTACATTTCCTCCACGCTCAGCAGATACGAGGAATAATCACGGGGAAGGTCGACCAATAAATAAAAGCGAACACCGGAACCCCGAAACGGAGCCAGCTCGGCTGGATTAAGAGCTACAGGAAATCTATAAAAGTAATGGCGAGCGGCTTCCGGAAAACTCCTCACACCAGGCTGTAATCAAAGAGCCGAGAAAATTAGAACGAAGCAACAGGGTGGTCCTGTTGGCCCTGAAGGCCGGAGGAGTAATTAAAATCAGTGACGATCCTGAGGGTCCTTGCGGAAGCGCCACAAGTGGCCTAGTTACGAATTAATTTGCCGGCATGATTCCGACAGGCCTTCCGCTCGTCACTGTTCGGCGGACCAGCGTAGAGTACGACGGCCCAAAAGGATCGATCTATTGCGTGAATGCCGCGAGCATCCAAGGACTTCAAGGAGTCATCGGTGAGACGAGTGTCGACCTCCTCAGACCGTTTTATCGTTTGTGTATCAGGTAGAATTAGCCCGAACAGAATCCGTGCCGAATTGCTGCCGTTGAAAAATTCTTTACTCGAGATTAATCCGAGTTTCGATAAGTGCTTAGTGGAATGCGACGACCGGCCGACATACTTTGTTCGAGCTACGATAATATTAAGTGCCCTCTCTCCTAGTTAAGCGCCGACAGTAAAATTTCTTGTCTTTTCTCCTTGCGATTATTGTTGCTTGTGAAATTCTTTGTAAAGTAAACTTGTGATACGACGAACTCACACACAAAGACGATCGCGATATTTGATAGCCGGCAGATGCGATGCGGCATCGATTCGCGTATCCCTGTGACGTGAATTGTTCGATCCGTTATGATAGCTTATTATTCGCGTTTCTAATGTTTTATTACCATTAATTGTTCGCGCTCATGTTCGATCGTTTATCTTGTGTAATTGCTTAGTCGCTCAATTCTTCCGTTATTGCCGTAATTCTGTATTTGTCTGATCGACTCACGTTAATAATCGATTCTAATAATCTCGCGTTTGGCGAATTTATCTATCGTCATTCTTTAATATTTTTTGGCTCACAATTGACGGATGTCATTATTAGAACCATCATCGCGGTATTCATGATTCAAGCGGAATTTGTAGCTGCTGAGGCCCCGTGACGTCTCGTTTAACGCAAAATTCCAAGACTTTCTTTACGCTGCTTTTTCTATCGCGTGACACGTGATACCGCGGTGATCGCGCTCGAATACCGGCCCGTCGCTGCCGGTAAAATTTGCCATAATCGATTGTAAAACATCTTTCAATATCTACGTGAATCTGTCTCGTGTTGAACTTTATCTATTTGTTAAATATATTCATTCTTATTATTCTAATATTCTGTCTTATTTGCAGTCATCTTGTATTCTCCTTCCTTGTTAATTATTAAAACGGACCGCCCCCTCTGCCATTTTCGAGACGGAGCTAGTCGAGCGTCACGATTAATTGAGTAGCATTTTCCGTGCTTATTATATTGAGATATCGAATTACTTTTTTTGAAGTGGTGCGGATTACCGCACCTGGCGCCCAAAAACTTTTGGAGATAAATTTGATTAGAAATCGAAGATGTGCCGTGGGCCAGTAACACCGACCAGATCTCATTATCAGCCCTAATTAATAAAATAACGGTCACAATATATATATATATATATATATATATATATATATATATACACGAAATTACTCGGAAAGATTTCTCCTATAACATATTTAAAAATAAAACAAATCGCAGAGGAAGCTCCTTTCATGCATAATTACCAAAATTTAATTTATGTACAAAATGTAGAAAGAGTTCCGGGACCACAACGATTCGTTCCCTTTCTATGGCTTCTTTCGCAAAGCAAACGAAACGTGAAAATATAGCCATACAACTAATCCTGATTTATCGGCCCAATTATGGACTACTGAAAAATAGTAAGCTGTGTCGGTAATGGACACAGAACAAAAATGTGCAATTAATAGTTATAAATTTTTTCTTAAAAACAATTGTGTTTTTTTACATCAATGATTTCTCTCATTATTTTGTGCATAAAAGTATTAAGGTAAAATAATCAGAAAATGAATATTTTACGAGATATTTTTTAGTTTACGTAAAATTAAAAAATCATTTCAAATCTCATAACTTGAAAAGTAAATAGAAATAGTTAATAAAAAAATTTTATTATAGTGTTTTGAAAAGCTCTCAAGATAAGCTATAAGAAAGAATAATGGAAAATGGAGATTTCTATTTAAGAAATTAAAGATGACCTTTATAACGATTTACTTTCAAACGATTATCCAAGATTAAACCAATGGCATTTTCTTATGTCCCCCTTTCAAATAATTTTGTCTACAACATTTTTGCTATAATGTGTACTTTTAAAGATACTACCTTGTAATACTTTATAAATGCCCCTACACACATATACATACAGGGATCGCCCCAATTGCGTACATTCCTGATCGGATATAGACTCGATCGGATACAAATCCGATCGGACACAATCCTGATCGGACACAAACCCGATCGGATACAGACCCGATCGGACACATGCTTTCACCCTGTGCTTTTAATGCGAAACAAAATCATTATTGTACGGCTCCACGTTTGCAACTTTACACGTAAAATGAAATTCAATTCACACCGCCCTGTGCTTTCAGTGCGAAACAAGGTTTATTATTGTATGACTTCACATAGGTTTGTGTCCGATTGGGATTGTGTCCGATCGGGAAATGTCGTCGTGTCCGATCGGGAATGTGCGCAATCGGGACTCATTCCACACACACAGTCTGGCTATAAAGTTTTGGGATTATCTTTATCAAAAATAAAAAGTTATTATACATATATTTTAAAAAAAATATTATATATTTAAAAATATTATATATTTAAAAGAAAGTTATTATAGTATCATTTATTTTTCATTATATATTCCTTTTAACTCCACATAAAACTTGACGCGCTCCTTCAGTTTGTGTAAGGTGTTATAAAAATCCGGAACTAGGAGGCTGTTTAATTGTCTTGTAACGTTGCTTTGAATCTGTTTCAAATTGGCTTCTTTTTTATTTTAGTTTAAGTTTGGGAAAGAAAATAATCAACAAAAGTCACATTAGGAGAATAGGAGGAGGGAATGACAAAATCACGTTTTTAGATGTTAAAAAGTGATTCCAACGTTATATGTCGGAGCGTTGTAATGGAGTAGAAGCCAATCACCATTCTTTTTCATTTCAGATCTTGCGCTGATTCTCGCAAGCAATTTTTTCACGATTGTCTTATAAAATTCAATTAATTGTTGTTCCTTGTGCAACAAATTCTTTGCCAATCATGCTTTTCATATCAAAGAAAGCATTGTTTTCAATGAGCATTCTTAATTTTTAGAATTGTAATATCTTCTCTTAGATTTTTTTAATTTTTAGAATTGTAATATCTTCTCTTAGAATTTTTTTCCAATTCATTCTACACTTTTTATCATTTTATTTTTTTTTATATTTTTTTATAATTTTACCTAATTTTACACAAAACTTGATCGCATATCGTTGCTTGACGCTTCCATGACGAGATAAAACAAATAGGTCACACAAAACAAGTTCGAATATAAACCATATTAAATACTGATCAAACTTAATAGAGGTGTAGTTAAACATTAATGCAAGAGATTTCAAATGGCGAAAGATAGGTGGCACTGTTTGACCACATTTTATAAAATTAATCCTAAAACTGCCAGAACATGGATATATCATCCGTACATAGAATTTTTTGAAAAAAAACATTCATCAGCTTCAAGCTTTTGCAACTCCCATTGACAAAATGGAACGCGATTTTCGAAATCGTTGCCACGAAGTTCTTGGTGGAGAGATAGAAGAAATGCGTGAAATTTTTCTAGCTTTAGTATTCTTGATATGCTTGGTATATTGACATTAATTTCTCGCTCTAACTCTCTAATGCTAGCGTGGATTTTGATTAACGGCAGCAAAAACGTTTCTTACATTTGTCTCGTGTGTAACAGTTTTGGATCTTTGATGTTTCCTGTTTTCAATATTACCGGTTTTTTAGAATTTTTAAATCAATTTAACGTATGATGAATGCGATGGACACTTGCGATTAGTAAATCGTTCTTTGTACAACCGTATCCTTCTTTTACTGATTAGCTGCACCATAAATGTAAATTAGTTCTATTTGTTTCTTCGAATAATTGTAAGCCATTATGAGACCTTTATCCTTACACTGATCGACACTGGTGATCTCTTTCTGATCAGTCAGAAAGTAGACCTTGTTGATAAATATAATTTAATGAAAAGACCAGAGCACAATCCATATTTACTCGTGCTAGAAAGTGTATCGCTGTTAACAGACATTATTATGAACATTTATGATATAAGCAGTAAGTTCAAATACAATCGCAACAAATTTCATCACAATTCGTTTTTCAAGGTCATCTGAAGGTCATCTGAAGATTATGATTCAGGTATATTCAAATGCATGTTTTTATTCACTACAATATGCAATATACAATATGCAATAGAAAAAAATTCATGCTTTCCAGATACAAAATACAAATGACCTTGAAAAACACAGAACAAAATACTTCATAAAAATATTTGTTTTTCATTGTATTCCTCTATTTAAGCCATTTAAATCGTACCACGAACATTTTTTGTATCATGAAAAGTAAAGGAGATATTGAGGTGACGTCCTTTAGCTAAGACATTCTGTATATACAGGATGTTCTCAATTTAAATGTCAAAACTTCGGGAGTGTGTAAAGAATCGATAAATTAAGAAAAGAACTCCTTTTGAGATTTGCTTGTTTTGCTCCATTTTGGAGAAAATTACAAAAGAAGAAATAAAAAATGTTATCGTTTTTTTCACTTATTTATTCACATTATCATGTATCTTAGTAAAGATACTGTTCAAAATGTTGGCCTCTTGCAGCACTGCAAGCATTACATCTATCACTGACCGCTCTAATTGCAATTAGATATTGTTCTGGTTATATTTGGTTATATCTTTCTCCTTTCCACACGAAAAGAATGTAAACAAACAAAAGAATGATTGTTTATTTCTTTTGTTTGTTTACATTTTTACTTTCTCCGTAGTTATTTCTTACTCATGAATTAGTCAGTTATTAAGATCCTGAGTGAATCTTGAGTGAACTTGATGTAATGCTTGCATTGCTGCAAGAGGTTAACATTTTGAATAGTATCTTCACTAAGATAAGATAGATGATAATATGAATGAATAAATGAAAAAAAATGATAACTTTTTTTTTGTTTCTTCTTTTATGATTTTCTTCAAAATGGAGCAAAAATGAGCAAATCTTGAAAGGACTTTTTTTTTAGTGATGTAACGATGCACTCCCAAATGCATCGTTTCCCGGCAAACACCGGCCGGAAGCTGCCGCCCGACGATCACCGGTTAGGCCGAGGCAGAGGCGCTTTGCGTTCATTTTTAATACTTAGAAAACATCCGGGTAGAAATCAAGAGTTCGATTATTATTGCGACACTGTCGGGAGTCGACACCGACAATTGAAAACCCGCGCTCGGCCTTAAACTCCCCCGGGCGGACCCGAACCACTCCGATATTTTTACCGCCGCTTGGTGGGAGTAATTACCGAATTCGCCGGTGCGGATAATTAACCGAGTATAAAACGGGCTCTCGGCGGAAAACAGAAAACGAGATTCTACCGAAGATTCTACCAATCCTTTTAGTGAAGCGAAGCTAGTCTGAAGGCAAGCAAAGCGAGTCTTAGAAATCCTTGCGAGAGTAAAAAGGCCAGAAGGTAGTGCGCACGTTGTCTCTACTGATCGATATCGACGCCTTAGAAATCGCCTCCGAACCAACATCCAAATATCAAACGCCGCGCCTATCACGAGGTGGAACGAGAGCCTCCTCGCTTGCTAACGTCGCGACGCTTTCCTTAAAACCCAACATCCATCAGGAAATATTAAAGACAAATTTAAATCACCGTACGAACAACCGGATTTAAATCCCGAAACACTGATGGATAAGACATCAACACTGGGCAAGAAACGCGGCAAAAACGCATCAGATGATTCGTATTGATAAAAACACGAGCACGCCGTATCACAAGACATGCAATCGCATATTGCACGCATTTATATTATGTTCATTATTTCCGCACCGCTAATTGTGCGAACCAATATCTCCGCAAGATTCGTGACACATCCACGACCGAATTACATTGCACGGACGTGCTGTTAAGGCGTAATTTCCGCTGATTACAAATTGTGGCAAATATTTCACGTCGGGATCCCGTAGATTTGTGGCCCGCGTGTATCGAATATATTTCGATTCGCATACACACCTATACGTACGCGCATACACATATACATTGTAAACACACGTATTCGCATACATCTATATACATATATACACACTCACACTTGTACATCACAACACAGAGACTCAATAAATACATTTATTACACATACACACGTAAATTATATGCGCCACCTGAATTCAACAGCTATCCGAAATTAGAGCTAATTGTGATTTTGGTAGCCTTTTAGATCCACCGTTTTATGTTCGTGTGTTTAAATATACTCACAAAAAGAGAGGAGCGCTTCTAATTCCGCAGTACGAAAAACCGCACGAGCAGGGACCGCGGAATTAGAAAGCGTTTTTTCCTCTCTTTGTGAGTGTATTTAAACACACCACATGAAATGGTGGATCTACGGATTACCAAAATCACAATTAGCGGCGATCCTACGGCGTTGACAACTCCAGGCTGCTGGACGACCTCCGTCGACATATGAGCACATATATCGACAGCCACCCCGACGAATTGGAGGGGAATCGAGTGGCGGCTCCGCACCTGCAATCGAGAAGGAAAAGCAGAACGCCAGGAAAAGGGAAAAAGCGTCAATCGCACCGACAGTAGCCGCCGTTTATAATAAGACGGAATGCTGCTGGCGTTGCAAAAAACACGGGCACACCCGCGCGCAGTGTCGTCGACCGGCCAAGAAATTCTGTTCGCAGTGTGGCAAGAACGGAGTTCTCATCTTTGAATGCCATCCGCGACAAGGAAACGCCACCCCGGACACCGCATAAGATTTTTTATCGCGGCTACACATCAGGATAAATATTGGGGGAATCAAACTCAACGCCCTCATCGACTTGGAATCCGAAGTCTCGCTGAACACTTGCACCGCGAACCTGCAGGTAAGAGGGATAAGAGAGCAGCCAGGATAGAGGCAAATCGTGCTCGTAGACGGGACGTCTGTCAACGCACCAGGTTTCTGACGGTACTCATACGCGTGAAAAACTCGTCGGTGATGCACACGTTCTCGATCATGCCAAACATGGAGAGTAATGTGTTCCTCGACGAAGACGCGCAGGCGAAACTACGACTGGGGACACCACCGCCGCCACTCTCCATTGTCCGTCTCGTAAATCACTGTTGTGCATTCGAGGGAGCCAACCAGACGCCCGAGGAGCGCCAACAGTTACAGGAGTTTTTAGAGAAGAAGATGTGGAAGTTCGAAAGTGTTCGAGGACCCATCGAAAGAGCTCAACACCAAATCCGGAGAGTCCTGACGGTCCCGATCAAACAACGGTACCGGCCGCGTAATCCAGCAATGCAGGCCGTGATTAACAAAGAGATGGACGAAATGTTGGACTAGGACATTATCGAGTCCTCGAACAGCTCATGAAGCTCACCCGTTGTCAAAAAGAAGGACGGATCGTACTGGTTTTGCGTAGATTTATGACGTCACTCATTGCGACGCATATCCCTTACCCCAGGTGACAGCCACCTTGGACAAATTGAAAGGGACGCGATATCTTTCGACCTTAGACCTGAAGAGTGGATACTGGCAGATACCCCTCACGTCTGAGAGCCGCTCCATTACCGCGTTCACAGTATCAAGAAAGGGGCTATTCCAATTTAAAGTCATGCCCTTCGGCTTGTACTCGGCACCGACCACTTTCCAACGACTGCTCGATATCATACTTGGACCTGAACTCGAGCCCCACGTCTTCGTGTATCTGGATGACATCATTGTCATCAGTCGCACATTCTCCGAACACCTGAGATTGCTCGCCGAGACATTTCGCCGATTCCAGGAAGCGCATCTCCGACTGAATCCCGAGAAGTGCAGGTTCTGTGTCGACCGACTAAAATACTTGGGGCACGTAATCGACCGCGAGGGAATCCGAACCGATTCGGAAAAAGTTAGCGCCGTGGCCGACTGGCCGGAGAACCAGCCACTGTGAAACAAGTCCAGTTTCTCGGAATGGCCTCGTGATATCACCAGTTCATCGCGAATTTTTCTACCATCGCCGTTCCACTGACGCGACTAACACGAAAAACGCGAGTTGGGAATGGGGCTCGGAGGAACTAGTCACTTTTCGAGCTCTAAAACAAGAACTAATTTCAGCGCCGGTACTCGTCTATCCGGATTACACCCGCCGGTTTTTCCTACAAACGGATACCAACAGCACGAGCCTCAGAGCCGTTTTAACGCAGAGATACGCCGACGTCGACTGCGTCATTGCCTACACAAGGCGCACGCTCAACGCGGCCGAACGAAATTATATCGCGACCGAACTCGAGTGCCTCGCAATCGTTTGGGGATGCAAAACTATTTGGGGAGCTACGCCTTTACGGTGGTAACTGATCATCAGGCACTAAAATGGTTGAGAAAACTCGAATCGCCGAACACTTTGGACGATGGAGCCTCAAGTTACAACAACACAAATTTGACATTCAGTACCGCCGAGGGATACTTAACCGCGTTGGGGACGCTTTGTCGCGTCAACCATCAAACTACGCTACACGCACCGGCCACTGTAAGTGGTACAGAAAGATTATGGAGGAGGTCCGGGAAATCCCGGAAACCCGCCCGGAATATCGATTTAGCGAGGGACGACCGCCATATATTACACAGTTTAAAATTTAAGAAGACGAGTTTGGAACAACAGTGGGAGCTATGCATCCCGAAGCCATTACGACAAGCCACCATGAAGAAATTCTACGACGCTCTCACTGTGGATACCTGGGAATCGTGAAAACCATCGCGAGGATTGCCGAGAGATATTATTGGAATGTTCCAGGATATCGGAAAATACGTCCGGGCGTGTAGGAATTGCCATAAGGACGCACAAAAACGGCCCGCCAGGACCTTGCACGCCACGCTCCCGACTTTGGGAACAGGCCACCATCGATTTGGTTGGGTCATTGCCTAGATCGAAGAAGGGGCATACCTAGCTCTTTTCCGTTCAAGATCGCTTTACGAAATTTCAGCAGAATTTGTCTCACTTCGCCAAGCTACTGTCGAGGCAGTAACAAAAGCGATCACGGAGAACCTCGTGCTACGTCACGGAAGACCGGACGCTATCCTCACGAACAATGGCACACAGCTGAGATCAAAGCTGAAAGAACGACTAATGGCCCTGAACATTCAGCACCAGCATACGTACCGGATTGTAACCCGATCGAACGGACAAACAGGACGATCAAAACAATGATTGGCCAATACGTACAAAAAGATCACCGCTCGTGAGACGAACAGCTATCCGCGAGAGTGTCCCATTTGACCATATTAATATTGACCATGATGATATTGATCACATTGATATTGATCACGGTGATATTGACCACAGTTCTGATTGACCATAGTTCCGATTGACCACAATGATATTGACCACATTGCGATTGTCCACCTTACCTATCGGTGGGGTGGTTGCGGGAGAGGTGCCGAAGGCCTCTTTGCATCCCCCGCACGCGCGCGGACTGTGGTCAATATCGACGTGGTTAATATCAATGTGGTCAATATCACCATGGACAGTATCACTGTGGTCAATATTAACGTGGTCAAACGGGTTTCACTGTCGTAGGACCCTTCGCTGCGCGCCTACACACTTATCGCTCTTCCCCTCTCCAATCATTGCTTCGCTGCGCGCCGGCATTACGTTACAATGAGACCGTTTTCGCCGCCTCGCATTTCTAGCCACGCGCATTGGTCGATTTTCTTTAATTTATTTCTCGTTAATTATTGCGAATATTGCATAACTGTTACGTCCAGAGGAGCTCACGATTCTTTTCTTTTCCTTATCTGGTGCACATGTGCACGACTTCCGAAAATCGTTAATGATAGTTAAATTGAAATAGGATTCTCAGTAAATACTCCAGAATAACAATCAGATATTCACGGACTGATAAAAGTAGCATCTAGCTAAATAAGGCGGTAATCAGTTAGACGAATTTGATATTTTCTGATCACAAAAAAAAAACTCACAAAATTCAAACAAGCTACAGAAAATAAAGAAAACTATTTACAAAACGTGAGTGAGCGGATGTCGCGACAAGCACCCGTTTTATCAAGGGGGTAGTAAAAGTCATCCCCTTATCTCCAACAGATGCATCTTACAAAGCATAAATTATCACCATTCCCGATACTGAGAATCCTAAGTCCCCCGTTTTGGAAGATGCTCTCCTATTCGCGGACAAATGTAATTAAATTCTGATTTGTTGCATTTGTTTTAAAATGTTCATAAGTAGGGACAGGAAGAAGACCACGAAAATCTAACGAGGGTTTCTATTCGTCAACTTCCCTTATTCCTCACGATGGGAGAGGGTAATCCAAAACGATATATAAGCGCGAACTTTGGACAAATCGACACTTAAAAATACAGTCAGATATACATTCATTCTTTCTGCGGTTGCTAGTTCACCTATTTGCTCAGTTACATATTTACGTAGTTGCTCGGTTATATATTCGCTTATCGAGTCAGTGCAAAAACCTACACCAAGAGGGCCCAGCAGCAACCACCCTCTTCAACAACTATCAATTCAGCTAATATCTCACCATCCTCAATGCCAAGGGGGTCCAGCAATAATTCATATCGATTTGTCCACGGTTTTTCAAGTAGTAAGTCTTATTTTTTTTAAATTTATTAAGTTCCTCTTCCCCCATCTTCCTTTATTGATAATATTCGCTTCCCTAGTGGAACCTTCGAGGAGATCCGCTAGAATTCACGCAAAGCGTCTCCGATACCGACACAATCGTCGTACCCGCCGACTACTGGCTCGGGCTGTCGCCGACCCTTCTTTTACTCTGAATTTAAACGACATAAAAGCGAATCTTCCCATCACTCGAATTTTTTTTAATAGTCTTCAAGGACACACGCGAGATTCCTCACATCCGCCCCCTCGCACTCCTTCCCCTAATTACTCCCCGTACCTGTCTCCGGGAACTCTTCCTCCAAGCTATTCCCCAGTGTATGACACACAACCTGATTTTCCACAATTATCACCTTCTCCTTCTCCACCCCACTCGCCAGTCCCAGATCCTCATCTATTGTCTCCTCCTCCTCTTCCTTCCCCTGTTTACTCCGACATCGATCTTAGTGATCGGATCGTCTCCGAAATTCTCAGCTCGACTTATCCTCTGTACTCTCACCCCATCCTCCCGGGCCAATTCACCTTGGGCCCTGGCCCTATTCATATACCTACCTTCAAAGCTTTTCTCCGGACTGCCCCTCCTGACACCTGCATCTCCTATTTTACTCCCTTCACCCATTACCCTATCGCTATTTCCGTAGAATTCTTCCGGGAAAGATATCCTCCAGATTCCGACCAACCTCACCCCGTCTCGCATACACCCACATATACACACAATCACGCTTAATGTACCCACAAACATACAAATAATCACACTTAATATTGTATTAGAGCAATAACTAACTAAAATGTTTATGTAAGTTTTATCTTTTTATAATGTACAATAAATCTAATTAATTTTATTTCTTTTAAATCCAACTTAATCAATTCCCCCTCCTCACCCACGCTCCTGAATCGCACTAGGTCCCGTCCCGGGTAAAAAGGATTAAGTCCTTTACCAAAAAGGGGACCGTCGAGCGACCATTCGGACCAAAAATAGAGTAAAATCGACTCTTGTGGTCGTTGACCTATCTTTGGCTCTCCCGCAGGCTCGCTCGACCCGAGACACTTGCCCTTAAAGCACCTGTTCTCGGGATACAAGTGTTACGCCCTTCCTTCGGCCCATCCTTCCTCGGGCCTGGACGTAACACATAACTGTACAAGACTTTTCTTCTAACTTTGAGCCAATCTACCTTAATTTTTTAAAATAATGATTACTTTCATGACCTGTATATATATTACATGTCCGAAAATTATATATTGTTTATTATTAGTATTTTTATTGAAAAAATTATATTCGACCAAATTAGCCAGAAATTTCCTTTATTTAATACGATGTTTCGACCATATGGTTGTGGTCCTTATCAAGTATATACGATGAAATATAATAATCAGGAGGCAAACATAGCGCTTGTAAAAACCATCACGAGTCACAAATAAAAAACGTTATATAATTAAATTCAAAAACGAGAGAGACTGATGCGTCCATGTGAGACTTCGTTGAAAAACAGTTTTTCGAAAAACTGTTTTTCAACGAAGTCTCACATTGACGCATCAGTCTCTCTCGTTTTTGAATTTAATTATATAACGTTTTTTATTTGTGACTCGTGATGGTTTTTACAAGCGCTATGTTTGCCTCCTGATTATTATATTTCATCGTATATACTTGATAAGGACCACAACCATATGGTCGAAACATCGTATTAAATAAAGGAAATTTCTGGCTAGTTTGGTCGAATATAATTTTTTCAATAATCCTTTGATTATTCGACTAGCGATTATATCTTTTCTACATTTATTATAGTATTTTTGTTAATAACTTATTAATAAGTAACGAGCGTGGCTAAAACCTTTCTAATATTACTTATAGATATTACAGAATGTTGATCTTGACAACATATGTGAAAATGATTAAAATTATTAAAATCTGAAGCAGTTTCAGTAAATGTTTACTTTAGGTTACATAGCTCGTAAATTTTTTACTTTGACATATATTGTAAAGAATTTATTCCTAAGTAATATATAGTTTGAATTTTCGACAGTCTCTCTTCGTTCCTGAGATATGCAATTTTGAAATTTCATACTTACTTGTATTATCTTCTCGGGTAAAACTACATACTAGCGACGACTTCATCAATTTCGATGACTTTGACATATGTTGTTAAGGACCATTCTCTGATTAACTTGCAAAAAGTTTTAGTCGTCCTTTATTATTTATTACAAAGTTATTTATAAAATAAATTCAATAGTCCTGCATAAGTTTTTAACTTTTTATGTAAAATGAGATCTATTCCATATTGCTCCCTGTCTTCAGTGCGAAACTTCGCTTTGTCTTGCAAAGTACGAGATGTGTTCAAAAAAAAAAGGTGACTTTTCAAATTTCGCGGGCTACGTACATTCGATTTTGGAATTTTTTTGTTGTTATGTTGGTACACATGTCCCCAACATATGTTGACATTATCAGCTGTTTTGCATGTTTGGTTTGTTTTTCACAGATATAAGGGTTAGACGTGTTTTGGTGTGTTTGGCGATTTTTTGCTATCGAAAAATTAAATTTTGTGTGAAAAATAAAATTAAGTGCTCTGACGTACTTGAAATGTTGACTGCGGTATTTAGCGAGTCTACTCTGAGCAAAAAAAATGTTTACAAGTGGTACAAGCTCTTCACAGAAGGTCGAGAAGATGTTAATGACGATGCCCGCCCTGGACGCCCCAGCACGTCAACAACCGATGACAACGTCGAAGCAGTGAAGAAAATTGTTATGGAGAATCGTCGAATTACTATTAGAGAAGTTGCTGAGGATGTCGGCATATCGGTTGGCTCATGCCATGCAATTTTTTCGGGTGTTTTGGGCATGCAACGTGTGGCGGCGAAGTTTGTTCCGAAATTGCTGAATTTCGACCAAAAACAACGTCGTGTAGACATTGTTCAGGAGCTGTTGAATGCCGTCAACGACGATCCAGATTTGCTCAAAAGGGTCATAACTGGTAACGAATCATGGGTATATGGCTATGACGTCGAAACCAAAGCCCAATCATCCCAATGGAAGCGGCCAGAAGAGATAAAGACCGCACCGCTGGAAGAGCTCGAGATCATACAAAAAAGCGCATATCAAAAGTGTTTCGAGGATTGGAAAAAGCGCTGGCACAAGTGTATAATTTCTGAGTGGGATTACTTTGAAGGGGACAAAATAGATATTGATGAATAAATAAATATTTTTCGAGAAAAACAAAAAGTCACCTTTTTTTTTGAACACACCTCGTACATGCATTGATACAGTCGGTTTCAATTCGGCCCTTCCTACAGAGGAACTTCACTTCCGAAAGATATAACCTTACCCAAACCTACTTCTGATTTAAAACAAACCTGATTAAAAGATTAGAAAAAAGTGTGTAAATTATATCTTTTGGAAGTAGAGCGAAACGGACTGCGTCGACGCATGTATATTTCACTTTGATCCTCGCAGATAGTGAATTTTGTTTCAAAATATATGTATGGATGCAATGGCTTCCAACCCTCTACGGAGGGCTTCACTTCTGAAAGATATAATCTAACCCGAGCCTATTTCTGATTTACAACTAAAACTTAATTTGTGTTATGTTATATAATTAGTATCGTACTTTCGCGTATTGTACAAGAAATTTTTTTCGAAGTAGAATATAAAAGAAGGCAGAATTCCACCTACGCGTTTCACTTATCACACGTAAATGTGTGAATCAGTGTGATGAGAGCGTTCATAAGATGCATAATTACCCATTAAAATTATCAAATGTAATGTCTCTTTTTTGTGAATTTACTATGTTTATGTTATCTGCGAATTTAGTACTTATGCTTATATTTATATTATCTGCGAATTTATTACTTATGTTTATGTTTATGTTGTCTATAAATTTACTGTTTATGTTTATGTTTATAAATAAATCATGTAACCATTTTGAACAGAAGACATTTTAATAAGTACACTTATCTTTCGCAACCACTATGAAAAATGGCCATCCACAGTGCTACATTATTTTTATCTTTGCTCCGGCCATACACAGCGCTTCTGTATTCATGCTCCGTACTGAAAGGGTTAATAAATAACGAATAATAAATAACGGCTAAAATTGTTTGAGGATTATTCGGAGTAATAATCTTGACAATATATTATATGATCAAAGTCATTGGTGAGGTCTATCATTGTATAGTTCCACATGAGTTTATAATTTTCTATGCGAAGCAAGGTATGTAACATACTTCAGACACAGGTTGGGTTGAGTTATTAAGTATCTTCCGAAATGAAGCTCCACCATAGGAGGAGGACGAAATTCACTGTGTTCATGCATGTATTTTGCAAGACAATCCTAACTTATGCATATGCAAGAAAATCCTAAACTATGTATACAGGGTATTTGGAAATTCAACCGACAAATTTTCAGAGATTGTCGGGGGCACTATAAGAATCATTTTTTGCAAATGAACCTGGGATCAAAAACGTGTCATTACATCGCTACGACATACGGAGTGTTCGAAAGAATCGGGACCTCGAAATATCACAAAAAATTGTTTCAAACAAAAGTTGTAAGGTGTAAAAAGATCTATTTACTGACGCCATGTGTTGACCTTGGATGGCGTCACCAAGGTCACGACAAGACCACTTTGAATTTTTGAAATGGAACCCTCCACTTTTTATTGCATATTCTTGTAGCCCTTCTCGAGACCTTTTCAAAGCTAATTTTATCAACTTTAAGTAAGCCGTTTCGAAGTTATTGAGCTTTTCATGGTAAGATGGTTTTTATTTGTTCGAATGTCTGTAATAAAAAATGGCTCAAAATATCATACGCATTGGTCAATTATAAAAGTAAATCCATCATCATTTATCACTTCTACTTTCATTCGCGGATAATAATACGAGAGCTACAGTCGTCGACTTATTAGGAAAAACTTTATAATTTCAATAATTCGTCTCTTTCGAACACTTCGTATGCCGTAGCGATGTAATGACACGTTTCCGACCCCAGGTTTATTTGCAAAAAATGATTCTTATGCTCCCGACAATCTCTGAAAATTTGTCGGTTGAATTTCCGAACACCCTGTATAGTGTCCAAAAATTACGTGTGATTTATGAAACTTTTTGGTTTTTTTTGATTTTGGTTCTTTTTGATTTTTTTTAAACAACAAGCTAAAATCTTCTAAAGGTTACTCAAAAGCGCGACCTCAATGTATATGTCAAGATATCAGAAGTTGCTACCCTAAAGTAAATAATTACTTTGCTATTTTGAATGCGATTTTTGCAACTTTCTATCATAATAGAATTAACATTTGGTAATGATTTAGCACATCAAAAACTGTAAGAAAAAATATATAAAAAAGGTTCCATTGTCATGACCAAAAATCCGATTATTTTACTCATCGTCCTTTAAAGAGAAAGAAATAATTTAATGTAATATAAATTATTACATTACTTTTTATATTACATTAAGTAATCAACCAATATAATTACTCCACTAGACTATAAAAATTATTTTAAATAAATATTGATATTAAAACGATTTTGTGAATTTTATTTCTCTTTAGAGTATCAAATAATTCAAAGCATGCATAAAGATAGCACACTTGGGATTGCATTCTGTAATATAAAAGAAAAGTGTAAGAGAAAAGTGACTTGTGAAGTATAAGTTGATATCAACATTCGTCTTATTTTACAATACTGACTAAATACGAACAAATATAAATACGTTTTATGAAAGCGTTCAGGTTTTTGAATCTAATTTATCGGTTCGGTATATCAAGATTTCTGATAGATTTGTTATACTTACAGAATCAGTCAGTTTCAAAACTGACATGACTGTTTTGAAAAATGTACGAATGCGATCTAGATGTATAAAATATAATAGTCATGTCCAATCTTACTGAAATGCTATATCATGCCTATATCAATAATATAATTACGAAAATATGGATAAGTGTAATAGCCTTTTATTTTGAATCAATTTCTAGATGTGTACTGTATATGTACACACATATGTATTGTCAGGTATTTAAAGCGTTAATATTTTTCTTATATTACAGATGTCAAGAATGTCCCGTGATAAAACCTACGTTTCTGTGTGGAAACGATAATCGTACATATAGTTCACCATGTCGTCTCGAATATCATAATTGCATTCACCATACGTCCGTCCACATTGCCTGCAAAGGTTTTTGTCCATGTAAAGGTAAGAAATATTTTTATCTTAAATTAAGTTTAAATTGAAGCATTGGTTTAATTTCGGATAAAGAAAAATTCTAGTAAATATTAAGCATAATTTCGATAATATATGCATGAGAATGCCAAAATTATTATTCTTCTACTATAAATATTTTTTATACAGGGTATCCCAAAAGTCCCGGAACAGTCGAATATTTCATAAACTATGCACTTAGAAAGAAATGTTTAAGACAAAAGTTGTATGTTTTGAAGGGGGACTTAAGATGGTGCCATTGAGACAAGCTACAAGAATATGTAAAAGTATATAAGGTATCCCGTTTAAAAAGTTGAAGGTGACCTTCACGTGACCTTTAAGTAACTGTTCAAGGTCAAACTAATGGCACCATCTTATGTCCCCCTTCAAGCCTATAACTTTTGTCTGAAATATGTTTTTCTAAAGTGCATAGTTTATGAAATATTCGACCGTTCCGAAACTTTTGGACATCCTGCATAATAAAAAATGTTGTAGTATAAACTTTTTAAAAATAAAATCAGAAATATTAATTGCTGATTAATTTTTTAATGTAATATATTATAATGTAAAAAATTTTTAATAGATTTAATATCCTCTTATACAATTAACAAAATTTGCACTTATTATTTTTTCACATACTATACACCTTCACATACTATACACCTTCTATTTTAAAAATAATCGGAATGGCTTTAAAGAAAACAAAAATAGTTAGGAAATCTTGACTTCAGCAAAAATACAACGATTTGGACGTCCAAGTGTATCAAATGACTTTTTTATTTAATAATTAAAGATTTGACTGAAGTAATCTAAAAATTAAAAAGAAAATAGCATAAGAGCCAACGCGCGGTAGTTGGAGCGCAGAGAAGCAACAACACTTCTTTTTTTTTCAATATTAATTTATTAAAAACACATTATAATAACAAAAAGCGAACGTTTCGAATCATTTTTTGATCCTTCTTCGCGATGTTAACAATATATATTACAGATAGTGACGCGTTACATTAAACGAATTTGTTCTCAACGCGTAGGTGACGCTAAATTACATCCTGCGGAGGTCTAGTAAGCGCTCTGCTTCCAACAGTCAATTAAATATATTATAGTTATGCTATGCGACGTCACAGCAGACCTAACAAATCGAGTGAAAACAATAAAATAAATACCGAAAGATATTACACGTGAATGAGCTTTTTTTGCCTAAATTAATAGTTAGAAGCATGGCTCACCAGACTCTGCGTTTTTTACAATTAATAATATAGTATGCCGCTATGCGCCTCAGGTCGATTCGAGATTCGATGACGAGCTGTAAATCACATCCAACGAAATATCCGTCACAACGGTTCGGTTATAACTAATCACAGATTGGAATTCGATCATTTTAATTGGGAAGAATCTGAGTTTGACAGGGAGTCCTCGTTGAGCAAAAGGCTTGTCTCTGAAATGCTGTTTACCAAGCGCCAAAAAAATAGTTTGAACTTGTAAATTGATACAGAGGACTTGCATCATACATTTGCGACGATAATTGATAATTGATTATCGAAAATATGAGGGCGTTCGTTGATGCGTCGGTATGTTTGTTACCGTTCAATCAACTGCGCATGTCCTTTGTTGAGTCCATGTTTATGCCACTGTGATGCCAGAATGATTACGTTGGCAACAGCAAATTATTTCGCATAGAGTATAGCTCGGCGTTCCTCAATACCACTCGACCCCCGACTGTTCCACAGAAACGTCGAGCTATTTTCGATTCTCAATATTTAGGGCGAATTATTGTCTTGAGTATTCCAAGTTCTATTTTCATGAATCTCATTGAAGATTTTTTCGGAATTTTCACGAAATAACGTACTTTTTTGACATTTTCTTTGGTCATTGTTTCAATTTATCAGCCTGAACGTTTATCATCATCCACATCCTCTTTGCCTTCTCTGAAGGTCGATGCCATTCAGAAACTTGTGTTTGTGATAAAGAATTACCTCTATAAGCGATTTTAAGCATTTAGAATGTTTCCGTAGCACTTTTACCGTTTTTAACATACACTGAAAAAAAGGCTTGGTTATAATAATCCAAACTTGATAAATGTTACCGTTGTGGTGAAATAATTTCAACTAAACGTATAGGTGATTAAGACGAAATAATTTGATTAATGTTAACAAATAATTTTAGCAAAACTTAATACAGTTTGATTATTAACAAAGTTTGATGATTATTATCAAATAATGTTAAGTATTACCAAACGATTTGATAAGTATAAACAGATTGTTTATTAATAATTATTGAATTATTTGATAATTATTACTAATACATATGATAATTATAACAAAATGATATAATAAATATAAATACATAAATATAAATACATATGATAATTATAACAAAATGATATAATAAATATAAATGAATTTCTTATTAATAATTATTGAATTACTTAGTAAATATTACCTAATAGTACGATAAGTATAACAAATCAATTTGTAAATATAAATAAATTATTTAATAATAATTACCAAATTATAAAATTATATGATAATTATAAAGAGATGATTTAGTAAATATTAGCAAATTACTTAGTGATAGTTATTACACTATATATATATTACATATATAAATTCTTAAAATATTGAAATATTTTCTTGTAATTTTTTGTATGAAAGATTTTATTATAGGATATTAAATAATTAAATAAATTAGTTTTAACAAAATGTGAAATAACTATGTAATATATAATATGTAATATTATTTGAATATAAAATATTCAATGAGATTTACAATTATAAACACATTTAGTTAAAATTAATTTTTTTTATTATTTACTAGGTGCGCAACTAAGTTTCCGGGTTTCACACATGGTCACACAACGACAGATGTAGTCGACATTACATGTCTGAAGTTGTTTATTTTTATAGCTCTGACATCTGTCAACAATTACCAGTCATAATACCAACACGTGTCGCAACGCAAAAATATTTTTTCTAACAATGGAGATGTCGAGTTTTGTGCCAAATAAACAGCATTTGCGGGAAGCTCTGCTTTTCTGCTTCAACTTGAAAAAAAAATGCAGCTGAAGCACGTCGTTTGCTTGAAGAGGCTTACGGCGAACATGCACCATCGAAAACAACCTGTGAAGATTGATTTAAACGCTTCAAAAGTGGTGATTTTGACACTAAGGACAAGGAGCGCTCCGGAAGACCAAAAACAATCGAGGACGCCGATCGGCAAGCGTTATTGGCTGAAGATGATACGCAAACACAAGATCAACTCACGGAGGCATTAAACATGACTCGTCAAGGTGTTTCCAAACGTTTGCATGCCATGGGAAAAATTCAAAAGGAAGGAAAATGGGTGCCGCATGAATTGACTGAGAGGCAGATGGAAAATCGAAAAGCCACTTCAGAAATTTTGCTTTTGCGGTATGAAAGAAAGAGTTTCCTGCATCGAATTGTTACTAGCGATGAGAAGTGGGTGTATTTCGAGAATCCCAAACGCAAAAAATAGTGGCTTTCACTTGGCGAAGCATCAACATCGACGGCGCGGCCAAATCGCTTCGGAAAGAAGACAATGCTCTGCGTTTTGGTTGCAAGCTGTTGAAACTAGACGAAACTGTTAACGGGGAACGCTACCGACAACAACTAATCAATTTGAGTCATGCGTTGCTCGAAAAACAGCCAGACTGGGACACAAGACACGAACGAGTGATATTGCGGCACGACAACGCTTCGTGCCATCGCACTTCCATCGTCCAGGACACCATCAAAACGTTGAAATGGGATCTGCTACCACACCCGCTATATTCACCAGACCTGGCCCCTTCTGATTATCACTTGTTCCGGTCAATGGCGCATGGCTTGGCTGGGCTACACTTGACCAGTTTCGAAGAAGTGCGGAATTGGATAGATGAATGGTTTCGGTCCAAAGACGCGTCGTTCTATCGTCGCGGTATTCATATTATATTGCCAGAGAGATGGCAAAAATGTGTAGCTAGCGAGGGACGATACTTCGAATAAACCGCTTTTTGTTTCTTTCTTGAAATTTTGCATTTTTCATTGATCAAAAAAACCCGGAAACTTAGTTGCGCACCTAGTAATATCCTATAATAAAATATTTTACACCAAATATTACAAGAAAAAATTTTATAAGAATTTATATATGTTTTGTACTCAAAGATTGACTTATGAATATAAATAAAATATTTATTTATTTATTTGAGAAAAGATTTTGAAATGTTTATTAACACAATCTAATACAAAATACATTGTTTATATCTACATCTTATATCTATAAATAAATCTAGATACGACAAAATACGTATAAGTTCTTACATTAATTTTTTTATAATTTTCTATGAAAAAATTTCAATAATGTAGCAATAATATCAAATATTTTGATTAACTAAATAACTTTTAATGTATTATAATTTGATTATAAAAAATATTTATTATCTCCTAAATAACACTTAATATATCCTTAATTATAAATCATGCAAAATAGTCCTTAAATATTAAATATTGAAATAAAATATCTGCCATCATCCGAAATATGATAATTGCATGTTCTTACATTCAATGACTTTAAAATCTTTATTACATTAATTCTGTCTGATTATTTCCGCAAGGTAAAGAAATCTCATATGCTTTGAAATGCATATCTAAACCTAAAGTAACACATTTTCTGTAGTAAACAAAAATATTTCTATTTTTATCCAACATAATATGAATCATTATTTCGAATAATAAATTGTTTTCATCAGAATTTGCAATTATTACAAAATTACGTTTAAATAAAATGCTATTAAATTTTACCCACGACACTTCAGTCAAGCGCCTATTACTTATTTGGAAAATGTTAGTCAATTCATTTGACGGTATTCCTATGTTTCTTCCTATTTTTAATAAGTCATCGATATCTGTGTTGATTAATAATCTATAAGAAAATTGAAGGTATAATTTTATCACAAGTGATGAAATAATATTTCTTTCCGTTAGCGCACGGTGCGATAGCGCACAACCCAATAGCATACGAAAAATTGAACACAATTCCCGATAGCCCACATCCCTTTAGCACACATCCCGATAGCACACAAAGTAAATCGTGCACAATCCCGCAAAGTGGAATCTCGCTTCGCGTGGAAAGTTACACCCTTGGTGCGCTATCGGGATTATGTTTCTCATTGGTGTCCTATCGGGAAAAATATAATTATATAATGTGTGCTATCGGGATAATGATTTCAACATTTCGTGCGCTATCAGGATAGTGCTTGCAACATTTCGGCACTATGTGTTATTTTCTTGTGTGTTATTGGGATAATGTGCGTATTACTTTATGTGCTATCGGGATGTGTGTGAAAGAGATGTGGGCTATTGGGAATTGTATTCAATTTTTCGTGTGTTATCGGGTTATGTTCTATCGCACTGTGCGCTAACGGATCCCGCTCTAAGTTTTCAATAACTTATGAAATCCCTCATATCGAATGGAAGACAAATATTTTAATGGTCCCATTTTTCGAATAATTCCAGGATAATGAATTAAAAAATGAAATTTAGGTTTTAATTGTTCCTTGAATAATCGCATAAACATCTCATAATGTGAAAAAATCAAATATCTCAAATAATTTATTTGATCATCAGATATAATATTTTTTGTGGTTATTTTAATAATTTCACACAATAGGAGATAGAATTCCTAAACTTCATCATAATTAGGCACAAGATCTCCGATGAGAAAAGAGAGATAGCATACCAACGCTGACATTTCGGCTGTGCTTATTATTAAATAACCTTTATTGATATGATTATTTCTAATCAAAGGAATTTTACTTCCTCAGTCAAAGTCTGACTGATGATTAAAATATTTGATTCAGTAATTTAAATGCTCTAATGTTACATAATTTTCATTTACAAAATGTTGTATGATCTTCGCGAAATCATATTGACAAACTCCTTCAAAGAGATCATGCATTATATCGCACGTATAATTTGTCGTACAATCGAATGCGGGATTTTATTAAATATGCAATCTTCTTTTACACCACATGAAAAATTTATAAGATCTTGAGCATAATTTTCAAATGTGCGCAATAAATTTTCATTTTCAAATTTTGCACGGCGTGTTATAAATTTTGGAGCTCTACAAATATGTACGACAAAAATGTTCGCTAACAAAGCTCTCAATAAACCCAAAAGACTATTGAGACCCAAATTATCTCCTAGTAAAGCTATTACAACAAAATATGCTCTAGTTTTACAATTCTTTTTATCACATATAACAATTCCTGTGTTACTTAAAAATTTTATTTCTTCAATGACTTTATTGAAACATTTGGTATTTCTAAAGTGCGTTCTATCAAACGAATAAATAAATTGTATTAAGAAAATGTTTTCTAATGAGGAAGTATGAGGAAGTAAAGTTGCTATAGATCCATATAATGCACCTACTTTATGTATTCTTGCTGCTGTTCCAAAAGGATTTCCAGTTTCTAAGTCATCGTAATATAAGAACAACTATTCGAACACCATAATTTTCTCATATTGATTTCCAAATGGTCCCATCACAAAAATTAACGTACACTTTAATATAACGAAGAGCTATCAGTGTTAATGATGTTTAATATTTCCTTGTAAAAATTAGATATTTCTAGTAAAGATTTTAATATTTCACCCATTGAAACAATTTGACCTTCGCATTTCTTAATTGTTAGAGTTATTTTCTGTCAATCTTTTCTACCATCATATAAATCACCGATAAAGAAAGATTCCGGTCGAATAAAAAATTTCAATTTCTTGAGATACTCAAATTTTTCGTATTCTGTTTCAACATCATCTAATATTGAAATATTGAAACAATTTTTTAAAGTATTTTGAAATTTATCAGGTAATTCCTCATTCAATTTATCGTGAAAGTGTTCTGAAATATTCTGAATAACTTCCTTCAATTCCTCAACAATTTCTTAGACAATCTAGGAACATTAGGTTTGTTACATAATCTAGCGATATATTTTATAATATAATTCAGGAATGGATTCCTCATGCTTAGAGAAGAAAAAAAAGTTAATCAACAGTCTGAAAATAATTAGTTTTTGAATTATTAAGATTTTTGTAATACAAAATTTTATCTCATTTCTCGTCTTAGAAGTCTTTTTACAGGATCAACAATGTTTTTCAAGTTCGACGGCCTGAAAAATATTGCTGCCTGTAAAATGACTTCTAAGACAAGAAATGAGACAAAATTTTGTATTACAAAAATCTTAATAACTCAAAAATTAATCATTTCCGGTCTTATGTTGATTAACTTTTTGTTTCTTCTGTAAGCATGAGGAATCCATTTCTGAATTTCATTCCTGAAATTTTGCCCACCACTTTTGAAACACCCTGTATATATATATATATATATATATATATATATATATATATATATATACGAGGTGTGGCTATTAAATAACGAGACTGAATTAAAAAAAGAGGTTTATAATTAAAATTATGGTACAATGGTTTTTTCCCCTTCAATATATTCCCCTTGCCTACTAATACATCGCTCCATACGTTTCTTCCATTGTTGGAAACAATGCTGGAAGTCTTCTTTTGTTAACCCTTTCAGCACCTCTGCCGCTTTCTCTTTTACCGCTTCTACCGACTCGAAATGCGTTCCTTTTAACGCAGATTTTACCTTGGGGAACAGGTAAAAGTCACATGGTGCCTAGTCAGGCGAATAAGGCGGGTGGTTCAGCACGGGGATCTGTTTTTCGGCCAAAAATCGTATCACGGATAACGCGCTGTGTGCGGGTGCGTTATTTTGGTGCAAAATCCACGAGTTGTTTTTCCAAAGTTTTGGTCTTTTTTTGCGAACACGTTCCCTCAACTTTGTCAAAACTTCAAGGTAGTATGTTTGATTCACTGTCTGGCTCTCAGGCACCCATTCCATCATCACAATTCCATTAATATAAAAAAAAACGATCAACATTGACTTGAATTTTGATTTTGACATGCGAGCTTTTTTGATTCGGGGGGAGTCTTCCAATGCATAGATTGTCTTTTAGTTTCAGAGTCATATTGAAAAATCCAAGTCTCGTCACATGTGATAACTCTTTCCAGAAGATCTGGCTCATCGTCGAGGTGTTCAATTATGTCTGAGCAAATTTGCAACCTTGTGAGTTTTTGGTCTTCGCTGAGGTTTTTCGGTACCAGCTTCGCACAAACTTTCGACATGTTTAATTTTTCGATCAAAATTTTTCGGACGGTTTCTTTATCGCAATGCATAATCTCTGCTATCATTCTAATGCTCAGACGATCTGTTCGCACAATTTGCTGGATTTGCGCGATTTTTTCATCGGTTGAAGCGGTGACAGGACGGCTTGGACGCTGGTCATCACTCACACTCTGTCGATCCTCAGAAAATCGTTTGTGCTACTCGAAAACTCGCGCACGTGATAAACAATCATTACCATAAACTTCTTTTAACATTTGGAAGCACTCCGTCGCGGTTTTTTTCAGTTTAACGAGAAATTTGATGTTCACGCGTTGTTCGGTTTGTACGTCTAACATTTTATCCGGCAAACTAGCAAAAACAGGTTTTACTTCAAGCGAGCTATCTCGAAAACTAATCCACATACACGGACGTGCTTCCACATACTTCTAATATACCCTTCTAGGTTAGTTTAGACGTATTCAACCCCCACCCTAACCCAAAGCTGCCAGCTCTCCGCCGCAAGCAACATGCAACACCTTGTGGAGGGGATAACGGGGATGTGAGCGTAACGTACGTGTGAGCTCGGAGCTTTCCCCGCCATTTCCTAGTTCGCGAAACAAATCGACAGCTTACTAATTCGACAACATAAGTAACCGAAAATACTGAATAATTCTGCGAAGACGGATCATGTATGCGATAGGCGAACGATATTCTCAAACTTCTATAGCCGACGGCAGACAGAGAATTTTCTCCGCCGATATCTCGCCTCTTTCTTCCGCCCAAATCGCTCAATTTTACTTTCAATACTCTGGCGATTATCTCGCACCACACACGATAATTCGGCAGACACTACATGCCATTTGTTACGCGCTATTCGACGACGTAATAAGCGCGACAAAGACGACCATATTCTGTTATCCTTTATTACGCTCTTTTCGGCGGCGTAATAAGCGCGACAATGACGCAAATACTTTCACGCTCACTCTACAATGAAATATCAAGAACGCTCAGACGCACTCTTAACAATTAAAGACGACATACACGCAATCAGACATCCAAAAATCGCCCTGAGATACATCACGGGTGATTCTACGCGGCGACAACAGCGGTACGACAACCCGGGCGGTATTCGCTTTCACGATCCTTCGCGCACGCGGTCGATATTCGCCGGTCGATAGCTTCGCGTAAAGAACACCCGAAACCCGGAGAGAGACGAACGTTGTCTTATCAATTTAACGCCTACGTTACGATGGTCCTTCCTCGGTCGCTTGCCTCCGGTCGCCCGACAAATTCACGAAATATCACCGTCTCGGCAAACGGCTCGAGCGGTCGCGAAACACGAAAAAGATGGCGGCAGAACGGCCGGCACGCGGACGAAATCGCGTACGTGGCTTACACAAAAGATGGTCAACCTCACCGATAACGCTTTCTCCCGTGGGGATGGTCCTCGGCCTCGTCCTCTGCTCGGTTTTTCGTCAGCGGCGACAAACACAGCAAACCTTGCACAAACGCCAAAGAGTTAAGAATTCGACTTAATTTCGCGAGTGTCCGCACCAGAATGATCCTGGGATCTCGCGGTCCTGGGTCTTCTTCTTCTTCTTCTTCTTTAGTTGGTGGCACTGGGCTCAAATAGCTCCGCCCATGCTGCCAGATAGCATCGCTGGTTTTAAAATTCCAAAAAGTATGCTGCCAATTCACTAGATCTCGAAAAAAGGCAGCCAACGGCCAGTCACAGGGGTCACGGATGCAGGTCAGTCCTGCGAAGGAAGGCAAGAATGGGGTTGATGACCCGGATAGAAGGGTTCTTCAACAGGACAAACACGTCGTAGGGAGGAGGCGACTTCAGTGTTTCACGTAGAGACTGCAACATAGGGGCGCGGTGGCACTCATACAATGGGCAGGACCACAGGATGTGGTTAATGTGCTGGCGAGACGATCCACAATGACACCGGGGGTGAGGGACGAGACCACATCTATGGAGGCTGTAATTCAAGTTATAATGGTTAGACCTGATTCTGCTAATAGTGGCAATTTCTGCTCTATCGAGATCAAACCCATCAAACCAGGGCCTTCTCGCAAACGTCGGATAAAGATTAAAATATTGCGTACCCTTGATTTCCGATCGAGCTGACAAGTATTTTTTGGTTTCTGAAAAATATTTCTCTTTGGCAATGGCATAAAAGTCGGTGTGGGGAGGGAGATAATCTGTCGCTTCGCCCTCTCTCGCAGCCTCTCCCGCGAGGAAGTCCGCCGTTTCGTTCCCTAAAATTCCTACGTGAGAAGGAACCCAGACCATGATGACATCGAGATTCTGCAAGAAAGCAGACCTCAGCTTGTTTTTCAGAACGAAAATTAGATAGGAGAGGTCTCTATCCTGGGAGTTGTTTGATAGAGTCTCTACGACACTGCGGGCATCAGTAAATATCGCGGATTTTTTGATGGCTCTTTCCAAGATGCAATCCATAGCGTAGATTATAGCAATGCATTCAGCGGAAAAGATTGAAAAGAAGCTATTGAGCTTATATTTTCGCTGTATCTGAATATCAGGAGAATAATAAGCTGCGCCTAAGTGCGGGAGCGCTTCAGATTTGGATGCATCTGTGAAGAATGAGCATCTATTCACGATAATATCCTGAAAATGCGAATGAAAGACAAGCTGCGGAATTGAAGCAGATCTGATGTCATCCACGACCGAGGATGGTGTGAAGTCGACTTCCGGGACGAAAGTCGAGGTTTCATAGGAGAACAAGTACAACGGTATCCTCGTGAAAGTTGCAATTCTGTGTTTGTAGTCCTTTACGGCTCGGGAGGCGCGATACAACGGGAACCTGCCCAGGAGGTCAGTGCGGAAACCAGATCCAAAGTGGTCCGCATGCAGATCCTCCAATTTACCAATCAGGGGACTTGGCCTGCTGGCCAGGGATTTGATTAAAAGTTTTTGAGCTAAATAGTTGGACCTGAATCGGGCCGGACCAACACCCGACTCAGCGTACACGATATTGCAGGGAGTGGAATTCCTCAGACCAATACAGTGCCTCAGGGCTCTGCGGGACACCCTCTCGAGCCTCTCCGCCAAAGCCCCGTTGTGATGCGGAAAGAGGAAGGCGGCGTAGTCCATAGTCCCTCTGATTAGAGCCTTATAAATGCCAAGCAAGGTTCGTTGGTCGGATCCCCACCAGACTCCCCTTAGGAATTTAATAATGTTAGAAAGTTTATTGCATCTATTGATAATTAGTTTGGCATTGAGAGCCCCGGTGAGGCGCGCATCAAGCAGCACTCCCAGAAATCTGGCGGATGAGACCGGACAGATCTCGAAGTCTCCAAGATGGATCGAGCTATTCGCCGGAACACTTCTTTTATTGGTGAATATCATTAGGGAGGATTTGGAAGGAGACACGTTTAGCCCCCTTTCCCGTAAAAAATCTGAGAGCGCCTCCGCAGACCGCTGAAGAGTCAGTAAGGAAGACGCAATGTCTTCCGAACGGACAAACAAGGCTATGTCGTCGGCGAACTGGACTATATTGCAGTGTCGAGTCAGGGCCGATCCACATTTGGCCAGATAAATATTGAAAAAAATCGGGCTCAAGATGGACCCCTGCGGAACCCCCTTGTACGAATAGAGTCGCTCCGTCAAACTTCCGTCGATCACGAACTGCAGCTCTCTGAAACAAATCAGCTGAAACACAAACCAGCAAAATTTAGGCGGAAGGCCCAAGTCAATTAGGTGAGACACCAAAATAGCAGGGACTATATTGTCAAACGCCTCCTGGACATCGAGGAATAGAGCACATGTCGCGTGTTTGGAAATGAATCCTCGATGGATTTCTGTGCATAATATGCCAAGGTTGTCGAGGCATGAGGCTCTCTTACGAAATCCGAACTGAAAAGGAGGGAGAATAAGTGACGATTCAGCCCACCATGCCAAGCGATACGATAGAATAATTCTTTCGAAAAGTTTGAGTAGACAAGAAGTTAATGAAATTGGTCGGAGTTTGCCGGGTGATGATTTAGGGATAAGAAAAACAAGGGAATGACGCCAGGTACTCGGAAAGGAGCCTGAATCAAATACGGAATTAAAGATATCGAGTAGGGATTGGAGGTATTCTATTGGTAATAAGGAGATCATTTTGTTATCTATTTTGTCAAAGCCCGGAGAAGAACCGATTTTTAGGTTGCGTATTACTGAAGTTATTTCTTGGATTGAGAACGGGTCATCAAAAATTTTGCAGGAATAATTGTGTGAAAAGTCGTTGAGAGAAGAGTAAATTCGGTCAAAGACAAAAGGAGGGCAGAGGGAGCTGATAGTATTGCAAACCGGTGGTGAATGGAAGGCATTGGATGAGTACAAGGTCCTGAATTCAAAGTGTCGAGACCTGAATCGCTTGACGAATTTCCAGAGATGAGAAATCGGCGTCCTGGGGCCGAGCTTGCCACAAAACTCCCTCCATCCCTTTCTCTTTTCGGCTTTCAAAGTTTTCTTAGTGATCGCCTCCTGCTTTTTGAAGGAGAGGTAGTTTTAGAAGGATGGATGCGCCTTAAAAAGAGAGAGAAGAGAGCGCCTAGAATCGACGGCCTGTTGGCAAGCCTCATTCCACCACGGAGACGGAGGTGAAAATCTTTTCTTTTTCGCTTTTGTTTTAGCGAAAGATTTACTGGGCGGATTTGACCTTTCAGAAGGGGACGGCCACTGACGAAGGAGGTGATCGGTAAAAACTGTGTACTTATTGGCAGGGTCCAGTGACGAGTCGCCGAGAGCCACCCTAAGTGAGTCAAAAGAAGAGTGTAAGTTTTCGACAAATCGCTCGTCCAATGCTTTGGAGTGTTTAACTCTGTGTGAGAAGAAAGATTTTCTGTCCGGAGGACGATTAAACAGAGTGGCAGTCGGAAAATGGTCACTGAAATAAGTGTCGCCAAGCACGGTCCAATCGCATAGGCCTATGATCGAAGGTGAGATGAAGGTTAGATCAATGGCCGATGATCTCTGGCCCGGGCGCGTCATAAATGTTGACGAACCGTCGTTGAGGCAAGTAAAAGAAGCCTCCATGGCCGAGGTGAAAAGAAGCTCGCCCTCAGTATCCGCCGGTCCCCCACTCCATTCACCATGATGTGCGTTGAAGTCGCCCAACAAAATGACATGCGAGAAGGAGCAACAGAAGGAAAACAAGGCATCATACTCCTCGGCAGAAAGAGAGCTAGAGGGGTATCTATAGACCGAGATTATGATCAAGTCAAAGTTAGAATAGTGAACGGAGATGGTTTGAGAAATAAATCTACCTTCGAGAATGAAGGAGTCATTGATATAAGAGTAAGATAAGGTTGGACGAATCGCCAGAGCCAATCCACCTCCCTGTCTGGTGTCTGAGTCCCTGCGAAAGACATTAAAATTAAATAAATTAAAACGAGAATCTGATGTCAACCAAGTTTCAGAGAGCACTACAATGTCATATTCCCTGAATAGCGATAGGGAAGCGTCAAGTTTACTTAAGATTGAGTGGCAGTTCCACTGAAGGATAGCTAGGGGTTCCGAGGCTAGATGGTCCGTTGATAGCGGGCTAGTCATCTCGAGGAAGTTCCCCCCCAGCCAAGTCGGCTCGTGGAGTCAACAGAAATCTGCCAACAAAATCGAGTACCACATCCCAGAGGCCGCAAACCTTCAATACAGGTTCCAGTTTGTTTATTAGCGTGTTGATCAACTGTTTAATACATTCGAGCTGTGCAGAGTCAAGCCCCAGAAAACTGCCCAACAGCAGGAATAAAGGCGGTACAGCGGAGGGCGCCCCCAGAGCCACCCCGTCCCCGGAAGCGGAGGGGACCCTACCATTCGGGAAGAACAGAGGGAGAGAGACGCGAAAGGCAGGAGGACCATCCCCCGAGGGAGGAGCCCTCCCGGTCGGCGGGCGAGCGGGCGGCGCCGAAAAATCACTGGCTCCACTACTCGGTCTAAAGCTAAAATTAAACGAGCTCACGGTGTCTACCTTACTTGTTTTGTTACTGTTTTCGGGGCGCCCCCCGCCCCGCACCCCCGACCCCCGCCCGAACCCCCCAGAAGATCCCCCAGGATCGAGGGGACCGAGATCGGGACCGACCGGCCCGCCAAGGCGAGCAGAGTCCGGGGAGAGCGGGCGAGAGTCTGCAAAATCCGCAGGCGGCCCGCCGAAACCCGCCCGCGAGGAGGACAGTACGTCGGAGAATAACCAGGGCGGCCCGGGGGCGCGGAAAGCGAACCGCCCCGGGGAGGAGATCCCGGAAGCCGGGGGAAGTCCCCCCCGGGCCGGCGGGGCCGGGCCCCCCCCCCCCGAAGCCCCCGCCCGCCCCCGAACACGGGCCGCCGCCTCCGTAAAAGGGATGTTTTCATGCGCCGAAAGCTCTCTGATTCTCCTCTGAACCAAGTATTCCGGGCAAGACAGATTAGATGCTTTGTGCGGTCCTCCGCAGTTAATACAAACCGGGGCGCACCCCCTCCCGGGGCAAACCCCCTCGCCCCCATGTCTCGCGCCGCCGCAATCAATGCATCGAGCACGACCCTTGCATTGTGCACCGACATGGCCAAAACGAAAGCACTTGTAACAGAGAAAAGTCTTTGAAATAAACGGAGCGACCGGATACCTAATCATATAGAGGCTGATAGAATTTGGCAAAGTCTGACCTTTGAAGGTGATTGAAATAGAGCGAGACGGTGCAAATAAGTTGTTATTGTCAGCGTTTATTTGAGCCTGAGACGAAGGAGCAGAGGCAGGGGGGGCCTCATGCGTTTGCTGAGTCTCTGGACCGAAGTGACGTCAACATCCGATTCCAAACCGTCAAGAATTTCACTCTCCGAAAGGTCGTGAGAGACACCCCGAATAATGCCTCTGCGAGTTGTTCTATACATCGGAATGTATACAGAGTAGTCTTTGTCCTTCAAAACTTGACTCGACACAAGAGAATTGGCCGCATGCGATGTTTTGCAGCGAATGTTTATTTTAGAAAAACCCGTTCTCTTTAATTCAAGGATGTCACTTTTATTTTGAGAAAAAAGAAGTCGACCAATTGCTAAAGGATCGATGGCAGAAGGCCTTGAGTTATTGTTGTTGTCACTAGTGATATTGTTATTATTAGTGCTATTATTAAAGTCATTGTTGTTATTATTATTATTATTGAGGCTATTCTTCTGGATGATGACGTCAAAAGGGCCCAGAGACCTTGAATCGTAACAATTAATATCATGCGGGGAGGAATTCTGAGAACCCTCCAAGGCAGCGTCCCTACTTGAAGAGAGAGAGGAAGCGTGGTCGGTCCTACCTTGATCGAAGAGACTATCTCCCTCACCCAGCACCTGGCGTTTACTCACTGATGAAGTGGGTTTACACTCCTTTTTTCTTTTGTTCTTATGTTTCACGAGTTCTTTATCCGACGCACCAGAAGGCTGGTCTTTTTTATTTTCCGTTGCAAGCTTAGCTGCCGGAGCAGAGCATTCCCTCGGCTCCGAGATTCGCTGCGAAATAGACGTAGAAGGATTAGAATTTAAAATAGGATTAGATACATGGTCGAGAGCCGGATCCAAGGATGGGGAAAGGGGGGGGGGAAGGTAAGGGCAATGGCATTCAGCCTATCCTCGTCGGAGAGGGTGGCTACGTTGGAATTAGATAATATGTTATTATCCTTGTCAAAATCAAAAACAGAAACATTAGAAGCGTTAGTCACAATATTAGGTAGGTTTTGGATAGGCATGGATAACGGAGTACTGACCGTGTCCCTTGAGAGATCCGCCACGTGGCCGGTCGACCAATCGACCAAAATGGCCAAGCGCCGAGGCGCCAGGCCTCACACACAAGAAAGGCGAATACTCGGAGTTGTGGTCCAAGTCGAGCGCCGAGATAAACAACGGGGAGCAAGCCCCGCTGGAGCAGGCAGTTTCGTCGGCTGGAGGCAGCCCAAGCACCGGAGGCACCAACTACGTCGCTACAATATCAACCGGAGCTATGTCACGCACGTCTTCACTCAACGATGCTCCAAGCGGAAGTCTGCGGCCCTGGGTCGATAGCGGCGTCAATGACCGCTTAGTGGGGTGCGCAGCCCCGCGGCCAATCAGGATATGGCACGCGAGAGGTCCTAGCGCCTCGCGAGATCCGCGGCGCTTTTAGCGCTTCGCGCGCAATTAATTCAATTTGAATTATATAATTGCTGTTGCGGGCCCCGGTACAATGGCCCGTTGGAGGCTCCGCTGTCGATTGTCCTCCTCGGAGGGTAGCGTTGCTCGGACTTCCGTCCTCCTCCCGGGGACGCGGGTGAATTCCCCTGGTATTGTCCTTTCAAGCGCTATTATCTCCTCCGTTCGCTGTCGTTAAGCGTCTTGCTGCAATCTTCCTCGATGCGCTTCCGGTCCTCCGGATCTTCTCCGGCGAGGTGCCCGTTGTCGTTTTTGACAAACAAACAAAAGTCGAGACAATTAATAAAAAATCTTAATACACTATCGATAGCGCTCGTCTCTCCGGGGATTTTTAGATAACGCTCTCTCGAGGTTGATTCTGGCGCGACCGCTCGGCCTGCGCCCCGTAAAATCTCGGGGCGGATGGACGCTTTAAAGGATGGCAACGTCACAATATATATATAAGTATTTTCTTCCGCTAATCCGTATGCCACAATTATATCCGTATATTCTTGCAGAGTACACTTCATTTTCACTGTTAATTTACTACGCAAACACAAGATTTTTATTAAAACGTCTTAGCTCTTGCACGCTGTTACCAGACTGCGTACGCCAGCAGCACGCAGCACTACAGTTGAGCGGACATGAGAGTGTAATACATCATTGTGCGCAGGTGTCGAACTTACACGTACGTTTACACTCACATGTCCGCTAACAACAGTGAAATTAACAGTGAAAATGAAGTATACTCTGCAGGAATATACGGATATGATTGTGGCATACGGACTAGCGGGAGAAAATACTTATCGTGCGGCAGCAATTTACATGGAATCATTTCTCGGGCGTGCACGAAAACCAAGTGGCCGTACAATTTTACGTGTTGTGCAATAATTATGTGAAACTGTCGTGCATAATATCGGGATAACCGGTCCAGCAGTGCTCCTTCGTGTACGAGATGAAGAAAGGATTCTTGAAGCATTTTATCATCGTATCATTATCAATGTGTGCAATACATTTTATCGAAGGATTTTCAACCACGGATCAATTTTTGTAAAGGTACTGTTATTAATTTTTTACATTTACGATATATTCAGCGTATAGTAATGGCATTTTGAATAATTTTCAAATTGAGAGTGGAATAGGCCTATGGGGGAAATCACTATAAAAAAAGCGCACCATGCTATCTACCGCAAGATAGTGGAAATGATAGCGCATCATTTTCTCGCCACTAAAAGGACGAGTCATTTTTCGGCACGGTATTGCGATATATCGCAAACCACCATCATATTTTGGAGAGCGACCCGTCCATCGCTTCGCCGCGCTCGTAGTATCGGATTACAGTGGGACGACTCTCGTCGCCGTGCGCTTCTATTCTCGCAGATTGGCCGATATTCTTTATTTAATTTTTCGTTCATTATTGCGACAGTCCCAAAACAGTACAGGTAATTTCTTCTTAATTTGAGCTAATCTACTTCCTTATTTCGTTAAGGTCGAAAATTGATGGACATCCTGTATATAGAAGAATAAGTTTAAATTTTTGTTACTTACGTATCCAATAGATCAAATACGTATCAAATAATCTTCTCGCTGTTCTCTGCACGTTGATATTTACTGCATGTTAATATACACTGTAACATAAAACCAAAAGTTTTATTTATATCTGCTTACATAAAATATTAAAAAATTCACATAAATTTTTAGAAAATTATTGTTGTGTATGTTCATGTTGTTCATTTCAATATCATTGTGTATGTTCATGTTGTTCATTTCAATCATTGTGTTTATTTCAATATTATACTGTTTAATGCTTTCATAAGAGGTCCATATTCTGAATCTTCTTTTATTAATAAAAATACCTCTAAAAGTGGCTTATGAGCTTTCTGATTGGCTATAAGCCACTTTTAAAGGCTATAAATCACTTTTATCGATAAAAGAAGATTTGGAATATGGGCCTAAATCTTTAACTTAACCTCAAAATATATAATGAAGTTAAATTGAAGATTTAATTGTGAAAGCATTAATAAAATATATAATATTAAAATAAACACAACAATAATTTTAGAAATATTTATGTAAATAATATTTATTATATGAAAAAAGATTACCTAGAGTAAGAATGATTGTTCGTTGTATAAAGATTCACGCGTTCGTACCCTTGCCATAAAAGACCGGAAATCGTATCATTGCACATCGAATTGCTATCCGGGCTGCGTTCAGAAATCCTACTCGTAAGATAGAGTGATATTTAACCTATCAATTGGGATCGAGAAATGTTTGCTTCTTTTGTCGTGATTGACCGATTTGATGTTACTTTATCATGCGGGTAGAATTTCTGTACGCGCCTCAGATGTCTATTAATGGTTATCATTATATCTGTGTAATTTGAAAAATTGAAAATATTGATTATATAAGAAATATATAATATTCAAATTTTGTCTATTTTATTATCAACTGCGAAACACTTTAGCTACATTTGTTTTAGGGCACTTATAAGCTATTTTCACTTATTGCTGATATAAATAAAAAAATGTCCCAAAATCATCCAAAATGTCTCCAGAATGTCTTGAGGAATTTTATAAGATGTATTTAGGACATCCTCGGATACACCTTAAGATATCTTGGAAGAAATCCAGAAAAGATAGGGATGTATGTAGAGAGAATGTCGGGCGTGTCTTTACGCCCATTTAATCAACGAGCGACAGAATCCATCCATGGCAACGGCATTGACGCATATCCTGTGGAGAGAGCATTCACATATTTTTCAGCCCAACGAATAATTGCTAGAAAACAATATTCACGGACTAGAAATATATGTGAGGCACAAGTGGCTGGATCGGGAATCGAACCCGAGTCTTTCGCTTTCCGGGCAACTGCTCTAGACCACTATCTAGATCTCATACCTAATGCTGCTTTTTAACACAGTGATATGCGACTCCAGAGTGATGTTAGTATCTCACTTGATGGATGCAATGCCGATTCCCATGGAGGGGTGCCGATCCCTGAAAGATCGCTCACTGACCAAATAAATGCCGGTGGAGGTATTCGCGTGCATGCTGGTTTCTGACTGGCTTTCCTTATGAACACTGACGAGTACAACGCCATAGAGTGACCATATCTCCCAAGATCCCTCTAATATATACTAAAATCCCCACTATACCAAATAGCAGTGGCGAATGGACCCTAAAATAAGGCCGAGGCAAGCCTTCAAAAAAAGATAGGGATGCACTATGTATAGGATGATTCTAGGATTTTTTATGCTATTTGAATTTAGTAAATATATAGTAGACATTAAGAGAAGATTTATACCTTGTAAAAGTTCTTCTTAAAATTACTTCAAATATTTTATTATAATTAATGAAATGCCACAAATATACACATAAAATATTTAACATTAACGTAAATATTTTAAAAATATCCTAGGATATATTCAGAATGATCCTGAAATTATCCTATGACATCCTGGACATATTCAGGATGATCTTGAAATTATCCCATGACATCCTGGACATATTCAGGATAATCCTGAGAATATCTTGTGTTATCTGGGTCCCTTATACTTTGCAATCTTTTTTCATAATTGTTTGCCATAAGTGGTGTTAAATATAATATTATCTGGAAATTATCTAGATGAGTTACTATATAATTTCATCTTTATCTAGATATATTTAAAACGAATTTATCTTTATCTTATATAACATGAACTTTATATATTTTTATTTCATCTTTATCTAGTTAATTTTTAAATCATCTAAGTACAACACTGACTATTATACAGTATAAAACAATTAGTGTGGATTGTTCTCCTTAATATCAACATTTGTAATTATATGTACATAATAATTTCATTAAAACTTTTTATCTTACATAATTATTTTTTTAATTCTTTCATCCTTTTATTACAGAGCACGGATTCTTATCATGAAGTAATCAACATATGACACACGATACATGATTCTTATTATGAAGTGATCGATACATACGAGGTCTGTAAATAAAGTAATGAGACTTTTTCGAGATGAACTTTTATTTATAATTTAACTATAATTTAACTCTGTCTCCTTTAAAATAGTTCCCTTGGGAAGCCACGCAGCGTCTAAGACGTTGTTTCCAGTCTTCATAGCAGTGCTGGAACTCAGAAACCCGAATGGCCTTCAGCTGGTCGGTTACAGCCGCTTTTACGTTTTCGATCGTATCAAAGCGAATCCTTTGAATTTTCAATCTTGGGAAGAGAAAGAAATCATAGGGTTAGGTTAGGTTCTCAGATCAGGTGAATACGGGGGCTAGGAGACAACAGGAATGTTTTCCGTGCCTCCAAACTCCATAATCGAAAGCGCTGTGTGACACGGCGTATTGTTGTGATGCAGCATCTAGGTGTCTTTGATGTCTGATCACATGCGCGCAATTTCTCCAGAACTTCACGGTACAATTCTCGCTTATTATAGTGACGCAGCAAAAAATCACTTTGCAAAAAAGCTCTCACAATCTACCTATTGACACGAACGACTCGCCACTCATACTGAAGCTACATACGATGTTGAAGTGCGCCCACTGTGGCGTGGAGACGCGCAATGTTACCAATTCGTGCGGTCTGGTACCAGTCTCATTATTTTATTTACAGATCTTGTATCAACTTCTTTCTCCATTTTATCTTTCACAAATCACTGGAAAATTAAGTTTTTAATACCTTTTTCTAAATCTAATTTAATAACAAAAAATTTGATGATAAGGGACTATTTTTCATTTTTACGTATGATATAAATGGATTAAGGAATTGACATAAACCAATAATCATAAATCAATATCAAACTAACAGATGGCGTCACTAATTTCGTTAAAATAAAGCCATTCCGATTATTTTGGGGATAAAGTGTATTTTTTGTTACAACATCAAAAATTAATTAAAATATAAAACTATTGCTTTGTTATAGTAAATACAACAAAAAGATGGCGTGCCAAGTGTCATATAGCAACAAAAGATACCCAGAATGTACATCTAATGAGTCACGTGGATCACGCACTCATTGTGTGATTGATCTTTTTTAATTAATATCTAAAAATTTTACATGGTTTGCAAAATAGTATAAGACTTTCTAGTTTAGCTTAACAACATCTACTTGTGTATTTTCTGTGAGACATTTTACATCAAACACTATACATATTGCAATTAACACATATATATTTTTTTCTTAAAAACAACTATGTTTTTTTTTACATCAATGATTCCTCGGTAATTATGCAATTTTTTACATCAATTGATTCCTCGGTAATTATGCATGTCCTGGACGACTTCTGCTGAAACGCTGACGGATAATATGGATAACGCAGCCGGGATCAGGATTCGGTTTTCGTTTAGGCAAGCCAATCGCTCTCGGTGTTGCAGTCAGAAAATAAAATTACTTTATTCAAGAGTGTGTAGATAGATGTGAAAAAGAATACAAGAGTATATGTGTGTTGTATAAATGTAAAAACGTAATTGTATAAATGTAGAAGCGTGAATGTGTGTATATAATATTAACGCGCGGAGGTGTCTCGCTCCGAATAAAAATACGTTGTGAATGTACGGCCTGAATGTGTTTGGTGTACGGTCTGAATGTATACGATAGTGGTATAATATAACTGTGTGTTGTACTGTGTGATCGCACGGCGCGTGGATACAATATTGAACGCGACGTATTAACTCGGTGCGGATATATGATGCGCGATGCAGATATATTATCCTAGGATGCGCGCTCGGAGAAGCGATACAATTATCAATTCGTGATTGCAATCGTCGCGGGAATCGGAATCTGTTAAAAGGCCCCGCGTGGTATAGAAAAACCCTGTCAGCTGTTCCACTGCTATATTATTGTGCACAGTCGTTGACCGCGACGCGTGTCGGAGTTTTTGCGTCGAGTTCTTATGCACGGTCTTATCGCGGTCTTTTGTGCTTCGATTCGCGCTCTTTTTCGCGTTCGTATCTTTTAAAATTAATTGCCGCTTGAATAGATAATGCGGGAAACGCTGTGCCGAAAGTTTATAAAAGAATGCAATTCATGAAAGAAGAAAAACTTTCAGTTAATAATTTAGTGTGGATTTCTATCTTGTGCAACGTGATAACTACGTTAAATTTGAGAACGTACGATCCATCGGAAAATTTATTTCTCTTCAAGCAATTACTGCAATACATCAAAAGTCATCGAACAAAGTAATAATAACTATTTTTTGACGTTAAGTGAAAACAGATCTCGGGAAGTCAGAGGAACAGTGTGTCAAAGAAAAGTCTTTTGTAAAAAGAGAAGGATTTTTAGTGAGTAGGGAGTACCGAGTTGGTAATTCGACTTGGTACTCGAGTCCCACATAACTCACTGGATCGGTGGGTATGCATAAAATGCATTTTCCCCTCTCTCGTAAAAAAAAAATTAGAAGTGAGTGAGCGAATAAAAGAGAGAAAGAGAGAGAAAGAGGGAGAGGGAGAGGGAGAGAGAGAGAGAGAGAGAGAATGTATGTGTTCGCATGTGTGTCTGTATGTGTAGCGACCAGCTGATCACAGCAGGCGCCCCGCGTAAGCATCCACGTCTGACGGTGAATCGCGTCACCCTTGCCTGCCTCTTGTACCCGATCTGTCATGTTAACTACTTCCTTTAATAATTCAAAAACTAAGCTTCGGACGAAATTTTGCAAAAGGAAAAATCGTCTTAGAATTGATTCAAGAATGTGTCATTTCACGGACACTGGGGTTATTTTGAATCACTCTGTGTATATACAGGGTGATCCCGAAAAACCTTTCGTCTGTAAAATGACGTATTCCTGACACCATTCTAAGATAATTTTTTCTTTACCAAAATTTGATTTGAAGCGTAGTTTTTGAGTTATAAGCAAAAATAGTTAGTAAATCACGCATCGGGTATAGAAGACAGGCAGGAGCGGCGCGAGCGCAGCGCGGGCGCAGCTGATCGCCCGACGGGTGATTACCACTGCATGAGTCACTAACTATTTTATCTTATAACATAAAATTATGCTTTAAATAAAATTTTGGTAAAGAAGAAAATGTCTTATAATTAGGAATACGTGTTCCTTAATAAATAACGTTAATTATTAAAAGTTATTTCGGATCGCCCGTCGAACGCTGTAATCAGCTGATTGCTATACGCATGTGTGTATGGAAGAGAGTGTGCATAAGAGAGAGAGAGAGAAGGGGAGAGAGAGAGAAAGAGGGAGGTTAAGAAGGACTGACATTCATACACACGCACACACGTACGCATACACTTTTTTCTCTCTCTCTCTCTCTTTTTCTCTCTTTTATAACACTCATACACTCTGTCATTCAGTCACTCATTCTCTCACTCACTCACTCACTCACCTGCTTACTCACTTGCTCACTCACCTTGTAGCAGCGTAGCGAATCTTCATGCTACGTATTGTTGTTAACTGCTGCACGGTTATGATTGTTAGAGATGCGCGACACATCGAAACTTTCTCGCTTCGAAACACTCTTAGACTCGATTTATACAGATTAACGTTTAGCGAGTTTATTCACTCACTCGATTCATCGTTTTATCGATACCAAAAATTACTTTAAAAGAATACATAGTTTTGAAAATGTAATAACGTATAACATATCTTCTTAAAATAATAATTATTTATTATGATTAGAAATAGTTATTATTTATAATAAATAATTAATTTTTTTAAGTATGTCATTATACGTTTCCTGTTTTTTATCGCATTCACAATGCGAAGATTTTAACCGATTGTTCGTCTTATCTCGCGTCAATCATGCACCACGCGCAAGTCGTTTATTGTTAGATGTCGCGTGTCGCGTTTCTGGCAACATAATCTTTGTAGTCGCACAATCTCCGCGGTCCGTCGCTTCGCGTCGAGTCATGTGCTCTTTGCATTCGCGTTTCTTTTAAAGTAATTTTTGGTAATAATCGATAAAACGATGTAAATCGAGTGAGTGAATAAACAGTAAACTCGTTATCGTGTAATCTGTGTCAATCGAATAAGAGTGTTTCGAAGCGAGAAAGTTTCGATATGTCGCGCATCTTTAACAATCATAACCGTGCAGCAGTTAACAACAATACGTAGCATGAAGATTCGCTATGCTACTACAAGATGAGTGAGCAAGTGAGTAAGCAGGTGAGTGAGTGAATGAGTGAGTGAAAGAATTAGTGACTGAATGACAGAGTGTATGAGTGTTGTAAAAGAGAGAAAGAGAGAGAGAGAGAGAGAGAGAAAAAAGTGTATGCGTACGTGCGTGCGTGTGAATGTCTGTCCTTCTTACTCTCCCTCTCTCTCTCTCTCTCTCTCTCTCTCTCTATCTCTCTCTTACGCACACACTCCGCCATACACATATTGCGTGTAGCAATCAGCTGATTACAGCGTTCGATGGGCGGCGATCCGGAATAATTTTTAATAATTAACGTTATTTTAAGGAACACGTATTCCTAATTATAAGACATTTTCTTCTTTACTAAAATTTTATTTAAAACATAATTTTATGTTATAAGATAAAATAGTGACTCATGCAGTGGTAATCACCCGTTGGGCGATCAGCTGCGTCCACGCTCGCGGCGCGCCGGGTCGCTCCTGCCTGCCTTCTGTACCCGACGCGTGATTTACTGACTATTTTTGCTTATAACTCAAAAACTACGCTTCAAATCAAATTTTGATAAAGAAAAAATTGTCTTAGAATGGTGTCAGGAATATGTCATTTTACAGACGGAAGGTTTTTCGGGATCACCCTGTATACAGTGTAAAAACTTTTACAATTTTTAAGTCGAATAGTAAAGAAACTATACATTACACAAAGTTAAAAAAAATCAGAAGCAATCAGAAATTTGCACATTGCTTTCTCATCATAAGTTATTTTTTAAATTTTGGCTTCCTCATAGATGAAGCTTTGTGAGCTTTATATTTTGAATATTTAACTCACAAAGCTTTATTTCTCTATGAGAAAGCAAAAAAAAATAGAAAATTGAGTAAATAACAAAAAAATAATGAATGTTAATATTGTATCAGTTTAGATTTTAGTTGGTTATTGATGATTTCCGAAGTTGTATTGATTTCAAGATTTGATGCCGAAGATGAACTCGAATTAAATCTAATGCTGTCGAGCTTGATTTTTTTACTTGATTGAAATTGTACGGAAGCGTCCGAAATGGCCATGTTCGAAATGGTCTCGGATAAATTTGACAACGTTCGAAATGGCCACGTTCGAAACGGCCACTTGTTCGTAATGGCTACGTTCGGAACGACCACGTACGAAACAGCCACGTACGGAACGGCCACATGTTTGTAATGGCCACGTTCGGAATGGCCACGTTCGAAACGGCCACATTCGAAATGGCCACGTTCGAAACAACCACGTTCGGAATGGCCACGGGAAATATTGAATAAAATTCGATTTGACCACATTCGTAATGGCCACGTTTGTAGTGGCCACGTTCGAAACGGCCACGTTCGAAACGGCCACGCTCGGAATTAAAAATTGACAGTCTACACAATCAAGAAGTACACTTAATCGACACTTCTTCGCTGTAGCCACACACACACACACACATACGCGGGAGGGGTGCGAGGGAAGGCCTTCGGCCCCCCTCTTGCACCTATCTCGCCGGTAGGGGTGCCCTGGCGCACTTCTTCCCAGGGCAGAAGACCCCCCCTTGCATCCTCCCGCTTGTGTGTGTGTGTGTGTGTGTCTATTGCTACAGCGAAGAAGTGTCGATTAAATGTACTTCTTGATTGTGTAGACTGTCAATGTTTAATTCCGAACGTGGACATTCCGAACGTGGCCATTACAAATGTGTAGCCGTTTCGAACGTGGTCAAATTTATCCGTGGCCATTTCGAACGTGGCCGTTTCGAACATGGCCGTTCCGAACGTGGCTGTTTCGAACATAGACTTAGGAAACTACAGACGGAGCGTAAACTGTTACTTTAGGCAAGAGGGGTAGTGATAATCGACGGAAGGGGAAATAACAGGCAACTTCGACAAACTTCGGTTGACTCGGAAACGTTCGGCTCACATACATACTACATCTACATACGTGCATGAAAAGTGAAGCCTTTAGCTGTGAACCTGTAATAAGCTGTCGTATTTTTTTATAAAATGAATTATTGTGTTGTGTCCGGTTGTAAAAATCGGAAATATAAAGAAAATGCTGAGCAACAAGAGAAAGAATTATTAAATCATTCGTTTGCGTTTCATTCGTAAGTATATACATTATTGTTGAGGTTATATGTATATGAAACTCATATGATTTTAATAATTGAATTATTTGTTTAGATTTCCGCAGAATAATGAAAAGCGACAGAAATGGCTAGAAGTGTTACATTTAAATAATCCACCAAAATGGGGTGCTATATGTTCTGCCCATTTTAAGGAAACGGATTATGAAACAAATAATATGCGTCGAAGGCTTAAAGCAAATGCTATTCCATTTGTAAATAATTGAAAAAAATTATATGTATATATACCCAAATAGCACAGCATATCCATAAGATATCTAGAGGATATCCCGAGTTTGTTTGCCAACTGTAAAGTTCATTATTCTATTTAATGATCTCTTCGATATATTTAACTCTAAAAATTTAAGACAATACGATTTCAAGAAGCCTATACATAACGATAATTATGTTAAAATTAATCAAAAACTTCAAGAATGTACAGAATATATCAAATCATTGTCAATTGGAAAAGAACATAGAAATGTACTTAAATCACGAATAAAAACTGGGTTCCTCGGTTTTTTAATAAATATTGAAAGTTTATTGCATATGTACAAATTCGTATGCACTGATAACGATTTTCTTAAGTACATTCCTACGTATAAACTGAGTCAAGACCATCTTGAATTAATTTTTAGTAATTTAAGATCTCATCATGGATATAATAACAATCCTACAGTTAAACAATTTAAATCTGCATATAAAAAATTAATTATACACACGGAAATACAAGATAAAAACAGTGGCAATTGTATACCATTAGAAGATGTTTCCATATTACATGTGTCATCTGAACAGCCAATTAATATTATAAATACGACAAACACATCAGCTTCACAAACAAAATGGCTTGATATTTTTCATATTGAACCTAATATTGATCATGATTATTCGTTACCAACATACACACAATATTCAAGTTCTATAACAGAATACAAAGCAGAAATTATTCATTATATAGCAGGGTTTATATTTAAAAAACTGACAAAAACATTACATTGCTCTGTATGTCTCGACAGTTTAATAGGAAAATCTACAGACATACATGTTAATTTAATAAATATAAGAAATAAAGGGCCACTAATATATCCATCACGAGATCTTGTGTATATATGTAAAATAACAGAAAATGCAATTAATAATTTTATACACAAAAATAAAACTTTAACACACTTCAACATGGATAATTTTACATCTAGAGTAATGCAAGAATTTGCAGATAGTAATATATTTGCCAAATTAAGGGAACATATTAATGATCAAGATTTTTTTAATAATCATAGAAATAATTTATTACGTGGTACGATTATGTTATATTCGAAAACAAAACTGACACATTATGTTAAAACGAAGCGTTTAAGCGAAAGACATAAATATAATAAACTTATATTATTTAAAGGACAATAAAACATGTTTTTGCAAGAAACTATATATATTTTTCTAATTCCTTTCATTGCATTTGCGTTACTATAATTAACATTTTTTAGTTCATTTTATTATATATATTATACTTTTCTCTAAATATTATTCTAAAAAGCATAAAATATAAACTATTTTAATGTAGAAATATTAATAATACTAGTGCGAACATTTATCATAGATTCTCAATTTCGTCTTCTTATTGTAATATCGTGTAATTATATAATGTTCTGATTCTAAACTTTTAAAGTTTTCAAATTATTCCTATTTCACTTTATAACAAAATAAAAAACACAAAATAAAAAACAAGTCCTGTACTTTTTTTGTACATTAAAGTATATATTTTATAATTAATTTTTTAAAAAATTTTTATACAAATTATCAAATTAGAAAGCCACTGGTTGAGATACATACATCCTTCTCATAACGTCAACATATCCGAATCGTACGGAAATAGCCGAAGTTACCTGTTATTTCCCCTTACCGCGTTTATTACCTACCCCGCAGGCTTACGCTCCGTCTATAATTTCCTAAGTCTATGGTTTCGAACGTGGCCATTACGAACGAGTAGCCATTACGAACAAGTAGCCATTACGAACGTGGCCGTTTCGAACGTGGTCAAATTATATCCACTCAAATTGTACAATTTCTTCAAGCCCACTTGTGTTACCTTTCACTGACAGTTCAGCATTATCACCGTCTTGATTATCAAGATTCTCGAGACTTTCATCCTTTTGTATCGAAGTGGATAGATTTTTAAATTCCGATTCAATGAGCATTTTTTATTCATCACAGAATACACTTAAATGTTACACTTCATAATCCTCTCCATAATTCAAAATATTTTTATGTGCATCGATAATTTTAATTGTGCATTCAGCCTTATTAGAAGTCGTCTGTGCATTATTTTCGACTAAAATCTGCACATCATTTTCGACTGAAACCTGTACATCGGATGAAAATATTGATTAATGGAAAACGGTCATGGATGCCGAAAAATACGATATGAATACCGAAAAGTATTATAGGTCTGTTCTTTTTAGTATGTTTGTCTCTATCTATATAAATATCAGTGTGGCGGTACACATCACACGAGACGTTTCGCGATAGTGCACTGACTCGGCGCGCGGCGACTTTGCTTTCTCGCAAGCGCGCAAGCACACGGCGACTACTTATAAGCTGCGCACCTAGTACCGGACACCTCCGCTAGGCGTCGCACGCCAACTGTGCTTTTCCCGCAAATCAAAGACAGTATTCGGCAAATATAAGGAGGACCCCCGCAAAGCCATCACATCTCTCACATCTCTCCCTTCTAAGCGCCACGAGAAGAAAGAAGAAGAGCAGCAGAATTCGAGAAGAGCAGCAACTTCAGCGACATCACGGCAGCATCAGAGAACGTACCTCCTCTCTCAGAGGAGATCACCGCCAGGAAGAGGACGCGACGAGCTCCGCTGCTGTCAGGCAGATGGAACAACGAGGCGACAACAGGAATATCCGTGGCATTCTTTCCGCCACGAAGGACCACCTCGGCCAGCAGGAACTCCTGATCGGTGGAGGGCCCCCAAGAGTTTAGACCTTACTCTCGGAAGGTCATTCTCGGGGTCCGCATCCCGGCCTCTCTCAACGAGGAAGTAATGAAGGTCTACGATCCTTCTCTAACGCCAACCATAAAACGAGGGCGTAACAGGACTGCCCATACCGTCACTTTCCAGCCACGCGGCGTAAAAAAGGCCTACGGAAGGCCTAAGGCTGTCCTCCGTCCGAGGTCAACCACGCCGGTCTCATCGGGGCCAGTACAGGTCCCGTCAATACCGTGGTACACGCCACCACGCATTTCTCCGGAGCCACGGGACCCACGAATATCCAACTCTAAGCTTCAGGTGATCATCTGGTCTACGGCCACGCAGACGTCAACGAGCACGAGGGACGTGTCTATCCAAACCGACAGGATCCGAGAGGAGTCCACCCGATACCAGGTCCGAAACGCGGGGACGCAGACCCGATCCCCGAATCGGCACACATACCAGACGATATCACAAGTCCTATATACGTTAATGTACGATTAAGGAATAAATGTTATTTTTACCGTTCTCACCGTGTGGTTATTAAGTAAGAACCTGCCATATTTCCAGCGGTTCCCTACAATCAACATTGGCCGGTATTCATATAGGGCTTTCTTTTTAGCTACACTGCTGCACTAGTGCAATAAGTTTGAAAGAGACAAACATACTTTCTTTCACTCTAACTAATTGCATTAGTGCAGCAGTGTAGCTAAAAAGAACAGGCCCTATATGAATACCGGCCAATGTTGATATCTATGTTTGTTGAGATTTTTTGGAGAATTATATATATCACAAATACATAACGTTTTTAACGTTATCAGATGAAAAAAACAACGGCTACAATAATTTATTGAAGAGAAATGTTATACTTACATTAGTTTTGTGCTGAACTTCGACAGCCTTCTTGTATCGTAATTGATCACCAATCGGAGCAATTAGTAAGGGGAGAAATATCTGCCGTAATTTCGCCAATTTGATTAATTCCAATTTTGTTTTCTGCAATTTATGTTAAAACTGAGGATCACACAATTCCAAATAAAAATTTACAATGTACTTACGTATGAAAATATCTGTGTAGCTTCCCAAGCCCGAACTTTGTAAAAAGCTCCATATCTCATTATCCATTTTTTAACACTATAACATTACACTATAACTATAACATTACATTAACATATTGAACATACATGTACACGTACACGCGCTTCACATGTTCTCGACGGCGCGGTATCGCAATTTCGGACAATAGAAGAGCCCTGAAATCGTGGTTTCAATATAGCATCATATTTCTGTTTTCTATAATATAGCATCTATTTGACCAAAAAAATCCTTACTTGGATTTTTAATTTAAATATCATGTTTATTTCATATCTAATAAATATGTCTTTACATGGCATAACTATACTTAAATAAAATTAATTAGTTGCACCAAGTAATTCTCATAGCCACAATCTAATAAAAATTTTGCACAAATAAAAGTATGTTGTATTCAAATAAATGGTACTCTAATGTACTAATTTATTTGAATATAATAAATCTTTCTCTGGGTGTAATAAGCGCGACAAAGACAGAACGATATTCGCAAAGTCATGACATGCAACGGTCTCACACACACATACACACGCGCACGCGCGCTAATTAATACACGAAAATCGCATGAAGATCGATTCGGGAATGTTTTACGCGACTTCGACAACTCTTTTCGAGCATTTACTCTTTTACAGTACGTATGGAGAACGTCTTCCCCGTGATTTACCGCGCACATGGTCGATATACGAGAACCGGTCGCTACGTGTTTCGCGACACCCCGAATCCCGGACGAATTCCTTATCCTTATATAACTATGGCCGACGTTACAATCGTCTTGGATGCCTCTTCTCCGATCGCTTGTCTCCGGTCGCTCGAAATGTACGAAAATCAAAAGTTTGGTACAAAGCCTAAACGACAACGAGACACAAAAATGGCGACGGCGACAGAGCCTGGTCTACGGACGGAGTTGCGTACGTAGCTCACAATTTAGCGATGGGCAACTTCACCGATACTCGCTCCTGTAGCCAGGAGATGCTCGGTCTCGTCCTCTCGCCCTGATCTCGGCGGCGACACACAATATGACAACGACAAACGAAAACTGGACTGCAAAGATAACTGTACACTATAAGCGCCCGCACCAGAATGTCTCCCTTCTCGCGATCCAGGGTCGATAACAGCGTCAATCCTACGCGCAGGAGTACGCGGATTCGTGGCCAATAGTGCCGCTATACGCGAGATATTACTGCACTCTGCGACAATGCCGTATCGCGGACCATAACGACCCCGATAATTCAAAAATCTTAATTTCGGCGACTTATCTATCGGTGGTCTTCTCACGCCGATCGTTCGTCCTCCGTCCTCGGAGGGTAGCGCAGACCAGGCCCTGCTATCCCGGTCCAAGATAGCGGTTTCTTTTTAAGATTTTCATCCTCTTGCTGCTGGGGGCGAATTCCACCCGCGACTCTGCGCTGTCCTGTTCTTCGGGCGCTATCTCCCTTCTCGAATCGAAGGCTGGAAGCGTTCATGTTCTTTCAATCTCCGTCCCTCCTTGTCATTTTCCGGACGTTCGTTTCTCAACGTGCGAGCACGTGAATCCTACCCCCGGATTTTCCAGGGACGGCTACGCTCAGGGCTCGTAGGACGTAACTGCTCGAGCTGTTGATTGGAGTGAGGGGTCGCATGGGGGTTGGAAGGGACGCGAGATAGGGGTGGCGAAAGGAGACACCGCGACGGCGGCGGGAGGCAGCGGCGGGAGCGCAGGACACCATGATGAACATGATTGCCCTTTCCGGCTGGCAAACACTGGGACTATTGGATTTTTATCAGCTGCTGTTGCTGCTGCTACTGCTGCTGTTGTTGCTGCCGATCGTCGCGCGTGGCGATTTTCCACAAAATTCAAGTCGTAACTATGCGAACAACACGAGCCTGCATTCGCGCGTTAATTAATCTGAAATTTATTACACCTAGCGTTACGTTTTTTTATCGATCTATCGTTAAATAAAAAAAAAGGCGAAATGCAAAATCAAATCGAAAAGAAAAGAAGGGATATCAATTTAACTTTGACGCAAAGTTGTAATCACATTTAAATAAAACTTTAAATTTATAAATAGCGCATAACTTCTATGATTTTTCGATTAATATACGGTTAAGCTTCATTCTATCAAAAGTTTGATTTTTCGCAAAGTTTTAGATAATTATATTGTATTGTAAACATTTTATTTCAAAGTGCGATTTTTTTACATATAGCTTGAACCTTCTTCTTTAAAACAAGTCAAAGTAAAAGTCAATAGGATAATTCGTTTAAAAGTTATGATTTTTTTCGTAGGTGGGACATATATGTCCCGGAAGTATGAAAGGGTTAAGCAAGTTCCTCGTAATCATGAAACGGGAGTATCTTATTTAGACTTAAATAAACTTCGTAATTTTGTCAGGGTCCATAAAGACATAATGCCAAAAGATTGGTGTAACAATGTAGTGTATAAAGTCTCGTGCAATGATTGCGATACATCATATGTCAGCCAAATTAGTAGACAATTTAAAAAACGAATTTCTGAACACCGAAATCATATCCGACAAATTATGTAACAACTTTCAGTTATAACCAATCATAGACTGGAGTTCGGTCATGATTTTAGTTGGGAAGAATCTGAGATTTTGGACAGAGAGTTTTCATTGGACAAAAGACTTGTCTGAAATGCTGTTTATTAAATGCCAAAAAATAACTTGAACTTGCAGAGTGATAAAGAGGGCTTGCATCATGCATTTGCGACGATAATCTATAATTTATCGAAAATATCAGACGTTCGTATGTTTGTTACCGTCAACTGCGCATATCCTCGGTGGAGTCTATGTTTACGTTCTGACAATCGAGGACATATTTATACAGTTCATCATCGAATCTCGAACCGACATGAGACATACAACGAAATATTGTTATTAATTGTAAAAAGCGCGGAATCTGGTGAGCCATGCTTCTAACTATTAATTTAAACAAAAAACTTATTCACGTGTAATATCTCTCGGTATTTATTTTATTATTTTTACTCGATTTGTTAGATCTGCTGCGATTTTGCACAGCACAATTATAGTATATTTGACTTATATATAGTATATTTGATTTGATGCAATTTAGCGTCACCTACGCGTCGAGAAACAAATTTGTACAATGTAATGCGTCATAATATCGGGCTGAGGAAGGATCAAAAGATGATCCGAAACATTCGCTTTTTGTTGTTGTAATATGCATTTTTAATAAACTAATATTGAAAAAAGAAAAAAGTTGTTACTTCTCTGCGCTTCAACTACCACGCGATGTCATTTTCTTTTTAATTTTTTGATTATTTGAGCCAAATCTCTAATTATTAACTCAAATTCCTAACTATTAATTTTAAAAAAATTCTCTTTTCAAATTTAATTCTTTATTTTATATAAATAAATAAGATAAAATAGATAAAAATTTGAAATATATATATCAAAATATATCAAATAGTCTGATTAGCAAGATTGTTTTGAGATAAATAAATGTTTTGAGATAATCCGATAAAAATACTTAATAAAAAAAATTAATTTTTCAAAATAAAACAAAATATGTCTCAATTATTTTCATATTTTTTGTTTTAAATTTTCAGCTGTTGAGTAAATGTGCATAAAATGTCAAACTTCGCCGATTTTGCCACTGAAATATGTTGTAGAGGAAATTTTTCTGAGTAATTCTACGCAAGAAATAAATGGAGAATAATATTGGTTTAGAAGATACAAATTGAAGTTTCACAATTTTAATGCTTTATGCATATTTGCTAAAATTGGTAATAAGTAAGAGATGGCATTAGTTTAGAAGCTACAACAAATTAAAGTTTTTATATATTTTGCAAAAGATGCTTATATAAATATCAGAAACGTATGTGTATGCACACACACACACACACACACACACACACACGCGCGCGCGCGGGAGGATGGAAGGAGGCTTTCCCTTCTCGCATTTTTCCGGGCGCTAGGGGACGCATTGCGAAGAGTTCAATCACAATGTATACAGGGTGTCTGCTAAACATGCGGCAAAAATTCAGGGGGTGATTTATTGGGTTATTTTAAGACTTTTTTGTTATTTGATGATTTTCGAAAAAATGCTTTGTTTCGAAAATAAAAGCAATAAAAGTTTTTTGACCAATTTTTTATTCCAGAGATAACAGGCGATACAGGTTTTTTAACAAAATTATTGAAAATTACAAGAAAAAAAAAAAAAAGAAATTGGTCAAAAAACTTTTATTGCTTTTATTTTCGAAACAAAGCATTTTTTCGAAAAATTGGTCAAAAAACTTTTGTTGCTTTTATTTTCGAAACAAAGCATTTTTTCGAAAATCATCAGATAACAAAAAAGTTTTAAAATAACCCAATAAATCACCCCCTGAATTTTTGCCGCATGTTTAGCAGACACCCTGTATATGCTATAAGTTGTAAAGCGAGGTCCACCTTGCCTACCGGCGGGGTGATTGCGGGAGGGGGAGGCCGAAGGTTTTTGAAGGGGGTTGAAGTTATTTTAAGAAAAAATATGTAATTGTTAATTGGAAATTACATATTTTTCCTTTGAAACAATTATGTGTTTTCTTTACACCAGTTGATTCCTCTCATTACATTACATAAAAGTATTGAGATAAGATAATCAAAAAATGAATATTTTACAAGATATTTTACGGTTTATGTAAAATTAAGCCTTATAACTCAAAAAATACTTAAAGGAAAAATATTTTATTATAGTGTTTTGGAAAGCTCTTGAAATAAGCTATAAGAATATACAATAAAATATAGAGAGTTCCGTTTAAAAAAATTAAATTGATCTTGAAATCTCCTTAATGTCTCTATCTATAAAAATATCGTTTATACCATACGATGTCCCCCTCTGTGTCAAACATTTTTTGGTATAAAAATTTTTTCATAGCTCTTTAACTTTAGCTAATATTCACATCGTTCACTCTATGAATCATCCTGTATATTTCTTCAATATTTTAGACCTTCTCTTATGCCATTCATATCATTTAGTAATAAATCAGAGAATGTTATATATCTTACAGAAAAATTTCTCTAACTGCAAAGATAGGAAAGAAGTTTTGCTTCGCTGTGGATAAGTGTAATCAGATTTTCGACTTCTGATATTATCCATTTATCGATAATACATATTGAATTGATTCGAGCTAATGAAATATTTTCACTGTTACATAGTTAGATTGAAATATTTCGCCATGCGACTCGCAAACAATATATATGTCCTACGAGAAAAATGTATTAATCGTACATGAATTTTGCAGTTGCTGATCTACGTTTGTACTCGAAAAAGATGCAAATACAGAGGAAGAAGACACTCATGGGTAAGATGGGACACAACCATGACATTACTTTCACGCCTCACGACTTCAATTACGACAATCATCATTACCAGTATCTCAAGTATACTAAACGCGGCAAAGTAAGTCGTTACTTTTTTACGCCCTATTTTAGTTGTAATCAATATCAGTATATGTAATGTTATAGTGTCCCATTTTAAAAGTTCCATCCTCATAACTTTTTTAATTTTGATTGTAGAAAAAAATGTTTCAGACAAAAGTTGTATGGCTTGAAGGGGGACATAAGATGATGTCATTAGTTTGATATTGAAGAGTCACCTGAAGGTCACATCCAACTTTTTAGACGGGACACCCTATATACTTTTACATATTCTTATAGTTCATCTCGAGAGCTTTCCAAAACACTGTAATTAAGTTAATTTTCATTAAGTACTTTCCGAGTTATGAGGCTTGAAATCATTTCCTATTTTTACATAAACCGTAAAATATCTAGTAAAATATTCATTTTTCGATTATCCTACTTTAATACTTTTATACAAAATAATGAGAGGAATCCATTGGTGTAAAGAAAACATACAGTTGTTTTTAAGAAAAAATATGGAATTATTAATTGCAAATTACATATTTTTTTTTTAACAATTATGTTTTTTCTTTACACCAATTGATTTCTTTCATTATTTTGTGCACAAAAGTATTAAGGTAAGATAATCGAAAAATGAATATTTTACTAGATATTTTATGGTTTATGTAAAATTAAGAAATGATTTCAAGCCTTATAACTCGGAAAATACTTAATGAAAACTAACTTAATTATAATGTTTTGGAAAGCTCTCGAGATAAACTATAAGAATATGCAAAAGCATATAGGGTATCCCCATTTAAAAAGTTGAATGTTGGACCTTCATGTGATCTTCAGGTGGCTCTTCAATATCAAACTAATGACATCATCTTATGTCTCCCTTCAAGTCATACAACTTTTGTCTGAAACATTTTTTTCTACAATCAAAATTAAAAAAGTTATGAGGGTGGAGCTTTTAAAATCGGACACTCTGGATAATGTTATATACAGGGTGTTCAAAAAGTCCCGACACGGGGGAATAACTCGAAAAGTAAGGATCGGACAAAGAAACTTTTCGGACAAAAGTTGTAGGGCTTATTCCGAGCTTTTATCTCGTGGCCTTGAATTTGACCTTGGATAGTCATTTAAAGGTCACATAAAGATTACCTTCAATTTCTTAAATGGAACCCCCTATTTTTCATTGCATATTCTTGAAGCTTATCTCGAGAGCCTTCCAAAACACTATAATTAAGTACCTTTTTATTAAGTACTTTTTGAGTTATAAGGCTTAAAATAATTTCTTAATTTTATATAAACCATAAAATATCTAGTAAACCATTCATTTTTCGATTATCTTACCTTCATACTTTTATGTACAAAATAATGAGAGGAATCAATTGGTGTAAAGAAAACATACAGTTGTTTTTAAGAAAAAATATGGAATTGTTAATTGCAAATTACATATTTTTTCTTAAAAACAACTATGTGTTTTCTTTACACCAATTGATTCCTCTCATTATTTTGTACATAAAAGTATGAAGGTAAGATAATCGAAAAATGAATGGTTTACTAGATATTTTATGGTTTATATAAAATTAAGAAATTATTTTAAGCCTTATAACTCAAAAAGTACTTAATAAAAAGGTACTTAATTATAGTGTTTTGGAAGGCTCTCGAGATAAGCTTCAAGAATATGCAATGAAAAATAGGGGGTTCCATTTAAGAAATTGAAGGTAATCTTTATGTGACCTTCAAATGACTATCCAAGGTCAAATTCAAGGTCACGAGATAAAAGCTCGGAGTAAGCCCTACAACTTTTGTCCGAAAAGTTTCTTTGTCCGACCCTTACTTTTCGAGTTATTCTCCCGTACCGGGACTTTTTGAACACCCTGTAATGTTATATAGGACAGTATAATGTTATATATAGAATCCTTACATTTCAATTTAAATTTTTGAAAATATTTTTACTTATGTTCTCCTACCATATTTATTTTATTATAATGTATAATTATAGCATTAATATGTTGCAACGTATCATGTACATAGATATAAGTGCTGTATGTATCTGTGATTATCATGTTCTTTAATATAGGTGATTCATTGTAATCTTAACAGGCAAATGTTTTGAAAAATATGTGAGATACGAAAAAATGTTTCAGACAAAAGTTATATGGTTTTAAAGGAGACATAAGACCTTCAACAGTTACTTGAAAGTTACGTGAAGGTCATCCTCAATTTTTTAAATCGAACCGCCTATTTTTTATTACATATTCTTGTAGTTTATTTCGAGAGTTTTCCTTCCAAAACGCTATAATTAAGTTAGTTTTCATTAAATATTTTCTGAGTTATAAGGCTTGAAATCATTTTTTAATTTTATATAAACCGTAAAATATCTAGTAAAATATTCATTTTTCTTTTACCCTATCTTAATACTTTTATGTATAAAATAAGGAGAGGAATCAATTGGTGTAAAGAAAACACATAATTGTTTTGAAAAAAAAAATGTAATTTGCAATTAACAATTCCATATTTTTTCTTCGGAACAATTATGTGTTTTCTTTACACCAATTGATTCCTCTTATTATTTTGTACATAAAAGTATTAAGGTGAGGTAATCAAAAAATGAATATTTCACAAGATATTTTACGGTCTATGTAAAATTAAGAAACGATTTTAAGCCTCCTATCTCGGAAAGTACTTAATAAAAACTAACTTAATTATAGTGTTTTGGAAAGTTCTCGAAATAAGCTACAAGAATATGTAATAAAAAATAGGTGGTTCCATTTAAAAAATTGAGTGTAACTTTTACGTGACCTTCAAGTAACTATTTAAGGTCAAATTAATGACACCATCTTATGTCTACTTTAAAACAATATAACTTTTATCTGAAACATTTTTCGTATCTCGCATATTTTTCAAAATATTTGCCTATTAAGATTAAAATGAATCACCCTGCATAATCGGGATTGGTATATGATAAGCACATAATTATTAGGATAATTGTTTGAAGATACTCATATACTATATATACTATATATTTATTATGAATTGGTAAATTATTCGGCTCTATATATTTAAACAACATGATAATTTTAATAACGAGCAATAAGAGCCCACAACCGCGGATGGCAATGCGTGAATTATTTCGAACATTAATTGTTCACGAAAATTTTAAGGCATATGCACATATGCCAAGTTATAGATTCTCTTGGTTTGAGACTTCCCCCCTGGAGAGATGTAGACAGGAAATAATGTTCGAAATAATTCACGCATTGCCATCCGCGGTTGTGGGCTCTTATTGCTCGTTATTAAAATTATCATGTTGTTTAAATATATAGAGCCGAATAATTTACCAATTCATTTAGAACTACACGTGAGCTAATTATCGTGTTCTCATTTTTCACCGATTAATAAAAACGTACAGGAGAAATGTCGGTGTGGGGCTGAATAGCTCAGTGGTAAGAGCAGTCGCCCGGCAAGCGAAAGACTCGGGTTCGATTCCCGATTCAGCGACTTCGCCCCGATATTTTTCCTGTCTACATCTCTCCAGGTAAAGGGGTTTATAGAAGTTCAAACCAAGAATTATACTTGCATATGTGCTATCTTAATTTTGTGAACATTATGTTCGAATAATTCCATTGCATCCGTTGTCTTTATTTCTTTTTTATCATGTTGTTTAAATATATAGCCGATATTTACCAATTCATTTGAACTACACGTGAGCTAATTATCGTTTCTCATATTTCCACCGTTAATAAAACGTACAGGAGAATGTCGGTGTGGGCTGAATAGCTCAGTGTAGAGCAGTCGCCCGGCAAGCGAAGACTCGGGTTCGATTCCCGATTCAGCGACTTCGCCCGATATTTTTCCTGTCTACATCTCTCAGGGGGTAAAGGGGTGTTATAGAAGTCTCAAACAAGAGAATCTATAACTTGGCATATGTGCATATGCCTTAAAATTTTCGTGAACAATTAATGTTCGAAATAATTCACGCATTGCCATCCGCGGTTGTGGGCTCTTATTGCTCGTTATTAAAATTATCATGTTGTTTAAATATATAAGCCGAATAATTTACCAATTCATTTAGAACTACACGTGGAGCTAATTATCGTGTTCTCATTATTTCCACCGATTAATAAAACGTACAGGAGAAATGTCGGTGTGGGGCTGAATAGCTCAGTGGTAAGAGCAGTCGCCCGGCAAGCGAAAGACTCGGGTTCGATTCCCGATTCAGCGACTTCGCCCCGATATTTTTCCTGTCTACATCTCTCCAGGGGGGTAAAAGGGGGTGTTATAGAAGTCTCAAACCAAGAGAATCTATAACTTGGCATATGTGCATATGCCTTAAATTTTCGTGAACAATTAATGTTCGAAATAATTCACGCATTGCCATCCGCGGTTGTGGGCTCTTATTGCTCGTTATTAAAATTATCATGTTGTTTAAATATATAGAGCCGAATAATTTACCAATTCATTTAGAACTACACGTGGAGCTAATTATCGTGTTCTCATTATTTCCACCGATTAATAAAAACGTACAGGAGAAATGTCGGTGTGGGGCTGAATAGCTCAGTGGTAAGAGCAGTCGCCCGGCAAGCGAAAGACTCGGGTTCGATTCCCGATTCAGCGACTTCGCCCCGATATTTTTCCTGTCTACATCTCTCCAGGGGGGTAAAAGGGGGTGTTATAGAAGTCTCAAACCAAGAGAATCTATAACTTGGCATATGTGCATATGCCTTAAAATTTTCGTGAACAATTAATGTTCGAAATAATTCACGCATTGCCATCCGCGGTTGTGGGCTCTTATTGCTCGTTATTAAAATTATCATGTTGTTTAAATATATAGAGCCGAATAATTTACCAATTCATTTAGAACTACACGTGGAGCTAATTATCGTGTTCTCATATTTCCACCGATTAATAAAAACGTACAGGAGAAATGTCGGTGTGGGGCTGAATAGCTCAGTGGTAAGAGCAGTCGCCCGGCAAGCGAAAGACTCGGGTTCGATTCCCGATTCAGCGACTTCGCCCCGATATTTTTCCTGTCTACATCTCTCCAGGGGGGTAAAAGGGGGTGTTATAGAAGTCTCAAACCAAGAGAATCTATAACTTGGCATATGTGCATATGCCTTAAAATTTTCGTGAACAATTAATGTTCGAAATAATTCACGCATTGCCATCCGCGGTTGTGGGCTCTTATTGCTCGTTATTAAAATTATCATGTTGTTTAAATATATAGAGCCGAATAATTTACCAATTCATTTAGAACTACACGTGGAGCTAATTATCGTGTTCTCATTATTTCCACCGATTAATAAAAACGTACAGGAGAAATGTCGGTGTGGGGCTGAATAGCTCAGTGGTAAGAGCAGTCGCCCGGCAAGCGAAAGACTCGGGTTCGATTCCCGATTCAGCGACTTCGCCCCGATATTTTTCCTGTCTACATCTCTCCAGGGGGGTAAAAGGGGGTGTTATAGAAGTCTCAAACCAAGAGAATCTATAACTTGGCATATGTGCATATGCCTTAAAATTTTCGTGAACAATTAATGTTCGAAATAATTCACGCATTGCCATCCGCGGTTGTGGGCTCTTATTGCTCGTTATTAAAATTATCATGTTGTTTAAATATATAGAGCCGAATAATTTACCAATTCATTTAGAACTACACGTGAGCTAATTATCGTGTTCTCACTATTTCCACCGATTAATAAAAACGTACAGGAGAAATGTCGGTGTGGGGCTGAATAGCTCAGTGGTAAGAGCAGTCGCCCGGCAAGCGAAAGACTCGGGTTCGATTCCCGATTCAGCGACTTCGCCCCGATATTTTTCCTGTCTACATCTCTCCAGGGGGGTAAAAGGGGGTGTTATAGAAGTCTCAAACCAAGAGAATCTATAACTTGGCATATGTGCATATGCCTTAAAATTTTCGTGAACAATTAATGTTCGAAATAATTCACGCATTGCCATCCGCGGTTGTGGGCTCTTATTGCTCGTTATTAAAATTATCATGTTGTTTAAATATATAGAGCCGAATAATTTACCAATTCATTTAGAACTACACGTGGAGCTAATTATCGTGTTCTCATTATTTCCACCGATTAATAAAAACGTACAGGAGAAATGTCGGTGTGGGGCTGAATAGCTCAGTGGTAAGAGCAGTCGCCCGGCAAGCGAAAGACTCGGGTTCGATTCCCGATTCAGCGACTTCGCCCCGATATTTTTCCTGTCTACATCTCTCCAGGGGGGTAAAAGGGGGTGTTATAGAAGTCTCAAACCAAGAGAATCTATAACTTGGCATATGTGCATATGCCTTAAAATTTTCGTGAACAATTAATGTTCGAAATAATTCACGCATTGCCATCCGCGGTTGTGGGCTCTTATTGCTCGTTATTAAAATTATCATGTTGTTTAAATATATAGAGCCGAATAATTTACCAATTCATTTAGAACTACACGTGGAGCTAATTATCGTGTTCTCATTATTTCCACCGATTAATAAAAACGTACAGGAGAAATGTCGGTGTGGGGCTGAATAGCTCAGTGGTAAGAGCAGTCGCCCGGCAAGCGAAAGACTCGGGTTCGATTCCCGATTCAGCGACTTCGCCCCGATATTTTTCCTGTCTACATCTCTCCAGGGGGGTAAAAGGGGGTGTTATAGAAGTCTCAAACCAAGAGAATCTATAACTTGGCATATGTGCATATGCCTTAAAATTTTCGTGAACAATTAATGTTCGAAATAATTCACGCATTGCCATCCGCGGTTGTGGGCTCTTATTGCTCGTTATTAAAATTATCATGTTGTTTAAATATATAGAGCCGAATAATTTACCAATTCATTTAGAACTACACGTGAAGCTAATTATCGTGTTCTCACTATTTCCACCGATTAATAAAAACGTACAGGAGAAATGTCGGTGTGGGGCTGAATAGCTCAGTGGTAAGAGCAGTCGCCCGGCAAGCGAAAGACTCGGGTTCGATTCCCGATTCAGCGACTTCGCCCCGATATTTTTCCTGTCTACATCTCTCCAGGGGGGTAAAAGGGGGTGTTATAGAAGTCTCAAACCAAGAGAATCTATAACTTGGCATATGTGCATATGCCTTAAAATTTTCGTGAACAATTAATGTTCGAAATAATTCACGCATTGCCATCCGCGGTTGTGGGCTCTTATTGCTCGTTATTAAAATTATCATGTTGTTTAAATATATAGAGCCGAATAATTTACCAATTCATTTAGAACTACACGTGGAGCTAATTATCGTGTTCTCATTATTTCCACCGATTAATAAAAACGTACAGGAGAAATGTCGGTGTGGGGCTGAATAGCTCAGTGGTAAGAGCAGTCGCCCGGCAAGCGAAAGACTCGGGTTCGATTCCCGATTCAGCGACTTCGCCCCGATATTTTTCCTGTCTACATCTCTCCAGGGGGGTAAAAGGGGGTGTTATAGAAGTCTCAAACCAAGAGAATCTATAACTTGGCATATGTGCATATGCCTTAAAATTTTCGTGAACAATTAATGTTCGAAATAATTCACGCATTGCCATCCGCGGTTGTGGGCTCTTATTGCTCGTTATTAAAATTATCATGTTGTTTAAATATATAGAGCCGAATAATTTACCAATTCATTTAGAACTACACGTGAAGCTAATTATCGTGTTCTCACTATTTCCACCGATTAATAAAAACGTACAGGAGAAATGTCGGTGTGGGGCTGAATAGCTCAGTGGTAAGAGCAGTCGCCCGGCAAGCGAAAGACTCGGGTTCGATTCCCGATTCAGCGACTTCGCCCCGATATTTTTCCTGTCTACATCTCTCCAGGGGGGTAAAAGGGGGTGTTATAGAAGTCTCAAACCAAGAGAATCTATAACTTGGCATATGTGCATATGCCTTAAAATTTTCGTGAACAATTAATGTTCGAAATAATTCACGCATTGCCATCCGCGGTTGTGGGCTCTTATTGCTCGTTATTAAAATTATCATGTTGTTTAAATATATAGAGCCGAATAATTTACCAATTCATTTAGAACTACACGTGGAGCTAATTATCGTGTTCTCATTATTTCCACCGATTAATAAAAACGTACAGGAGAAATGTCGGTGTGGGGCTGAATAGCTCAGTGGTAAGAGCAGTCGCCCGGCAAGCGAAAGACTCGGGTTCGATTCCCGATTCAGCGACTTCGCCCCGATATTTTTCCTGTCTACATCTCTCCAGGGGGGTAAAAAGGGGGTGTTATAGAAGTCTCAAACCAAGAGAATCTATAACTTGGCATATGTGCATATGCCTTAAAATTTTCGTGAACAATTAATGTTCGAAATAATTCACGCATTGCCATCCGCGGTTGTGGGCTCTTATTGCTCGTTATTAAAATTATCATGTTGTTTAAATATATAGAGCCGAATAATTTACCAATTCATTTAGAACTACACGTGGAGCTAATTATCGTGTTCTCATTATTTCCACCGATTAATAAAAACGTACAGGAGAAATGTCGGTGTGGGGCTGAATAGCTCAGTGGTAAGAGCAGTCGCCCGGCAAGCGAAAGACTCGGGTTCGATTCCCGATTCAGCGACTTCGCCCCGATATTTTTCCTGTCTACATCTCTCCAGGGGGGTAAAAGGGGGTGTTATAGAAGTCTCAAACCAAGAGAATCTATAACTTGGCATATGTGCATATGCCTTAAAATTTTCGTGAACAATTAATGTTCGAAATAATTCACGCATTGCCATCCGCGGTTGTGGGCTCTTATTGCTCGTTATTAAAATTATCATGTTGTTTAAATATATAGAGCCGAATAATTTACCAATTCATTTAGAACTACACGTGAAGCTAATTATCGTGTTCTCACTATTTCCACCGATTAATAAAAACGTACAGGAGAAATGTCGGTGTGGGGCTGAATAGCTCAGTGGTAAGAGCAGTCGCCCGGCAAGCGAAAGACTCGGGTTCGATTCCCGATTCAGCGACTTCGCCCCGATATTTTTCCTGTCTACATCTCTCCAGGGGGGTAAAAGGGGGTGTTATAGAAGTCTCAAACCAAGAGAATCTATAACTTGGCATATGTGCATATGCCTTAAAATTTTCGTGAACAATTAATGTTCGAAATAATTCACGCATTGCCATCCGCGGTTGTGGGCTCTTATTGCTCGTTATTAAAATTATCATGTTGTTTAAATATATAGAGCCGAATAATTTACCAATTCATTTAGAACTACACGTGGAGCTAATTATCGTGTTCTCATTATTTCCACCGATTAATAAAAACGTACAGGAGAAATGTCGGTGTGGGGCTGAATAGCTCAGTGGTAAGAGCAGTCGCCCGGCAAGCGAAAGACTCGGGTTCGATTCCCGATTCAGCGACTTCGCCCCGATATTTTTCCTGTCTACATCTCTCCAGGGGGGTAAAAAGGGGGTGTTATAGAAGTCTCAAACCAAGAGAATCTATAACTTGGCATATGTGCATATGCCTTAAAATTTTCGTGAACAATTAATGTTCGAAATAATTCACGCATTGCCATCCGCGGTTGTGGGCTCTTATTGCTCGTTATTAAAATTATCATGTTGTTTAAATATATAGAGCCGAATAATTTACCAATTCATTTAGAACTACACGTGGAGCTAATTATCGTGTTCTCATTATTTCCACCGATTAATAAAAACGTACAGGAGAAATGTCGGTGTGGGGCTGAATAGCTCAGTGGTAAGAGCAGTCGCCCGGCAAGCGAAAGACTCGGGTTCGATTCCCGATTCAGCGACTTCGCCCCGATATTTTTCCTGTCTACATCTCTCCAGGGGGGTAAAAGGGGGTGTTATAGAAGTCTCAAACCAAGAGAATCTATAACTTGGCATATGTGCATATGCCTTAAAATTTTCGTGAACAATTAATGTTCGAAATAATTCACGCATTGCCATCCGCGGTTGTGGGCTCTTATTGCTCGTTATTAAAATTATCATGTTGTTTAAATATATAGAGCCGAATAATTTACCAATTCATTTAGAACTACACGTGGAGCTAATTATCGTGTTCTCACTATTTCCACCGATTAATAAAAACGTACAGGAGAAATGTCGGTGTGGGGCTGAATAGCTCAGTGGTAAGAGCAGTCGCCCGGCAAGCGAAAGACTCGGGTTCGATTCCCGATTCAGCGACTTCGCCCCGATATTTTTCCTGTCTACATCTCTCCAGGGGGGTAAAAGGGGGTGTTATAGAAGTCTCAAACCAAGAGAATCTATAACTTGGCATATGTGCATATGCCTTAAAATTTTCGTGAACAATTAATGTTCGAAATAATTCACGCATTGCCATCCGCGGTTGTGGGCTCTTATTGCTCGTTATTAAAATTATCATGTTGTTTAAATATATAGAGCCGAATAATTTACCAATTCATTTAGAACTACACGTGGAGCTAATTATCGTGTTCTCATTATTTCCACCGATTAATAAAAACGTACAGGAGAAATGTCGGTGTGGGGCTGAATAGCTCAGTGGTAAGAGCAGTCGCCCGGCAAGCGAAAGACTCGGGTTCGATTCCCGATTCAGCGACTTCGCCCCGATATTTTTCCTGTCTACATCTCTCCAGGGGGGTAAAAAGGGGGTGTTATAGAAGTCTCAAACCAAGAGAATCTATAACTTGGCATATGTGCATATGCCTTAAAATTTTCGTGAACAATTAATGTTCGAAATAATTCACGCATTGCCATCCGCGGTTGTGGGCTCTTATTGCTCGTTATTAAAATTATCATGTTGTTTAAATATATAGAGCCGAATAATTTACCAATTCATTTAGAACTACACGTGGAGCTAATTATCGTGTTCTCATTATTTCCACCGATTAATAAAAACGTACAGGAGAAATGTCGGTGTGGGGCTGAATAGCTCAGTGGTAAGAGCAGTCGCCCGGCAAGCGAAAGACTCGGGTTCGATTCCCGATTCAGCGACTTCGCCCCGATATTTTTCCTGTCTACATCTCTCCAGGGGGGTAAAAGGGGGTGTTATAGAAGTCTCAAACCAAGAGAATCTATAACTTGGCATATGTGCATATGCCTTAAAATTTTCGTGAACAATTAATGTTCGAAATAATTCACGCATTGCCATCCGCGGTTGTGGGCTCTTATTGCTCGTTATTAAAATTATCATGTTGTTTAAATATATAGAGCCGAATAATTTACCAATTCATTTAGAACTACACGTGGAGCTAATTATCGTGTTCTCACTATTTCCACCGATTAATAAAAACGTACAGGAGAAATGTCGGTGTGGGGCTGAATAGCTCAGTGGTAAGAGCAGTCGCCCGGCAAGCGAAAGACTCGGGTTCGATTCCCGATTCAGCGACTTCGCCCCGATATTTTTCCTGTCTACATCTCTCCAGGGGGGTAAAAAGGGGGTGTTATAGAAGTCTCAAACCAAGAGAATCTATAACTTGGCATATGTGCATATGCCTTAAAATTTTCGTGAACAATTAATGTTCGAAATAATTCACGCATTGCCATCCGCGGTTGTGGGCTCTTATTGCTCGTTATTAAAATTATCATGTTGTTTAAATATATAGAGCCGAATAATTTACCAATTCATTTAGAACTACACGTGGAGCTAATTATCGTGTTCTCATTATTTCCACCGATTAATAAAAACGTACAGGAGAAATGTCGGTGTGGGGCTGAATAGCTCAGTGGTAAGAGCAGTCGCCCGGCAAGCGAAAGACTCGGGTTCGATTCCCGATTCAGCGACTTCGCCCCGATATTTTTCCTGTCTACATCTCTCCAGGGGGTAAAAAGGGGGTGTTATAGAAGTCTCAAACCAAGAGAATCTATAACTTGGCATATGTGCATATGCCTTAAAATTTTCGTGAACAATTAATGTTCGAAATAATTCACGCATTGCCATCCGCGGTTGTGGGCTCTTATTGCTCGTTATTAAAATTATCATGTTGTTTAAATATATAGAGCCGAATAATTTACCAATTCATTTAGAACTACACGTGGAGCTAATTATCGTGTTCTCATTATTTCCACCGATTAATAAAAACGTACAGGAGAAATGTCGGTGTGGGGCTGAATAGCTCAGTGGTAAGAGCAGTCGCCCGGCAAGCGAAAGACTCGGGTTCGATTCCCGATTCAGCGACTTCGCCCCGATATTTTTCCTGTCTACATCTCTCCAGGGGGGTAAAAGGGGGTGTTATAGAAGTCTCAAACCAAGAGAATCTATAACTTGGCATATGTGCATATGCCTTAAAATTTTCGTGAACAATTAATGTTCGAAATAATTCACGCATTGCCATCCGCGGTTGTGGGCTCTTATTGCTCGTTATTAAAATTATCATGTTGTTTAAATATATAGAGCCGAATAATTTACCAATTCATTTAGAACTACACGTGGAGCTAATTATCGTGTTCTCACTATTTCCACCGATTAATAAAAACGTACAGGAGAAATGTCGGTGTGGGGCTGAATAGCTCAGTGGTAAGAGCAGTCGCCCGGCAAGCGAAAGACTCGGGTTCGATTCCCGATTCAGCGACTTCGCCCCGATATTTTTCCTGTCTACATCTCTCCAGGGGGGTAAAAAGGGGGTGTTATAGAAGTCTCAAACCAAGAGAATCTATAACTTGGCATATGTGCATATGCCTTAAAATTTTCGTGAACAATTAATGTTCGAAATAATTCACGCATTGCCATCCGCGGTTGTGGGCTCTTATTGCTCGTTATTAAAATTATCATGTTGTTTAAATATATAGAGCCGAATAATTTACCAATTCATTTAGAACTACACGTGGAGCTAATTATCGTGTTCTCATTATTTCCACCGATTAATAAAAACGTACAGGAGAAATGTCGGTGTGGGGCTGAATAGCTCAGTGGTAAGAGCAGTCGCCCGGCAAGCGAAAGACTCGGGTTCGATTCCCGATTCAGCGACTTCGCCCCGATATTTTTCCTGTCTACATCTCTCCAGGGGGGTAAAAGGGCGTGTTATAGAAGTCTCAAACCAAGAGAATCTATAACTTGGCATATGTGCATATGCCTTAAAATTTTCGTGAACAATTAATGTTCGAAATAATTCACGCATTGCCATCCGCGGTTGTGGGCTCTTATTGCTCGTTATTAAAATTATCATGTTGTTTAAATATATAGATCCGAATAATTTACCAATTCATTTAGAACTACACGTGGAGCTAATTATCGTGTTCTCACTATTTCCACCGATTAATAAAAACGTACAGGAGAAATGTCGGTGTGGGGCTGAATAGCTCAGTGGTAAGAGCAGTCGCCCGGCAAGCGAAAGACTCGGGTTCGATTCCCGATTCAGCGACTTCGCCCCGATATTTTTCCTGTCTACATCTCTCCAGGGGGGTAAAAAGGGGGTGTTATAGAAGTCTCAAACCAAGAGAATCTATAACTTGGCATATGTGCATATGCCTTAAAATTTTCGTGAACAATTAATGTTCGAAATAATTCACGCATTGCCATCCGCGGTTGTGGGCTCTTATTGCTCGTTATTAAAATTATCATGTTGTTTAAATATATAGAGCCGAATAATTTACCAATTCATTTAGAACTACACGTGGAGCTAATTATCGTGTTCTCATTATTTCCACCGATTAATAAAAACGTACAGGAGAAATGTCGGTGTGGGGCTGAATAGCTCAGTGGTAAGAGCAGTCGCCCGGCAAGCGAAAGACTCGGGTTCGATTCCCGATTCAGCGACTTCGCCCCGATATTTTTCCTGTCTACATCTCTCCAGGGGGGTAAAAGGGGGTGTTATAGAAGTCTCAAACCAAGAGAATCTATAACTTGGCATATGTGCATATGCCTTAAAATTTTCGTGAACAATTAATGTTCGAAATAATTCACGCATTGCCATCCGCGGTTGTGGGCTCTTATTGCTCGTTATTAAAATTATCATGTTGTTTATATATTTATTATGTTTATAGTATATATATTATTTACTAACAATAAACTATACAAATAAACTGTATAATATAAATTTGTTATTTAATCAATTAATATTAAATTATTATAAAATTTAATATATAAAAGTTATACAGGATGTCCCGGGTTTTTTCAATCAAACTTCGGAAGCTTATTCTACAAGTCGAAATAAGAAAAAATGTTATATGAAGTTTGTTTGGAAACGCTTTATTATCACGTATTGAAAAACACTAGGCTATTAAAGAAAATTACGACAAAAGTGAAATATAGTATTATTAATACTATTATTATATTATAACCGTGTAATAATATTTTCATAGTTATGTAAATATGTGCATAGTCATATACATATATAAATGTAAGTATTATAACATTTGTTTATTATTTTAACGAATAATTATTTTAAAACCATTTAGTTTATTTTAGTACTTTATATGAAAATTTTTTTAATGTATTATACAATACTTTCTAATTTCTAATGTATTATGTGCACGCACAATGCATGCATGCGTCCTTGCATATATATATATATATATATATATATATATATATATATAACAAAATATTGATAAATATTAAATATATAATAAAAATTAAAAATTAATTTTAATTTTGTAAACGTCTTTTATTGTAACAGATATTATTACAGCCTTATTTTCAAGTTACATAGTGACATAAAAATTAAATCAGATTTAAGAATGATATCTTAAAAATGTTATCTTAAGAAGAAATTGGAAAGATCAGTTATATCAAAAATTATAATAAATATAAAATCAATAAAAGTAAATAAATACATTTCGAGATTTATGAATTGGGGGTAAATATTTCGATGAAGTGAGCCCGCTTCGATTACCTTGACATTGACATATGTTGTCAAGGTCACTGTCCTGAGTAACATCCAAAGGGCTTTAACCGTTGTTCGCTGTTCCTTAAAAAATTATTAGATAAGAGAATTTCATAATTTTAATGCTTTTTATCTCAAAAAAATTTTAAGCAAGAAATAAAGCCGATGAAAAATTTTACAAAAAAGTATATGCATTTTTTTCATAAACCTACTATTTTAGCTGTTATATAAAAAAATAATAATTTTGAATACATTTAATATAATTTCAATTTATATAGAATTTAATGCAATTTAATACAATTAAAAAATATCACAAATGTATGTGTACACACACACACCCGCGCGCGCAAGGGGGTGCAAGGGAAGCCTTCGGCCCTTCTTCCCGCAACCACCCCGCCGGTAGGCAAGGTGGACTTCGCTTTACAACTTATAGCATACATTCATTGTGATTCAACTCTTCGTAATGCGTTTCTTACCGGCGGGATGGTTGCAGGAGGGTAGGGCTGAAGGCCTCCTCTCTCGCGCGCGCGCGCGTGTGTGTGCATACACATACATTTGTGATATTTTTTAATTGTATTAAATTCTATATAAATTGAAATTATATTAAATGTATTCAAAATTATTATTTTTTTATATAACAACTAAAATAGTAGGTTTATGAAAAAAATGCATATTTTTTGTAGAGTTTTTCAGCGGCTTTTTTGCTTAAAATTTTTTTCTCAAAACAATATTTCCAGAGATAAAAAGCATTAAAATTGTAAAATTATTTTGTTAATAACTTTCTAATAAACAACAAGCGACGGCTAAAACTTTTTGGATGTTACTCAGGGCAGTGACCATGATAACATATGTCAAGGTCAAGGTTCTAATTGAGGTTGGCTCCCTTCATCAAAATATTTATCATACATTTTTCTATTGTAAAAATTTTATAACACTATACATAAAAATTCATGAAAATAAAAATTTTAATTTTATAGGGCAAATCTTTAACTCACAAATTAATTATTAATTTTGTATTTTAAAAGGCTAAAAGTGCTTTGCGCAATGTCAAATTCATAAATCTTGAAATGTATTTATTAATTTTTTATATAGCTGAGTGCAATTCTTCTTTAAAATTACAATATAAAGAGATACATATATAGAATGTCTACAATAATAGTTTAAGTCTCTCATGTGCAAGTAGAGCGGATTAAACTAAATAGCAAAATTCTCTACCGTTTTCTATCACGACCTTTGTAATAATTAATAACATATTAATTTAAAAAGATCAGTCAATTCAGTATGAGTAGAAACGCATGATGAGAAAAGCCGCCCTGTAACTTGATACTAGGCGCGCGGCGAAGCGGTGAGTGCGGCACTCATCAAACGTAATGCTGAAGCGCCGCGTGTCGCCATCATAGTGTGTCCAATAATAACTAAAGAAAACACATAATTATTTCGAAGAAAAAATATGTAATTTGCAATTAACAATTCCATATTTTTTCTTAAAAACAACTGTGTTTTTCCTTTACACTAATTGATTCCTCTCATTATTTTGTATAAAAGTATTAAGGTAGGATAATTGAAAAATGTATATTTTATTAGATATTTTATGGTTTATGTAAAATTAAGAAATGATTTCAAGCCTCATAACTCGAAAAGTACTCAATGAAGAAATACTTTATTATAGTGTTTTGAAAAGCTCTCGAGATAAGCTACAAGAATAAGTAATAAAAAATAGGGAGTTCCATTAAAAAAATTGAAGGTGGCCTTCATGTGACCTTCAAACAACTTTTCAAGATAAAACCAATGATACCATCTTATATCCCCCTTCAAGCCATACAACTTTTGTCTAAACAATTTTTTTGTATTCGGCTTATCAACGGAGATATTCAGGTGCGTCGATTAAAATGGGCCATGGTGTATATATACAGGGTGTCTCATTTTAATCCAATCGAATATCTCGAAAACCAAGCTTGAAAGAGAAAAATGTTTCAGACAAAAGTTGTATGGTTTCTAGGGGGACATAAGATGGTACCATTGGTTTGACCTTGAAGAGTTATTTGAAGGTCACATGAAGGTCACCTTCAATTTATTAAATGGAATCTACATTTTCTCATTACATATTCTTGTAGCTTATCTCGAGAGCTTTCCAAAACACTATAATAAAATATTTTTTTATTGAGTACTTTTCGAGTTATAAGGCTTGAAATCATTTCTTAATTTAACATAAACCGTAATATATCTAGTAAAATATTTATTTTTCGATTATCTTGCTTTAATACTTTTATGTACAAAATAATGAGAGAAATCAATGGTGTAAAAAAAACTCATAGTTGTTTCAAAGAAAAAATATGTAATTGTTAATTGCAAATTACATATTTTTTCTTAAAAATAACTATGTGTTTTCTTTACACCAATTGATTCCTTTCATTATTTTGTACATAAAAGTATTAAAGCAAGATAATCGAAAAATGAATATTTTACTAGATATATTACGGTTTATGTTAAATTAAGAAATGATTTCAAGCTTCATAACTCGAAAAGTACTCAATAAAAAAATATTTTATTATAGTGTTTTGGAAAGCTCTCGAGATAAGCTACAAGACTATGTAATGAGAAAATGTAGATTCCATTTAAGAAATTGAAGGTGACCTTCATGTGACCTTCAAATAACTCTTCAAGGTCAAACCAATGGTACCATCTTATGTCCCCCTAGAAACCATACAACTTTTGTCTGAAACATTTTTCTCTTTCAAGCTTGGTTTTCGAGATATTCGATTGGATGGATTAAAATGGGACACCCTGTATATATATATATATATATATATATATATATATATATATATATATATGTATATATTTATATTTATATTTATTTATACTATTTATATTTATTTATTAATATTTTTACAATTTTTAGTTATACCATCGTATTTAGTTGTTAATAATATAGAAAATATAAAAAAAATCGCAGGACACATGCCACTATTAATCTTAATAAATGGTACCAAAAATTTGAAAAGGAAAATAGATGAAGTACTTTCATGTAACTACGTATAATTATTATAATTAATATTAAAACTATTAGTTTTTAATAAAAGAGATTGAAGAAGCTGGTAAAACTCTTAAAGTTTCACTGTAACTTTTTAGTCTTACAATTAATAATATTCGTAATTTTAAATTATTTTTTAATAAAAATTGTAATAAAAAGATTATAGTTTTTGAGGTAAAGTGGGAAAAGATTAAAAATAAATATCAATATATATATTTTTCACTTTTAAATTATCTTGAAGATCGCCAGTAAATAAATAAAAGAGGTAGTTGAAATCGATCAGCACTGGCAATATTTATTGAGTTAAAAAATCACAATCACGACGTTTCGACCATAGGTTTTGGTCCTTTTCGAGTGAACTACAAAAAAAAAAATTATTTCCAATAATACAACAACAAGAAAAATTAATGATACTAAATTACATAGATGTTCGAGTAATATAATTTGAGCAACAAGTTATACATACATACAGTAATTAAATTAACAGTTCTATCGTGAGAAATAAGAAATCACTTCGTCAAGATTATCATGTCACCGTCTCCATCAACACACAGAGAAAGACTAGACAACCTTTATTATTCTATCATAAATATCGTTTAAATTTTCAGTGTCCTTTTGTAAGTTAATCGTGTTGTCAAACTTTTTTATATAAAATATTTCGGCAATTTCTCTCTTTCTCACGTGTTTCTCATTGTGTAAAATAGTCGGTGATGACCAATCGAAGTCATGGTTAAATTTCACTCTATGCTTGCTAATAACGGAAAAATTACTTTCGTGCACTTTGATGTTGTTGCGATGTTCTTTTATGCGAGTGCTTACATGTCTTTTTGTTTGGCCGATATATGATACGTTACAATTTTTGCAGTCTAGTTTGTAAACGACTTCCGTTCTGTTATTAATAGGCAACCTATCTTTACCACGTTTAATTAATGAGTTGAGTTTTTTAGGCACATTATAAACGACTTTAAAGCCTATTTTTTTAAAAAAGCGATCAACATCGTCACTCCAGCCGTCAACAAACGGCAAGGAAATGTACGAAGGCGTAGCTGCATTGTCAAATTCATTGTCAGTATCAGTGCTATCACGATGTTTCAAAAAATACAATCTTTTTTGCACATGACGGTTGATGATTTGATTCGGAAAGCAATTATTCGAAAGAATCCGCCTAACAGCGTCGATATTCTTAGCATGAAACCGAGTGTCCGCTAACAAAATAGCGTGGTCAACCAGATTGTAAATGGTATTCAATTTGTATTTCAACGGATGCTTGGAGTGAAAATTAATATATCTGTTGGAGCAGGTGGGTTTCCTGTACCAATCAGTCAGAAGACGACCATTAGATCGGATAACCATCGTGTTCAAGAAACTGATAGAAGAGTCAACCTCGGTTTCATGTGTAAAGGTTAGGCGTCGATGAAAATTATAAAGTCGATTTAATCTCTTCAATCTTTGATCGTGGAACAATAGTGAAAATGTCATCGACGTACCTATAATAGATCGGAACATCGAAACTCAGCAGACTCAAACAATGCATTTCCAAATCATCCATCACGATATCTGCCAAGATAGGTGACAGAGGGGAACCCATAGGACTACCAAAAATCTGTTCGTAAAAATTTCCATTAAAAGAAAAACTGGTGGAGTCCAAAACCGTTTCAATCGCGTATAAAAACTGGGCTAAATTCAATTTCGTGTTAGGAGCAATGTGACTCCAACGTTTAGTGACAGCAATTACAATCAAATCTTTAGGGATATTCGTAAACAATGCAGTGACGTCAAGAGAAATCATTACTTCGTCATCCCTGATAGTCTTGTCTTTCAAAAGATTAGCAAACGTCCAGCCATCCTTGATATGCGATTTAGGTTGCAAGATCGAAATCTTTAATATATCGTGAATGTATTGCGCGACGTTATATAACGGACTACCTATGGATGACACAATGATACGCAGTGAGTAACCCGATTTATGTATTTTCGGTAAACCGTAACAACGTAGTAAATTGCCATTAGTTGAGTTCAATTTTTTGTAAGTGGATTCATTAATTAACTCATTACTGCGCCAAGATTTAACAAGAGTATTGATTTTATTTGTTAATTTTCTGATCGGGTCTTTGTTCACTTTTTTATAGGTGGATTGGTCGTTCAAAAGTGCCTCCATTTTCTCCACGTAATCAGTTTTATTCATGACAACTGTGACCTGCCCCTTATCAGCCCTGATAACAAACAAATCGTCATTATTACGTAGGAATTGTTTACAGAGAGAGAGACTGTCTAGAACATATTTGTCTATAAAGTTGACATGTCTCTTCGCGCGAAGGAATCTATGGAGGGAATTGGCGACAGAATTTCTGGTCATTGCGTTAGCAGTGTCAGAAATACGGTTATAATTGATCTCAAAGTTCTTCAAGGTCTCGAGAACAACGTTGATACGGTCTTTCGCGTGAGACTGAAGTAACGGTAATCCGAAATTGTCACCAAGACTCAGAAGCTCAGAAGCTCTTCTTTCGAATAATTGCTTTCCGAATCAAATCATCAACCGTCATGTGCAAAAAAGATTGTATTTTTTGAAACATCGTGATAACACTGATACTGACAATGAATTTGACAATGCAGCTACGCCTTCGTACATTTCCTTGCCGTTTGTTGACGGCTGGAGTGACGATGTTGATCGCTTTTTTAAAAAAATAGGCTTTAAAGTCGTTTATAATGTGCCTAAAAAACTCAACTCATTAATTAAACGTGGTAAAGATAGGTTGCCTATTAATAACAGAACGGAAGTCGTTTACAAACTAGACTGCAAAAATTGTAACGTATCATATATCGGCCAAACAAAAAGACATGTAAGCATTCGCATAAAAGAACATCGCAACAACATCAAAGTGCACGAAAGTAATTTTTCCGTTATTAGCAAGCATAGAGTGGAATTTAACCATGACTTCGATTGGTCATCACCGACTATTTTACACAATGAGAAACACGTGAGAAAGAGAGAAATTGCCGAAATGTTTTATATAAAAAAGTTTGACAACACGATTAACTTACAAAAGGACACTGAAAATTTAAACGATACTTATGATAGAATAATAAAGGTTGTCTAGTCTTTCTCTGTGTGTTGATGGAGACGGTGACATGATAATCTTGACGAAGTGATTTCTTATTTCTCACGATAGAACTGTTAATTTAATTACTGTATGTATATATAACTTGTTGCTCAAATCTTACTCGAACATCTATGTAATTTAGTATCATTAATTTTTCTTGTTGTTGTATTATTGGAAATAATTTTTTTTTTGTAGTTCACTCGAAAAGGACCAAAACCTATGGTCGAAACGTCGTGATTGTGATTTTTTAACTCAATAAATATTGCCAGTGCTGATCGATTTCAACTACCTCTTATATTTTTCACTATTTGAAAGAAAATGTTTAATCAAATATTTTTCTATTCTTGAGTAAACAATATTATTAAAACTTTTATAAAAATGTATAAGATAATATTTATAATGATGGTAATAAATCAGTTGTACAGACGTATCAAGAATGACTTTTTCTAAATTTCTTCAATTAATTTAATCGTCAATTAATTGCTTTGTGATCAAACAGACATAAACACTTCGTATTGACAAAATTCATATTTTTTAAGCATTTTTTTCAATTAGTGAAACGCATTATTTTGATACTATAGGAAAAGAATTTTTATAATTGATGGAGATAATTCCGGGAGAACTTAAGAAAGCAGACTCAGGGGCCAGAAACGATCAGAGACATGTCAGATTCTAATAGAAAAAGCAAATTTATTATACTCTATATCTCGAACTGCGAACTGTATTCCACTGTCTGATTCTGATTCTGAAGATTCTGGTCCTTCTCGAGGCGTCATATATATACCGCAATTTTGCCGAGTCATAGAGACATCTCGAAGCTTCGATCGCTAGCAAATGTCCTTGTATCAAGCTGCTATCAAAATAAGCTTTTGTTACACGTCAAGCTAACGGTCTTATTAAATAAACACTGATTGTCGACACAACTTTCACCGATTCCACACTCGGCCGTCCTGAATAAAACAATCTGTCCTCAAATTTCGTTCTCGCTATCAGAATCTTCAAATCGGCTGTTTCCAGCTAAGGTTTGATATAATCGGCAGATGTCGAGGTTTCGATTGGTCCTTCGTGGTCACCTACTCTTCTAACTACATATCTATCGTTACGCAATGCTTTAATTATTTGGTACGGTCCTAAGAATTTAGCGGCACACTTCAAGCCTGCACCCAGTTGCGTTCTTTTAATAGCTACCAAATCATCCTCACAATACTGTTTCGCTTTCTTCCGATGTTTATTATAACTACGTTTATTTTCTTCTTGAGTACGCATTATACATTTCCGCGCTTGTTCTCTCAGTTCATTTCGATCCTCATGGAATGCCACTTCCCATTCGCTTTCGATTATTTCTCTAATTTCGGGATTTTCTTTCAATCTTATGTGCGTTCCAAACATTAGTTCAAATGGAGTTTTACTGGTACTTCGACTTGGTACTGCGTTTAAATATTGCTGTGTTCGATTTAGATACTTATGCCATTCCTCTGGTTTTGGAGCCGCTAACTTAGTTATAATCGGTATCAATGTTCGGTTTATTCTTTCTACTTGACCGTTTGCTCGCGGAACATCTGTAATAACAAGTACGTGTTGAATATTCTTGCTTTGACAATACTCACGAAACTCATTCGATGTAAAAGCGGTTCCCCTATCCGAGATAATTCTTTTCGGATTACCAAAAATATTAGGTAATTTATTTAATTTATCCAAAACTTCCGATGAACCGGTTGATCGCGTTCCAAATAACCATACGAATTTAGAGAACGCGTCGACAGTTACGAAAATATAACGGTATCTTTTTTTAGTCGACGCTAGTGGTCCAAGATGATCGACATGATAAGTTTCGAGAGGTACATTGCCCTTGAGTATAGGATTCAAGTAGCCATCTAATTTGCCTGTCTTTCTATTCGACAAAATACAATTTATGCAGTTTCGAATGATTTTTTCAATCATATTTCTCATATTTGGAAACCAATAATTTCGCTTTATTAACGCTTCCGTCTTTTCGACCGCAAAGTGACCGTTTTCATGAACCTTCCGAGCTATCTGAAATTGTAAACACTTTGGTACTACTAGCTGTAAATCGCTATTGTTCTCATTAAATAATAAGTCGTTTCTCGCAATATAATCATCACGTTCTCCTTTGTCCGCTTGTAAATAAATACTTCTTACGTTCGCATCCCTTTTTTGAGCTTTTCGAATTCTCACGATAATACTGTCCTCTGATTCATCTATCAATAAATTACTTGACAACGGATATCGGCTCAATGTATCCACATGTATCATGTTTTTGCCTGGCCGATGTACGGCCGATGTATGTATGAATAATATAGTCAAACTCCTCGAGTAATAAAGCTCATCTAGCAACGCGAACACATAAATCTTTTTTATTCATTGTTAACGAGAACGTTTGACAATCAGTTACAATTTTAAAAATGATTCCTAAATAAATTCTAAATTTTCGTAGTGCTTTAATTATCGCTAAAGTTTCTAACTCATAACTCGTGTATTTCATCTCAGCCTCGGTCGTCTTACCACTCGCGTAATATATCGGATGTAACGCATTATCCTTGTCGCATTTCTGAAATAATATAGCGCCGTAACCGTACATAGAGGCATCTGTGTGCAATTCCGTTTCTGCTTTTTGTTTATACAATTTCAATATCGGCTTAGTGCTTAATATGAGTTTTAATCGATTAAAGGCTTCCCTTTCTTTTCTCCGAACTCAAATTTTACATTCGTTTTCAACAAATCACTCAATAGTCTACCTGTTACGGCATAATTTCTGATAAATTTGCGAAAATATCCGGCTAATCTCAAAAAACTCTGTACTTGCTTTACGTTTTCGAGCTGCGCAAATTTCATTACAGCTTCAGTTTTAGTTTCGGTTGGACGTATCGTGCCATTTTCAATAATATGGCCTAAAAATTTGATTTTAGTCTGTAAAAATCTACACTTTTTCCAATTTATATTCAACCCGTAACTCTCGGCAACACACAGTCTCTCTAAGATTTATTAATGCCTTCTCAAAATTTAAAGACGGGATGATTACATCGTCCACGTATGTGAGAACTATACCGTTTTTAATTAGATCTTTAAATATCTGATTTATGAATTTTTGAAACACTGCGGGTGAATTACACAAACCGAAAGGAGCATAAAGAAATTCATATTGTCCATCCGGCACTACAAACGAGGTGTACTTTCTACTATCTTTCTCTATAGGTACGTGGAAAAATTCGTTTTTTAAATCGATAGTGCTAAATATTGTAGTTCCCTGTAGTGTATCCAACTGATCATCGATTAACGGTAAAGGAAATCGATCTTTTATTACCTTCTTATTAAGCTGTCTGTAATCGATACATAGTCTCGTTTCACCCGTTTTCTTTTTAACTAACACTACCGAACTCGCATATTCCGAAAGCGACGGCTGAATAATACCCTCAGCCAACCATTCGTTCACATGTGAATTTACCTTTTCTTTCTCCGCAGGTGACAATCGTCTAGGTCTCTGATATACCGATTCGTTGTCTCTAAGAACTATAATCATCTCAAACTTTACTTCGCGCTTTTTGTTCGGATTATAATTACTAATTAAATCTGCTATGATGCCTCTATGGTTCGGTGGGTACGCATGTCAAATCAATATCGCTATTATCGCTAGCACAATCGATTTCGAAAATTTCGAGAAGATCGTTCGAAATCTCCGAACGTGGTTTTCGAATCGTACTTTTTCCTTCTTCAACGTATAAATTTACTCTATCGAGAAAATCAATTCCAAGAAGCAAATCATAACGCATTAAGTTATTCGGCACAACTGACAGACTTATTGTGAAACATTCGCCATCAATTTCAATTTCTATATTGAATTGACCGATAGTCTTATAATTTTCCGCGCTTATTCCGCGAAACATAATTTCTCGACGCGTTAAATTCGGAGCTCCTAACTTCACGTACTACTCTTTCATGCATCCATGACAAATCACTACCAGTATCTATTATAACCATCAAATTTATATTGTTAATCTTTACATTCTTAAAACGTTTGCGATTCGGTCTAGAAATATCAATCATATTTTTTATTTCGCTAATATTTTTCTTTCGGCAGTTTGCTGCGATATGACTGAATTCTTTACAATTAAAACATCTCATACCTTTCGCTTTAGACGGACAATCTATCGCATAATGTCCTTGCGCTCCGCAGTTATGACACCGCTTCACAGTTCTCACATCCTGATTCTCTCCTACAACGCCTCCCTGTGCTCGACGATCCTTCACATTCCGCGGGCACTTCGCTGATCCCTTCCACGTAATGACATTCTCTCGAACGCCTCCAACAGCATCTCCCTCGTTCTAAGTCGTTGAACTCTGGCCTGGTCTCGCAGAATTGGATCGGGAATCCCTTCAATTACATACTCAATCATCTCATCTTCGTCGATCCCGATCTGATTGCCCATTATAATTTTCTGATGTAAATACTCGTTGAAGGTTTCATCCTTACGCCACACGCGCTGTTCGAACTGCTTTCTCACACAAATTCTACTTGGCTTAAAGAAAAACATGTTTCTTATCTCCTTCAAAAGCTCATCGACAGTTATTTCAGTATAATTCGGATTTGAGTGGAACCACTCCTGTGCTTTACCCTTCAGACGCGATCCAATCATAATTCTCGCCAAATCATTCGACAATCTGTAAGCATCCCGAAGAGATCTAACGCGCTTCTCCCATGCCTCGAACATCTCGCTATCGCCCTCGAAATATCCCAATAGGCTTGTAATTGTGCTTATATTTATCGCCATTGGTTCATGGGACACCGTTGACCTCCTCATTCCTGCATCGCTCGCCGACTCATGCCGCTCGCCCTCCGCATATCCCATACGTCTCAACAATTCCATTTCTTGCCGTGTCAACGCCAGCTCTCGCTCTACCTGCTCCTTTTCTCGCCGACAAAGTTCCATCTCTCGCCGAAGACGCTCCGAATCATCGCCGTCCATACTCGCCACGCTCGCTCTCTCCCGATCCTCCACTCGCTGACTCTTCCTGTGTCCTATCCTCCGCAACGTCCACCTGCCCGCAGGATCTTTTTTCAATATTCTGGCCACTAGTTCTGTCTTTACGCCCACCATGGACAGACTCATCTCTCGCAAGATCTCCTTCAATTCATTAATCATAAGGTCGTTCAGGTTTTTCTCCATGTTTTCTGTCTTACTTGGATAATTATTTCCTATTTGATCGTCGTAGCTTTCACCGTTGATAAGATTCGTAGTTGGTGTTCTCGTTATGAATCAGTCTTTCACCACGCACTCACAAAAATTCCTCCCATTGCTCTTGCTTACTGTTCCACAACTCGCGACTATCCCGGCTAAGCCCCCAAAATTGTAGGAAAAGAATTTTTATAATTGATGGAGATAATTCCGGGAGAATTTAGGAAAGCAGACTCAGAGGCCAGAAACGATCAGAGACACGTCAGATTCTAATAGAAAAAGCAAATTTATTATACTCTATATCTCGAACTGCGAACTGTATTCCGTCTACTGTCTGATTCTGATTCTGAAGATTCTGGTCTTTCTCGAGGCGTCATATATATACCGCAATTTTGCCGAGTCATACAGACATCTCGAAACTTCGATCGCTGACAAATGTCCTTGTATCAAGCTGCTATCAAAATAAGCTTTTGTTACACGTTAAACTAACGGTCTTATTAAATAAATACTGATTGTCGACATAACTTTCACCGATTCCACAATACTTATATATAATTATTATATAATTATATAATTATAATTATATAGAACACATACACACACATACATATAGATATAATTAATTTATATATTTTTTTCACAGGATCAGAATAGAGGAATCCAACTTAATGTTATTGTTATTTTACTTTATCTTCTTCATCTTTATCTTCTTCATAGTTATTGTTATTTTACTTTATCTTCTCAACAAAAAAATTGACAAAAATATTTTTTTTGTGATATTATACTTATGATTTTGTTTATATAATATGACTTTACATAATTCAATATTAAATTCTATAGAATAAACAAATTTAATTTTGATTTTATATATTAACAAATTTTTTATTTAAATATGTATAACGTGTATAAAGTACATATACATTTATATAATGTATAAATTATATTATATAAAATAAGTATATAAATACTACATTAAATAATAAAAAATATAATTGAAATCTTTCACATGTTCTGATACAAATATATTTCAATTATTTAAATTATATAATTCAATTATTTAAAAGTAATAGAGCTCTATACATTTCGATTTACTTCACATTTTTCTCAATGGTTCAAATTAAAAATAAACCAGCTGAGTTTTTGACGTTATTTTTATGTATTAATATTGAATTTATTTTTCGTCTGGTGTTCTATAACTTTTTCATTATAATAAATTTCTAATACAATATCATGTTATGTTTTGTACATCTATATTATATATTATAATTTTATACGACAGTGTATTTATAGTTTTTATATTTTTGTATCTATTGTGCTTACTCATACTAATAGTTTTTTCATTATTATTATTATATTACACAATTATATATACAGCGTAATCAATTTTTGATGCATTATACCAAATGTAAAAGTATTATAATACTTTTCTTACAATTTAATTTATTAAGAAGAAATAGATAATCAATTATATAATATCTATTATAATATCTTTTTCCATTTTTACATAGCTGTCTACAAGCCACTGTTGAAATAAGCGACGTCCTAATAAAAAAACATTAAATTCATCACGAATAGCTATACGATATTTAATATACTGTCCTCTAGTTATTCATCTATCACTATTTAATTTTTTTAAATCACGATGCCATCCTTGAGTATCATATGGATAAAATAATGGATATATCCATGGTTCTACATTTGGATTCATAATACTAACTTTTTGTAAAGTTTTAGTATTTTTATTACGTATTGTAACATACGATTCTGGAATTTCTCCATCAGCTGTTGTAGAGAATACAGCAACTTCATTGGTTCTTTGAGTATTATATCGACGTCGATCCATACCTGGTCTTGAAGTAAATACTAATTGTAACTCCGGTAATAATTCACCAAATTCCTAAACGTCGTTGCTTTTCTAATTCTTCACCCATCATTTGATAAGACTGAGCAAATACATTAAATTCCCGCATTATTTGTTCAAGGTTTTGTACAATTTCAAAATCTATGTATGAATTTTGATTAAGACGATGATTTATTGCTTCATTTGAATCTACGATAAAAAATTGGCCATAAGTAAGACTTTCGTTTTGTGCAGCATATAATGCTTTATTAATTTGATAATAAATCTGTCCTTGTATTTTAAAACAATATGGACCAGGTCGTCTACCTTGAAAGTTAATTAAATTAGCGTTAAATGAGGCAAATGAAAATGAACTGTTATAACTACGAATATTTTGAAAAAAATTATTAGATTTTATGTGACTACCATCAAATAAACTACCATCAAATAAACTACGAATGAATTGAGGAAATTCAGGCAATGATTGCACACATACTGCACCATGATTACAACAATCATAAAATGAATATCCTCTATTAGAAACTTTTTCAGCTGCAAAGTGTTTTGCATTACAATGAATACAATACACATAGGACCAATATAATATTCAATTACATCAGTAAGTGATAGTGTACTAATATTATTTAAACAAGGTTGTTTTTTCTGCCGTGATCGATAACGAGTTTGATATTCTACAGATGATTGTAATGTTGATCTAACACTTAAAGGATTTTCTTCATTTTTCCAATCTAATTCTATTACACGATTATCATTTGATGTACCAGTACATCAGTACATGATGTACCAATACAAATAGTTTGTTGATTTGACTTTTTCGAAGAATTTTCAACTAATTTGTTATTTTCACGACGGCGTTGATTCTTCCTTCTTTTTTTTCGATGTCGTTGTAAAAATTCTTTTTTTTTCTTCTAAAGTACGTACAATTTTACGTCTTGTTATTTTATAAGAATTTTCTATATTAATATACTATATATATAATCTTAAACATATACGCGTAATATTATTAATAAATATTAATAAAAAGAAAATAATTTATACAAGAAATTTTTTACTATTGAAATATCTTTTACTATTATAATTATTAAATAATCTACATATTATTACTATATTAATAATTTATTATTATTATAACTATTAATAATTATAATATGAATTATATAAAATTATATAAAATTATTATATAATTATATAAAATTATTATATAAAATTTGTACTATATATATTTAATATTTTATATTGTTTTATATATTTAATATTTTTTAAATTGTTTATATATAGATTATAATATGTATAATTTTTGACAATTATTTTTATATGAAATATGTATTTATATACAAAATTATAAATATATTAATTTTATCTAAGAATCAGGCTCTTTCCGCATCTGGGATGATTTTATTAACATTAAAATTTTATGCAAGTGGCCTTCTTGATAACTACAGGTGATTTTAGTGGTATTCATAAAAGTACAGCAAGTAAAGTAATTAATAAAATTTCAAGGACTATTGCTCAGCTTAGCCCTTTATATATAAAATTTCCGAATACAGAGGAAGAAATTGAAAGACTTCGCAAAAAATTTTATAATATTACAAAATTTCCACATTGCATTGGTGCCCTTGATTGCACTCACATAAAAATTCAGTCTCCAGGTGGCAACAACAGTGAAGCATACAAAAATAGAAAAAATTTCTTTTCAATAAACGTTCAAACTATTTGTAGTCCAGATTTAAAAATATTAGATATTGTTGTTTGTTGGCCAGGATCAGCATACGATTCTACAATATTTAATAATAGTAACATAAGAGGGCGTTTTGACCGAGGTGAATTAGGTGATAACCTTTTAATTGGTGATAGGCGGATATCCTGTAAAAACTTATTTAATAACACCTTTATTGAGACCTGCTAAAAATGAAGAACAACTATTTAATGAATCACAAATTCGCACTAGAAATCCAGTAGAAAGATGCTATGGAGTGTGGAAAAGAAGTTTTCCTATTCTAGCGTTAGGTATCAGACTAAATTTAGATCGAGTCGAAGCTGTGATCGTAGCAACAGCTGTTCTTCATAACATAGCTTGTAAAAGAAATGAAGAAATTCCACTAATAGATACAGAAGTTGAAGCAGCAATACATGTAGTAAATAATATGCCAAATAATATAAATGGAAACACAATTACAATCAATAATTCAACTAGACTTTCTTTAATTAATGAATATTTTTCAAGACTTTAAAATTTATAATTAACATAAATAAAACTTTTTATATGCTCTTATGATTTTTTAAATTTTCCTTATAAAACATTTATACATGATGTTTTCATTTATTTTTATCATTCTTTGGTAATAATAAAACAAATTTTCAAAACAAAAATTATACTTTTATAAATTAACACATTAAATATTTTAGTAGTAAATAGTTTCTTATAAAAAATAAAAATTTAACAAAAAATATATAAACTCTATATATTATATTAATTTTCCTTCTCCAATATATTTTTTTCTCCCTACATTCGAAGTTTTAAAACAAAAATAATCTTTTTACTGATAAATACAATAATTTACTACTAAAATTTTTTGTGCAAAGAAATATAAATTGTATTAAAAAAAATAATAATATTAATTTTTCTTCTCCAACACATTTTTTATATTCGAGTTCATACTGTAATATTTCCTTTTCCATTTTTAATTTTTCGATTTTGAGTTTATGCTCTTCTAGAAAACATTGTTGATGAATGTCAATTAAATTTAATTTTGCTTTTCCTATTTCTGTCCATGTATCATCATCAGATGTCTTTTTAAAATGTTTCTTAGATAAACTTTTTAAATTTTCTGTAATAAATATAATAGAATAAGGATATAGAGATAAGTATATAAGTACATATTTTTCATGAGTTGAAAATTTTGTAACTTTATTATTACCTGGACTTTCAGCGTCGCCTGTTTTCTCAGATAATACATTTAATTTTTTAGATTTGGGAGTTCTCAACATACTTGGACAATATTTTCCCCAATCTTAAATTTTTTTATACAATAGTTAATTTTTGTACAAAATAAAATTTAAATACATTTAATTAATACAATTATTAAAGATCATGAGGTTTAATTTTTAATATTATCTTTTTTTTCATTAATATTTTCCTTGTCTTCAGTATTTTCATTGTCAAATGAAGTGGTGTCTTCAATTATCATTTTTATATTATTTTCACTTATTCCTTCTTGTACTTCTAAATCTTTAGTGTTTATTAGGTATACGTAAAAAAATAATTAATAAATTAAAAATATATTAAATAATATAAATGAATATGACGAAACACATACATTTAAAAATTTCAGATGTACTTTTATCATTTTGTATCACCAATGTAGCATCACTATCAAATTGAGATGTCATTCCTGTTAAATGAGTTCCTAACATAGATTGTATGGTCTCATATATCTATACTATCAAAAACAATATTTACAGGTTCTCCTCCACCAGTGCCTTTTAGGTGGCATTTTAAATCGGCGAATTTCTTTTTTGTTTTCTTCTTTAAATTTTCATATTTGCGGCGTAAAGTTGGAGGATCTCTAAACCTCCCAGTAGTTGAATTAAATTCTTTGGAAATAGTTTTCCACGTTTTTCTTTTTTCAGTATATTCGAGTTGTGTCCGTCCGCTTACATTCTAATACTTTATCATGTTTCTTAACTAATTGTACCTATGTTAAAAAATGTATAAGCACAAAAATGTATTTACACAATAGAAATAATTCTAATATAACAATAATTTAATATTATAGACAATTCATTGATAATTATTTACCAAATCAGTTACTTATCAAAATTTCTTCTGCGGTTTTTGTAAAATTGGGAGCACGTTTTGATGAAGCACTGCTATCGTTTGCCATATTTGTTAATTATAAATTACAGTCGTGACAAACAAATCGACAGTTTGCGAGAGAAAAAATCAATTAATAGATGCAGAGATTGAAGCACTAACACGCATAGTATAGACTTATTTTGAGGTTATATTTGCTGCACATCGAGTTCGCGCATATGATCAGTTGCTAACAGAAGTTTAACTAAGGTTTAACTAATCTATCCTTCTTGTACAATGGAAAAACAAATAGTATATAAAACTAAGTTTAAGGATCAAGAAACATTTTATTAAACTTTAATAAAATTATGTTTAAGGATCAAGGATTGTTTTATTAAACTTTAGTTTAAGCTGTTATTGAAAAATCGGCTCTTAATGACTTCAGAAAGTAGTCTAATGCGCCACTTTAATAAATAAATAAGACTTCTTTTTTCTGATTTCTTAAAGACGACAATATATATATATATATATATATATATATATATATATATATATATTAGGTAGTAAACTTAGTTTCCGCGGTTTTTTGCTTAAAAACTTATTTATTTCGATATCAAAAGCAAAAAATACATTAATCAAAGTATTTGCCCTTCCTAACTATACATTTTTCCAATCTTTCTGGCAATAGGTAGATTTCACGATAGAACGATTGGTCTTTTGAAGCAATCCATTCATCTATCCCTTTTTGCATCCTCGTAATTTTTGAAGTGTGTATCCACCAAGCCGTGCTGCATTGATCGGAACAAGTAATAATCTAAAGGAGCAAGGTCTGGTGAATACGCTGGGTGCGGGAGAACTTCCCACACGAGCTGCATCAGTGTTTCCTTGACGGATTTTGCAACGTGTATCGAGCGTTGTCATGCAAAAGCATAACTTTGCGTCGATTGCTGGCTACTGCTGGCCTTTTTTCCATCAATGCTTCATTCAGACAGTTCAATTGTAATTGATATCGATCCCCCGTGATACTTTCGTTCGGTCTGAGTAGCTCGTAGTAAACGACGCCTTGCATATCCCACCAAATGCAGAGCATTGCTTTGTGGCCATGGATATTTCGCTTTGGTGTGGATGTTGATGGTTGGCCGGGGTCCACCCATGACTTTTTGCGTTTGGAATTATTAAAATAGATCCACTTTTCATCGCCAGTCACAATGCGCCACAAAAAACTTTTTTTTCTGCCTGGCAGAGAAATACAGATGTTTAAGTGATTCGCAATGGCATTTTCGGTTAATTCGTGTGGTACCCATTTTCTTTCCTTTTGAATTTTTCCCATTGCATGTAGATGTTTGGAAACAGCCATCGGAGTAACATTTAATACTGCAGACAATTCTTGGAGCGTTTGAGCTGAGTTTTCGTCCAATAATGCTTGCAAATCGATGTCTTCAAATTTTTTCGGTTGACCTGAGCGTTGTCATTCACGTACGGTGTTTATCGTTCACATCATAATTACCACTCTTAAATCTCTGAAACCATTCTTGGCATGTTCTTTCCGATGGAGCACAATCGCCATAAGCTTCGACAAGCAATTTATGAGCTGCAACTGCAGGTTTTCAAATCAAAGTAATAAAGCAGCACATGTCAAAAAAACAACTTATCACGTTCCATGTTTAATCAAAAGAAAAAAATAATACTGTTCGCTTAAATTACCCTGATAGCACAGAAAAGTGTCTGCAATGTTGCAGAAACATAACACTGAAATGTTGAAACTGTTGCAGTTACGTTACGTAATGTCTCTGCAATGTTTCTGTAAGGTTGCAGCAACGTCAAAATGTCCGCTTTTATCCGCAAGAACGTTTCTGAAATATTACAGAAATATGTTTTGGAAGCTTTCAGTTAGGTTACTGTAATGTTTCTTTTTAATTTCTGTTAGGTTGCTGTAATGTTCTTTTTAATTTTATTAGAAACATTGCAGAAATATCGCAAGAACGTATGATATTAATTATTATTGTTGAAATAAAACACAAATACTTTTAATAAATCACTTTATTTTTATTATATACAGGGTGTCCGTAGATTTTCGACCAAAATGAAATAAATAAGTAGATTGGCTCGAATTAAGAAGGAATGACCTGTATTATTTTGGGATTGTCGCAATAATTAACGAAATATTAAATAAAACAGATCGGCCAATCTGCGTGAGTAAAAGCGCGCGGCGACGAGAGTCGTCCCACCGTAATCCGATACTACGAGCGCGGCGAAGCGGTGGGCGGGTCGCTCTCTGAGACATGATGGTGGTTTGCGATATATCGCAATACCGCGCCGAAAAATGACCCGTCCCCTTTTCGTGGCGCGAAAATGATGCGCTATCATTTCCACACCACCTTGCGGTAGATAGCATGGTGCGCTTTTTTTATAGTGGTTTCCCCCATAGGCCTATTCCACTCTCAATTTAAAAATTATTCAAAATGCCATTTACTATACGCTGAATATATCGTAAATGTAAAAAATTAATGGACAGTACCTTTACAAAAATTGATTCGTGGTTGAAAATCCCTCGATAAAATGTATTGCACACGTTGATAATGTGATACGATGATAAAATTCTTCAAGAATCCTTTCTTCATCTCGTACACGAAGACGCACTGCTGGACCGGTTATCCCGATATTATGCACGACACTCAGTTTCACATAATTATTGCACAACACGTAAAATTGTACGGCCACTTGGTTTTCGTGCACGCCCAAGAAATGATTCCATGTAAATTTCGGCCGCACGATAAGTATTTTCTCCCGCTAGTCCGTATGCCACAATCATATCTGTATATTCCTGCAGAGTACACTTCATTTTCTCTGTTAATTTACTACACAAACACAAGATTTTTATTAAAACGTCTTAGCTCTCGCACGCTGTTACCAGACTGCGTACGCCAGCAGCACGCAACTACAGCTGACAGCTGAGCGGACATGTGAGTGTAAGCGTACGTGTGAGTTCGACGCCTGCGCACTATGATTATACTCGCATGTCCGCTCAGCTGTAGTTGCGTGCTGCTGGCGTACGCAGTCTGGTAACAGCGTGCGAGAGCTAAGACGTTTTAATAAAAATCTTGTGTTTGTGTAGTAAATTAACAGAGAAAATGAAGTGTACTCTGCAGGAATATACGGATGTGATTGTGGCATACGGACTAGCGGAAGAAAATACTTATCGTGCGGCCGCAATTTACATGGAATCATTTCTCGGGCGTGCACGAAAACCAAGTGGCCGTACAATTTTACGTGTTGTGCAATAATTATGTGAAACTGAGTGTCGTGCATAATATCGAAATAAGCAGTGCGTCTTCGTGTGCGAGATGAAGAAAGGATTTTTGAAGAATTTTATCATCGTATCACATTATCAACGTGTGCATTTTATCGAGGGATTTTCAACCATGAATCAATTTTTGTAAAGGTACTGTCCATTAATTTTTTACATTTACGATATATTCAGCGTATAGTAAATGGCATTTTGAATAATTTTTAAATTGAGAGTGGAATAGGCCTATGGGGGAAACCACTATAAAAAAAGCGCACCATGCTATCTACCGCAAGGTGGTGTGGAAATGATAGCGCATCATTTTCTCGCCACGAAAAGGGGGGACGGGTCATTTTTCGGCGCGGTATTGCGATATATCGCAAACCACCATCATGTCTCAGAGAGCGACCCGCCCACCGCTTCGCCGCGCTCGTAGTATCGGATTACGGTGGGACGACTCTCGTCGCCGCGCGCTTTTACTCACGCAGATTGGCCGATCTGTTTTATTTAATATTTCGTTAATTATTGCGACAATCCCAAAATAATACAGGTCATTCCTTCTTAATTCGAGCCAATCTACTTATTTATTTCATTTTGGTCGAAAATCTACGGACACCCTGTATATTATGTATATTTACTCATATTTAATAGAAAATTATTTATATAGAAAATTATTTATATAGAGAATTATTTATATAGAAAAACGTAATATATAATTATAATTTTATAAATTATAATTTTTAATATATATATATATATATATATATATATATATATATATATATCTTTTCTTATATTGCACTTTTTATATTGCATGCTTTTAAAATACTGATCACTTTATTATTTATCACTTATTTCATCAGCATAATCATAATAATCATCATCATCAGCAGCAGCAGCAGTAGCAGCACCGTCCGGTGCTTTCTGATCTTTCCTGAAAATAAAAATAATAATCTGTGAGAAAAATAATGAAATAAAATATTTAATTTGTTTAAAGATAGAAAAAAATAAGGAAAATGTATGTGTGTATATATAAATATATATATATATATATATATATATATATATATTTATACACATACACATACATTTTCCTTATTTTTGCTATTTTTATTATATATATATATATATATATATATATATATATATATATACACACATACACGCAATATATCAAATAATACAATTTAACATATGTTGTAACTAAGAAAGTTGTAGAAAATAATTCTTTCTTTCATTGTTTAGAATCTATTAAAAATTTAATAATTATATAATTTTCAGAAACTTACGTTTTTTTTGGTTCAAGACTACGTGTATATCTTAAAGTGGCTTGCACAAGCCATTTGGACATATAAGCTATCATTTCCTTCTCTGTAATCGTACCATCTGTAATACGCACAGCTCCTAAAACAGTTATATTTGTAATACTTTATAATACTATATATAAAAATATTAAACTAAAATAAATATTAAAATAAACTAAAGATTAGCTTAATAAAAACTTACGCATAATACACAGCTGTACTGTTTTGCTATTTCATTTGTAATACTTCTTTTTAAAATGTTTATTATTAATTCTCGGCTGTCACGTCCGCCAATTTTATTCAACGAAATAGCCTATAAAAATCATAATTTATTTAAATTACTATTTATACCTAATTACGTATTTTATAAGTATATATATATGGAAAAAAATATTCACCATTTTCTCGAAAAAATCTTGATCTTCCAGATCTTTCTCCATGTTTTGGACTTGTTCGTGTGTTTTTAAAGGTAAAGCTACAAATTCCTCTAAAATTGATGCTTCTTTTTTTGTTGTATTATTTATTTGGTTTGCCTCTATTTTACAGAGGCGATCATCAACTAAATTTAGTTTTGTAAATATTTGGTTCAATCTTCTTAATATTTCAGGCAGCACATCTACAAAAAACAGCAGAATACATTCAGAACACTCGCATAATAATTGTTATTATAATACAAAAATATGTAGATTTGTCCGTATTAGAAAAAATTTATTTTGAAAGCTTTGTATAGTAAACATATATGAAATATATAAACAAGGCAAATCAGAGCCTGTGAGATTAACGCATCACCAACCGCGTATGGTTCTGATTTGCCTTGTTTATATATTTCGTGTTCGTTCATATTATAATTTCATGTCTATAAAATACATTATTTCATAATACAATAGTATTACTTTTGCCTGCAGTGTCTAAATAAGTGACTGAGGGCTCCTTTGTAAGATTTCTGTTAAAACTAGGATTATCAAATTCCACGCTTTGCATTTCGTTTCTCTTTGAAGGTTTAGCAATTAACGTTTTTGGCAATGGTGGTACTGGAAGTGTCTTATTTGCTTTTTGATGTTTAGAAATGATATCATTTCTAACGTTTACGTTATTGTTGTTGTTTTCATTGCTTTCGTCTGAAGAGTAATTATAATTTGTAAATAGTTTGTTTGGGCGTGATATGCGTTTCTGACATAAATTTTCCTTCTCAGAAAGATCTAAATCGGAATAATCTTTAGCAAGCTTTACTTTTTCCATTCCTGACTCGTACGTATCTGAAAATTAATGACAAATACAACATAAAATTTTAATTGTTAAATAACAAATATTAAGATTGTAAAATAATTTACTCACTTGCGGTCCCAAAAATGCGCAGAATTTTGTAAGCAGTCCACGTACTATTATCTGGAGAAATGTCGTCAATTATTGCTTTACGAAGCTTTTTTTCACTCGTAAAAGGCGGCCAGTAACACATTGTTTCGTCGTCAAATATCCACAATGATGGCACCAATTGGAGTCATCAAATAGGACTATTGTAAATCGTGACATCTTCAATCTTCCATAAATATAGCTAATATATAAATATCTTGAAGCAATCGAAATAAAAATTAAACTAATTTGTTTTTAGAAAATAGTATTAATATAATCAGACTACACATTGTAGATTAAACATTAATTCAAAATTGGAATTTGATTAATAATTTGTATTTCGATTTGTAAATAATTAATCGCAAAAATAAACATTCTTTCTTATCGCTGATTTAGTGATTTATATAATAACGTAGAACAAAATATACACGTGAATATAATATATTCGTTGGTCTTTACTTGAGTACGAATTAGATAATTTTAATGCTATTTGTTCTAATTGAGTCAGTTTTAATTTTAAACTCACAATTCTTAATCTTTTGAATGCGTATTATAGCCTTATACGAAATAATTTTACGTCAAAAGATAATTTCATAACATAAATTTAATAATATTATATTATGTTGCCAACAAGTCAAATTAAAAAAACTTAATTATAATTATTTTATTAATCTTATATAGAATAAAATAGTATTAAATAAAAAAAAAGAATTTTCAGAACTGTCGAATTTTTATTATATCAATATAATATCGTTACATGTCAGTTGTCAAGTATCTATAGAAAACATAATTATAGAATTAATGTAACAATTGTGTACCAATTAATAAAGCAAAAAAAGTAAAAAAATTTAATTAACATATATAATTTTATATTTGCTTATTATAATAAACTTAATTCACAGAAATGAAAGAAATATATTTTATGTATGTATAATAGGAAAAACAATGCTTAAATTATCTTTGTAAGGCATTTTCCACATTTTAGCTTCAATTTTTTCACATGGCCATACACGTATACGATCGTTTTCAATCACAATTTGAATATTAAAAGTATTCGATTCGCAAGGTAACAAGTACAAATTTTTTACATATTTTAATTTTTTCCCAATAATTAATTTTGTGTTATCTTCAGTTTGTACAAAGTTTAAAACTACTATAAAACAACGGTTCCATTTTCTAAAAGTACACAATTATTTCCTTGATTATCGCAGTTAATCAAGTATGAATGACTCTGAAATATTTTAAATTGAGAAATAACATTATATCCTTCAATCAGAGGTCCAGCTGTGTGACATTTTTTGAATAATATGCGATAATGAAAGTTATTAACACGATTTGAAGTCTTTGAATTTAACATTTCTATTTCAGCGTACCGTTTTACTAATTGCTGGAGAGGTTTATCTGGTTTACGAATCAATGTTTTAATACGTGTCATATGATTTTCGAATGGAAATGCACTATACTCATCTAAAGGTCCATATTTCCTTACATCTGCACAAATGTGCAATAAATTGTGAACATTATGAGAAACATATTGTTCACCATAAATTTGAGCGATTGTATTAACAAAATACTCTAGTAAACTTTGCGCATAGTCTATATTACTCATATTTTTTGAAAGAACTGGACTAACGAGAATTATTATTGCAACGTGTAAACTTAAAAAGTTTAAATAAACATCTTCTCTTAAAATATTTTTTAATACGACTGGACCAGTATGTAGGAGGAACTGTCGAAATTCTGTTGCTTTCCATAATCTAAAATCTATTAAAGATCTTGGTCTACGATGATACTCATAAGGCTGTATTTCGTAAATTAAGTAACGCTTCTGATATCATTTGTTTCATTTGATTTGAAAGTTTCACTGAACTTGGTCCATTATGCCAAAGTAAAATTAGTTTCTTGACAACTCCTAAATATACTAGATGCATATAATCTAGTGGTACGGCTGTTACAGGTTTAAAATTAGGAATATTGGTTAATATTGTTTCTCCTGTTTGATAATTATTATATTTATAATTAATAAAATCTTCATCTGTTTTTAAAATAAAGTCATTATTTTCCGAGAAAAAGCATATTCGTCCATTAATATATTTCCCTCGAATAGTACATTTTGTACAGCTGCTATAACCATTAAAATTTATAATATTTAAAACAAAAGATTTAGCTGGAGCATCACATATTAAACCATCTATCTTAATTTCAATCTTTTGTCCGTTATGAATTAATGGATTATTTATTACATCAATTGCTTCGTCAACAAACTTTTGCAGAAAAACATTACTATTTGCAGGTTTTGCTTCGCCATAGTATGCCCCAACAATATATACTAATTTCGTAACAGAATTAAGACACAGTATAGGCCACAAAGAAGCATTACCAGATTTCGTAATTGGTAGTCCGTCGATATTTATAAAAACTCTAAGAATATTAGTCGAACCTACTTGTTGTATATGATCTCGTAACATTTTCTTAAGAGCTTTCTTAAAACCAAAATGATAATAATTCATTTCTGCAGGAATGCATTCCACATTTCTGGGAGTATCTAACAAAGTTCGCGGATCTTTAGAAAATGGTAAATTTGTACGTTTCCGTAAAATAAGGAACAAATAGAGCTTTGTGCGATATACGATTATCTATATACCAATGACATAAATCTTTTTTAAATTCATCAAAATTTTCTGAATTTTCAATTTTATCCCCAGAATCATTTTCGAAATCGAATTCTATTTCGTTTTCTAACTTAAATCCTCAACTTGGCAAGGTAATTCTACATCATCAAATTCACCAGTTAGATCTATATTATTATCATCGATATCAGATTCAACAATATTATTACTTAAATTAATATTCATCATTCATTGTCATCATTATCATAATTGTCGAAATTATTCGAATCAGTACTTGGTTCTGTAATTGTATTGATAGTATAATTTTTAAATATTATTTCTGGACTGTTCTCATCAGCGGAAGATACATGATAAGAACAACCCGGTATTGGCTCAGATATGACATCTATATCCGTAGCTGTATTTTTTGCAATTAACCTTCGAACGTGTCGTTGAGAATAACACGAAAATCTTTTCCGTTTCTTATCCATTGAAAAAATAAGTGTATATGTACTTACTGCGAATTCAACTTACTGCCTCAAATTCAACTTGCTGCAAACTCAATTCACTGCAAATTCAATTCACCTTTGATGAATATAATAATTAGAGACCTGTAATAATATGAAACATTATTAATTTTATTTTGAAGTAACACAGAAACAATAAAAATTTAGAATACTAAACAATGATAAATTAAAAGAAGTGAGAAAAATGAACACTTCTATATCAATTTAAAAATGTGTATATAAAGAAGGATTTTAATATTGGATAGTTAGTAGTCTTATGTTGAATAAGATATATAGATAGCCCTAAATAACTCTTAATATGTGCATTGAAATACTATGTACACTTAATATCATTTTCTACTTTTCGATGAATTAATTCTCCTGCCAAGCAAAACTTTTTGGGAAGAATAGTGTAGACATTGTAAGATAAAATTAGAATACATATGATCAAAGATCTATTATTTATATAATAGATGTATAACATAATATATTTAGTATATTTTAAATTATACATACGTCTGAATATATTTGGGAATCCTTTTTTTTACATACTCTCTTTCTCGATGATCTTCAAGCATCAAAAGGGCTAATTATTTGCCACTTATTATTATTATCGATAAACCTAAAATTGAAAAAACAGATTATTATTTGGTTTTAATAAATATCAAATGTATGTATTTTTGTATCAATAAATATTTTTTCGTATCTATGTCTAATATTAATATTAATATTAATTGAATGCTACACGCATACTTTAGTACTATAGAGAACATCAAGAATTTGCATATATTAATTTATTCTAATAATAACTATTAAATCTTTTTAATTTAGTCTATTATTATTCTATATCTTATTCAAAAAATTAATGATTATATTCTTATCAATCTTGTTAGATTGAGCAATGTATAATCTCTCTCTACACTATGTAATCTACGTTCTAAATTCTAGTTTCGTTTCTTTTATACTTTCTTACTTCATGACTCTACTCGAACAGTTACTGGATATTAAAAGTTGCAGCTCAATGAATCTGTGGTAATACTTATTTCGTCCACCCCTTATCCTCGCTACTCTAACATCATCAGGTTATGGGCCCAGAGTTGCGCGTGTGAAGAAGGAATTTAGTCGCGGAATGAACTTCGTAAGTCACGAGTCGGAAAAGTTTTGAGAAACAACGCGTGTGCGAAAGTGCGACAAAAATGGCGGACGATGAAAAGTACAAAGTGCCACTCTTTGATGGAAGCAACTACAGTAACTAGAAGTTTCGTATGCAGATTCTACTTGAGGAACATGATCTCTTTGATCTAATCGGTGAAGAGCTTAATACATTAATAGCAAGGCTACCGGCGGCAACCGCAGCCGCTCAAACTCCTATCTTGAAAAGAAATGACAAAAAATGTAAGTCGCTTATTACTCAACGTATCTCAGATAGTCATCTCGAGTACGTGAAGGAGAAAGATACAGCGTATGATATGTGGAAGGCTCTTTCGGATAGTTTCGAGCGTACAGGCGTCTCGAGCCAACTTCGTCTTAGAAAAATACTCTTGACCATGCGGTACGCGTCAACGGAATCCATGGCATCTCATTTTTTGAAGTTCGACAAGCTCGTTCGGGAGTTGAAATCAACCGGTGCTAAGATAGAAGAAATTGATATCGTATGCCATCTATTGTTAACGATGCCCGAAGAGTATGATATGGTCGTAACAGCCCTCGAAACAATGTCAAGTGGACAGTTAACTCTTAGCTTCGTCAAAACAAGGTTATTGGATGAAGAAGCGAAACGAGGTGGCAGCACAGATTTAGTAAGTGGAAGCTCGTCTACCGTGTTCTCAGCTACGACGAATAAGCGCCACGGAAATCGGAACGCAAACTCAACCGGAAATCGGAACGCGAACTCAACCGGAAATCGAAACGCGAACAATAAACGGAATGTTAATTCGAACGGGAATAGCGCGGGAACGAGACGTAACCGGTTTGACTATAGATGTCACCACTGCGGCATAGTTGGACACAAACGGTCCGAGTGTCGGAAATTGAAAAACGAAGATAAGAATTCGGAAACGGCGAATGCCGCGGTTGATGATAACTGTAACAAAAATCAAAAAGCCTTTGTGTTTTTCTCAAATGGAAGTGACAGTAGTGTGTCAAACGTAAATTTTGTTTTAGATTCCGGATCTACTGAGCATTTGTCAACGGAAAAGACAAAATTAATTAACGTGCGGAAATTAACTACGCCGATAAATATACGCGTTGCAAAGTCGGGTCACGTGCTGACTGCAAATAAAATCGGAGACTTAAGAGTGCGCGCGCGAGTAAACGGGAAAACTAGTGACATTGTAATAACTGGAATCTTATCGGTAGCGGGACTGGAATGTAATCTTCTCTCAGTTCGTAAACTTGAAATGAATGGTTTTTCAGTAATTTTTGAAGACGGTAAAGGAATCATTAAGAAAGGGGACAAAGTCGCCGCAATCGCGCGTCGTCAAGACAAGCTGTATGAACTATGTGTTGAAAGCGTAACGGAAACCGCGAATGTCTGCAATGTCAGTGAAACAACACAACTGTGGCATCGTCGCTTAGGACATCTGAGCAGCTCCGGATTGAAGAAACTTGTGAGCATGGCAGACGGAACAGATGTGAAAGAATTGGAGACTTCATTGGAGCTCTGCGAAACCTGTGTGGAGGGCAAGCAGACTCGCCTCCCTCACCAATCTCACCGCATCAGAGCAAAGCGGCCTCTCGAGCTGGTTCATAGCGACCTTTGTGGTCCAATGGATGTTACATCCTTTGATGGAAAAAGATATTTGTTTACTTTTATTGATGACTTCACTCATTTTACTGTGGCGTATACATTGAAAGCCAAATCAGAAGTGCTCAAACATTTTAAAATGTTCCAATCATTGACAGAAGCTCATTTTAATTTCAAAATAAGCAGATTCAGGTGTGACAATGGAAGGGAATACCTCTCGACTGAAATTCGTCAACATTTCGAGGACTGCGGAATACAATTCGAACTCACGATTCCCTATACGCCACAACAGAACGGAGTAGTGGAAAGAATGAACCGAACAATAATCGAAAAGGCGCGTTGTATGATTTTGAATTCAAAAATGAGTAAGATTTTTTGGTCCGAGGCTGTAATAGCGGCTGTTTACTTAATCAATCGATGCCCAACGAACGCTGTGAAAGGCAAGCTGCCAGCAGAACTCTGGTATGGAGAAAAACCCAATCTTCGGAAACTGAGGGTTTTTGGATGCGTTGCACATCTTCACATTCCAAAGGAACTGATCAACGGAAAATTCGAATCACGTTCAAAACGCTGCAGACTAATGGGTTATTGTGCGAACGGATATCGACTGTGGTATCCGGAAAGTAGCAAAATATTATTAGGTCGAGACGTTATTTTTAACGAGTCAAAGTTTACCTCCGAGTCTGAAGATTTTTATGATGATTTTAATCTACAGAAGTCTATAGAAGAAACAGTAAGGAATCAAGAGTCTCACAATTCAGGCGGAGAACAAGATATCCCGAGTGATGAAGAATCCGAATACTTCGATAATGCTGATGAAGCAAGGATTTTGAGGAAGAGCTCACGACAGAGAAACAAGCCAAAGTATTTAAATGACTACACTGTCTTGGCTTTAAGCGCAGAATCCTTTGTCGAAGATGTTCCACAACATTTTGACGACATACAAGGACGAGATGATGAAAGGCAGTGGATGGATGCGATAAATGAAGAAATTACATCTCTTGTCGAAAACAAAACCTGGGACTTAATACCATTGCCTCCTGAAAGAAAGATCATCGATAACAGATGGGTTTTCAAAATAAAAAGGGATAAAGACGGAAATATCGACAAATACAAGGCACGTCTGGTAGTGAAAGGATGCTCTCAACGAAGAGGCCTGGATTACGAAGAAACATATGCGCCAGTTGCGCGTCTCACTACGGTGCGAACCCTTCTATCGATAGTCAACCAACTCAGGCTAAAAACTAGACAGCTAGACGTTAAAAATGCTTTTCTACACGGAACTATTGATGAAGAAATATACATGAAATTACCTCAAGGATTCACCCAAGGTAATGGCCTCGTATGTAAGTTGAATCGTTCCTTATACGGATTGAAACAAGCTCCACGAGCATGGAATGCTCGATTCAACGAGTTCATCTTGATCCTAGGATTCAAAAGATCAAAACGAGATCACTGTCTCTATGTAGCAACATCCCAAAGGTGTCGGCTGTATCTACTGCTTTATGTCGATGATATTATCATTGCAGGCCAAGATGAAATCCAGATTCAAGAGATTGTTAATGCTCTTAAAAATGAATTCGCTATGACGGACATTGGCGAAATTGAAAGTTTCCTCGGAATAAAAATCGAGCAAACATCAAGAGGCCTATTTTTGAGCCAGAGAGCATATATGGAAAAAATGCTCACTCGCTTTGGAATGACGGAGTGCAATTCTTCCAAATCACCCATGGAAGCAAATCCTGAAAAACAAGAAAACGACGACGGAGAAGTCATAAATGAGATAAAACCATACAGAGAGCTCGTTGGATGTCTGATGTTTCTTATGCTCAACACACGTCCTTACATAAGTGTTACTGTAAACTATTACAGTCGTTTCCAGAACAATGCAAAATTAACTCATTGGAAAGGCCTTAAACGAGTTCTTCGATATATTAGAGGCACTCTCGACTATGGACTGCTGTTCAAACGAGGCTTAGATCCAGAAACACCACTCCAAGTCTACGCAGATGCAAATTGGGCTACAGACAATGATCGCAAGTCAACTACTGGCTTTCTACTTCAGGTCTTCGGCTCTACGGTAGCTTGGTCAACGAAAAAGCAAACTGGAATCACCCTCTCGTCTACTGAAGCAGAATATGTTGCTTTGGCAACAGCTTTGACGGAAGCAATATGGCTAAAAGGACTTTTAGAGAACTTTAATGTGAATAGTGCCTATCCCATTGCAGTGTTTGAGGACAATCAATCTGTGATTCATCTGTTAAGCCGATGGGAACATCGTAGATTAAAACATGTTGATGTTAAATACAATTTTGTTAGAAACATGTACCAAAGCAAAGAAATCAACGTGCATTACGTAAATACCAAAGAGCAAACTGCCGATATACTTACGAAAAGTCTCACAGGAGACCAATTTGTTAAGCTTCGTTCTTATATTGGTGTTTGCAAAAATTAAGCTATATTTACATTTATGTTACGGCTCATACATTGAGGCGGAGTGTTAGATTGAGCAATGTATAATCTCTCTCTACACTATGTAATCTACGTTCTAAATTCTAGTTTCGTTTCTTTTATACTTTCTTACTTCATGACTCTACTCGAACAGTTACTGGATATTAAAAGTTGCAGCTCAATGAATCTGTGGTAATACTTATTTCGTCCACCCCTTATCCTCGCTACTCTAACATCATCAAATCTGAATATTATATAAATAATAAACATATATAACTTTTGGTCGTTATAAATGTGAAAATAAAAGACATAATTTTTGGCGTCTATAATCAATTAAAATAATAAATACCTAACAGAAATATCACACATTATAAAGTTAATAAATTCTAGAAAGATTAAATAAGAATATAATTCTAACAATAAATTGTTGTCCGATGCTGGTCGAGGTTGGATCTTTGAAGTTGAATAAAGTAAACATATATTTATTATTCTATTTTTGACACACGTGATACTTTAATTTTTTATTAAACAATTATTTACACGTGTATATATATATATATATATATATATATATATATATATCAATAAAGCTTATAATTTTTATAAACTTGGGAAACAACCTTTTTTCTTCTTTTCTCTCTTATACACAATAACTATACATTATTAACTTTTCTGTTGAAAATATAACAAGATCGACATTTCATGTGATTTTTATATGTTAATTATATATAGTGTTGTTTTACACATACCTTTTATACGTGAGACAAATTTATCTTCAACAATACACATACACTGTTCGATGCAACGCACGTGCCACCAACATGCTATCTGCGATCCCGCGGTAAATGTGATCACATTAGGTTAGATATAACATGGCCGCACCCGCGACAACCGAGAATCGAGAATGCGCGCCAAACATATATCATATGAAAGGTTTCAGAAATTTTGCATTTGTAATGTTACAAAATACTACATTGCAGATACATTTCAAATGTAAGGTTTCAATCAAGATGATTGCAGAAATGTTGCAAATGTAATATTTCAAAAAAGGTAGTCTCAGAAATATTACAAATGTGATGATACACAATTGAAACATTGAAACGTCTCTGCAACGTAACTGAAACTCTTTGTGCTATCAGGGTAATCTTTTCGTACTGAATTTTTTTAACAAATGTCTAACCTCTAAAATGCAAATGCATTCAGACGTCAAAATAAATTACACCTACAATTAACGCCATCTAAATGTGAACCGCGGAAATTAAGTTTACTACCTAATATATATATATATTAGGTAGTAAACTTAATTTCCGCGGTTCACATTTAGATGGCGTTAATTGTAGGTGTAATTTACTTTGACGTCTGAATGCATTTGTATATATAATATATATATATATATATAAAATTATTTTTGATTATATATAAGTGGATGGCATTATGTATCTTTTATAATATATAAAACATTTGTCTCAACAAAATTAAATAATAATATAATTTATCTATTTCATATAAAATTTTACATAAAAATTTCATATAAAAATTTTATTTACATTTATACTTGCATATTGCACTTTACATCCTAAATAGATAATGAATTATTTTCGTTTATTCGCCGGACATTTATTTGTTCGACTTATAAAATCAACTTAATATCTGAAGCATTGAGATCAGAAATTAAATTGAACAGTATACCTTTAATGTTATTTGTTACTCTTTGCAAACTTTATATAATTCTCCTAACTAAAACTTAAATACGAGAATGATAGCGCATCGCACGTCGCATAGCGATAAACGGGCGAACTAACACATCCTTGCGTGCTCGCGCGAAATTTTAACGTCCAAGACCGGACATCATATGGACGTCCTATTGATCGTTAACGGATGTCTAAAATCAAACGTACGATACACGCCCATTTCATGTATGGACGTCCATAGGACATTCTATGCTATCTGGGTGGATATATGATGCGCATGTAGAAGTAAATTCAGGAAACCATGAGTCAGTCTAAAGCTCGTCATAAATGAGATAACAAATTGTAGTCTGAATTCAGAAGTCTTTCTGATGACAGAAAAAAGATTTCTTCAAATTGACGTCTATAAGAGATCTTATTCGCAGTTCTAAAAGACGTCTTAAAAAAGAGTTCTTAAAGATATATCTTTCATTGTTATGTGCTGTCTGGGATATTTACTTAGTAATTATATAATATTCTATACGTTATGAATGAACAAAATAAAACTATGACGTAGTCAGTCATCAGTTCTCTCAATAACGTAATGAATCTATAATTGTTACATAGAATTGTTATGTAATTTTGTCGTTACTCTATTATGTAACATTTATGCAATTTGGTGAACGTAAATGTGTATACTCTAAAAGTTTCGTAAATGCTACATAACTTTAACGATATAATTGAAACGTAATGTTAAATGCGTAACATTTATGTATTTTGGTGAACGTAAATGTGTATATACTTTAAAAATTTCATAAATGCTACTTAACTCTAATGATATAATTGAAACATTATGTTAAATATATAACATTTATGTAGTTTGATGAATGTAAATGTGTATACTTTAAAAACTTCATAAATGCTACATAACAGAAAAATGACATGCATATATCATTCAAACAAAATATCTGGTGCATATTTTTAAATCTTTTTTTTAATATATTATACAGAGCGTCCCATTTTAATGTCTCACCCCAAGTAACTTTCTTATTTTTAATTTTAGAAAAAGATGTTTCAGACAAAAGTTGTATGGTTTCTAGGGGGACATAAGAGAGTGCAATTAGTTTGACCTTGAAGAGTCACATGAAGGTTACGTGAAGATCATTTTGAATTTCTTAAATGGAATACCCTATATATTTTTGCATATTTTGGTAGCTTATCTCAAGAGCTTTTCAACACACTATAAATAAACATTTTTTCATCAAGTATTTTTCGAGTTATGAGGCTTAAAATAATTTCTTAATTTTACATAAACCATAAAATATCTTGTAAAATATTCATTTTTCGATTATCTTACCTTAATACTTTTATATACAAAATAATGAGAGAAATCAATTGGTGTAAAGAAAACATACAGTTGTTTTTAAGAAAACATATGTAATTTGCAATTAACAATTCCATGTTTTTTCTTAAAAACAACTGTATGTTTTCTTTACACCAATTGATTCCTCTCATTATTTTGAACATAAAAATATTAAGGTAAGATAATCGGAAAATGAATATTTTACAAGATATTTTGTGGTTTATGTAAAATTAAGAAATGATTTCAAGCCTCATAACTCGAAAAGTACTTGATGAAAAAATATTTATTTACAGTGTTTTAGAAAGCTCTTGAGATAAGCTACAAGAATATGCAAAAATATATAGGGTATTCTATTTAAGAAATTCAAAATGACCTTCATGTAACCTTCATATGACTCTTCAAGGTCAAACTAATGGCACCATCTTATGTCTCTCTAGAAATCATACAACTTTTGTCTGAAACATCTTTTTCTAAAATTAAAAATAAGAAAGTTATTTGGGACATTAAAATGGAACACCCTGTATAATTTTATTTTGTATATTTATAATTCTATATTAAGAAAATATGTATCATACATTTTTCTTAATGATATTATATATGCATACTATTTTTTCAGAACGCTTAAAAATGTCAACAAAGTACATATTTTTTGTTTAATACGATATAGAAATTTTGTTATTACTTTGTTATTACAAGTGCGCGCTTCGCGTGCGTCACATAATATACATATACATAAGTATATTTGCATACACAATATACATATAAAAAATAAAATATGGTACACACAATAAATATGTGGTGTACGCATAGTACACGTTTGTAATGTGTAGTTCTTCTTTAACAAAGACATGATCGACATATGTTATCGCTTTTAAATATAAATTTATGTATAAATATATCGCAACTTTTCTTTCTCAAAATCTTTCATTTTCTTGTTTCTGTATAATTCTTCTTTTTTTATGAATTCTTTTCACAAGGTTTAAATAAAAATATATGCATTCTTATCAATAAAATACTGTTAATGTTACATGTTTAAAAGAACGTTACAATTATGTCATTAAAATTGCAAAGCATTCATGAAATTTTTAAAATGTACTCATTTACATTCACCAAGTACATAAATATTACGTATTTAACATAACGTTTCAATTATATCGTTAGAGATACGTAGCATTTATGAAGTTTTGAGAGTCTACACATTTACATTCACCTATACACATAAATATTATGTATTTAACATAACGTTTCAATTATATCATTAGAGATACGTGGCATGAAGCTTTTAGAGTCTACACATTTACATTCACCAAAACACATAAATATTACGTATTTAACATGACGTTACAATTATATCATTAGAGTTACATAACATTTACGAAACTTTTAGAGTATACACATTTAAGTTCACCAAAATACATAAATGCTACGTATTTAACATTACGTTTCAATTATATCGTTAAAGTTATGTAGCATTTACGAAACTTTTAGAGTATACACATTTACGTTCACCAAATTGCATACATATTACATAACAAAGTAACGACAAAATTACATAACAATTTTATGTAAGAATTATAGATTCATTATGTTATTGGCATAACTGATACGTTATAGTTTCATTTTAATGATCTGTAACATATACACATATAGAATATTATGTAATTGTTACGGAAATGAGTCCTGCGTGTTTATTGGGTCTATACAGGATGTCCCAGAGCACTATACACAAGCGCTTGTAAGGAGGTAGAGATCAGTAAACTGTGAACAGAAAAATTCATGTGTGTGTGTGTGTGTGTATATACAGGGTGACCCATTTTAACTTAGGCAGCCAAATAACTCGAAAAATAAGCACACTACGAAAAAATGGTTAGAATCAAAATTTCGTCATTTCGAGGGGGACGTACAATGACGTTAAAATCAGCCCTCCCACCCCTCCCCCTGGGCGGTGAGGGGGGGCAAGTTTGAAATCTTAAATGGAACCCCCTATTTTTCATTGCATATTCTTGTAGCTTATCTCGAGAGCTTTCCAAAACACTATAATTAAGTACCTTTTTATTAAGTACTTTTTGAGTTATAAGGCTTGAAATAATTTCTTAATTTTACATAAACCATAAAATATCTAGTAAACCATTCATTTTTCGATTATCTTACCTTCATACTTTTATGTACAAAATAATGAGAGGAATCAATTAGTGTAAAGAAAACACATAGTTGTTTCTAAGAAAAAATATGTAATTTGCAATTAACAATTCCATATTTTTTCTTAAAAACAATTGTATGTTTTCTTTACACCAATTGATTCCTCTCATTATTTTGTACATAAAAGTATGAAGGTAAGATAATCGAAAAATGAATGGTTTACTAGATATTTTATGGTTTATGTAAAATTAAGAAATTATTTCAAGCCTTATAACTCAAAAAGTACTTAATAAAAAGATACTTAATTATAGTGTTTTGGAAAGCTCTCGAGATAAGCTACAAGAATATGCAATGAAAAATAGGGGGTTCCATTTAAGATTTCAAACTTGCCCCCCCTCACCGCCCAGGGGGAGGGGTGGGGGGGCTGATTTTAACGTCATTGTACGTCCCCCTCGAAATGACGAAATTTTGATTCTAACCATTTTTTCGTAGTGTGCTTATTTTTCGAGTTATTTGGCTGCCTAAGTTAAAATGGGTCACCCTGTATATATATACCCAGTAAGCAAAATGTTACCAGTCTGCCAGCAGCATGCGAGCAGATTCAAACAGAATATTGCGGCAGATTGGCATCAACTACATCTGCATTAAGCTTCTGCTAGCAGAATCTGTCACCATAAACCGACAACAGAAATCGAGCAGAATCTGCACGTGCAATTTGATGTTAGATTGTCAGCAGAAACCGAGTAGAATCGCGGATGCAATCTGATGGTAAATTGACAGCAGAAATTGCACAAGATTTGCGCTTACTTTTATTAATATTATATAAATGCAAAATTGATTATTACAGGTGTTAAGTAACAATATTATCAGCAAGTTAATTACAATTTTCTTCTAAAATGGCATATATGTCATATGTTATATCGTAATATATGTTAATGTAATATATATTATATCGTAATTATATCTCATATAGCGAAGAACTAATTCAATTTAATTAAATTAATAATAAAATAAATGATAAAAGTAATTGTAACTTGTAAAACTTGAGATGTAATTTATTTAGAATTAAATTCTTGCTTTATGCCTCAAATAGGCAGTACATGAATAATTTTCCATTTATCATATTGATTCCAATCAGTTTAATATTCTGAATCTCATCTGCTTGTCATCATCAGATATCAGAAATTAAAGTGATAGAAATTAAAATAATAATTACTATATTTTTAGTCTTTTATTCACGACTTTATATATATTTCTTACAGAAAATAAATTACGAGAAAGTACAGCTCACGTAGCGGTAAGTGAAGGAACTATCGAATCAATTGCGCATACGCAATTCTTTTTTGACAAAGATACATTTGTTTATCCTTCCGATTACCACTTATATCGCTTATTATGTAAATTTATTAATAAAACATTAAAAAAACAATATAAAATAATAATAAGACTACGTCAGTGAAACCTGTGGATGGCCGTGCTGTGGACACCAGATACCGCCATCTTGTTTAATTAACATCCTATGCATGTTGCGAACCACGCGGCCAATATTCAAACTACACAAACCGAGGACAAAAAGCGGAACACCTCCCACCACCGGAGTTTCCAGACCTGTATGCAAGGCTACCAGATTGCACACGCGGTGTCCAGCGGCGGCACGATTTGTATTCCCATCACTTTCGAATACAAGCATCTAGCGCTCAACGAGCGGATACAAAAGCATAAGCGCTCATTGAGCGCTAGATGCTTTTGTATCCGAAAGTGATACAAATCGTGCCGCCGCTGGACGCTGCGTGTGCAATCTGGTATTGTTGCCTGTATGTAAGACCGTGGTTTAGACTTATTGTTAGTGAAAAGGCGGCGTGATTCGGGCAATAGAGCCCGACACTATTATATGCGGGTCCAAAGTTCGATCCTACTCCTTCAAACTTTCTTTTTCATTTTTTTAAATTGTTTTCATAATGCAACCTGCAATATTAAAATATAATTAATTTGATCAATTTTGTTTTTTTAATTTGCATTATCAAATTTTTCTAAATTTAAAAATATCTTATTATTTTATATATACCGATATAAAATGAAATATAAAACGCCATTACTAAATATAAATATAAATTAATATAAACATTAATAAAACACTATAATTATTTAAATATAGGTATAATTTAATAAAATAAAATTACAAATACAAAAAATTGGATAAATGTTTACTTTAGGTTACACAGCTCGAAAAATTTTTGTTTTGACATATATTGTAGAGAGTTCATTCCTAAGTAATACACCATTTCAGTTTAGGGGCAAGCTCTCCGTTCCTGAGATATACAGTTTTTGGAATTTCATACTTACTTGTATTATCTTTTCGTTATATCCAAAATATGTTTATATTTTTTTGTTTACATTTATCGAGATCATTTTTCTAAATAACTTTCAGAAGAACCGTTTGTTATTTATTAAATAGTTATTAACGCAAAAAATTTCATGAATAAAACAATTTTACGACACTATGAACATTTAAGAAGAAATATATTTAATGTAAATATAAATTAATATAAACATGTATGTTTGTATGTAACTTTGCTTCGTCTTGCAAAGTACATGCATGGACATCATGGGTTCCGCTCCCTCTCTCTTATGGAGGAGCTCCATTTCCAGAAGATATAATCTAACCCAACCTATGTCTGAAGTGTGGAAAATACTTCGTATAGAACATTGCAAAATTTATTTGGAAAGTGTGTTTATATTCTTTGATTTACATTTATTCTTTAAATAAACGCGTAGACAGGGGAGGGGCACCGCTCTTCCTCCTCTCAAAGAAGACTAATCTAACCCAATCCGTGTCCGACGTATGAAATGTCTCGCTTCACATGATTCATATAGCTTTACATAAGTTTGCAACTTTCTACGCGAAGCCGAGTATATCCCACACTTCACGGTTGAGTTAGGTTAGGTTAAGTTATATCAGTGCTGAGATTTACTTGCAACTTTCGGCCAGATTTCTTAGCTTACGCCTATTGTTCCCCTTTTATCGCTCGCGCCGCTCGTATCTAAGGAGCGCTCAGGAATGTGCGTCACAAATGTAATGTGGCAATCTATCTAAGTTCTCTTTATTGTAATTACGTTTCAAAACACAAATATTTTAAATTGTTACAAAATGCAGATCCAATGTGGATCATTGGATCGAAACGTACGTCTGTCGATATTTCTATATTCGTATTATTTTTTTTGCGACGGATAATGTTTTTTTTTACTATCAATTATTAAAGAATATATAAATTTTTCGTCCTAGATTCATGTTCTAATTACGTAATAACACCCTATGCCACGATCCTTAACCTTTCTCTTTTATCAAATTCTGATTGTTATCTCACGGACCGTTATTCTCTCTTTTATATTTAGTAAGTTTCATATCTTAGTTTGCGCGCACTTTTATTTTTGTGATTTGTGTTTCTTCGATTTCATATTCCGAGATAAACATAACAGTCGCTTGAAGATCATTTAGCTACAATATGTGTTTTCGGAGTGGAGGCGATATTTGTTACTCCTTCTTTTTATATTTTTTAAAAATTGTTTTATTACTTTTTTCTTTTTATTACTCAAATCTATGCTACCGAAAGGCCGGCATCACTGCACCGCGAAGTTTCCCCGATCTTCGCGCCAAACGGTGATAATTTCAAACGTAGCTTGATGTTAAAAAATCATACAGAAACAAAGAAAATATTTTAAAAGTAAAAGATAACACTTTAAGATAGTATAGACGAAATTTAAAAAATTAAATTCTTTTCAACGCAATGTCATTCTAAATATAGTCAAAATCATCATTTTTGATCCACATTACCTTTTTTCTCGAAAATGTGACGTAATAGGCAAATTCTGAGGACAACATCGTTTTCAATGTCAAAAAATACTATGAAAATGATACTTTGCAAGCCAAAAACAAAATTAGTGTCGGACAGTGATATTTTTTACACATACTTATGATATGTTTTATGTGCAGGATCTCGCCATCGCGAACAGATATGACGACAAGCATCTAAACAACAAAGTCACGGATAAACCCAAATCATTATTTAAAGGAATATACAATATGCAGTTACCATCCAAAAATACCGATTGCCCATCATCATCTAAACCTGCAATGGCTAATCGTCTTTTGGATTGGTTCTCTGTCGTAATGATGGATTCCAAGCATCGCCGTCAACATTCTAAACCTAAAGGTAAGGATATATTGCTTAAATAAATATAAATTTATACTTTTATCAAAATTTGAATGCGATTTTAATATTTAGATTGTGAGACAAAAATACATTCCTTATATATATAAATATCCTTATAAAAATACATTCCTAATAGTCGGAAAATAGATATATTCGCAGAAGAAAAAATTGCACAATAAGATATGCTCTTAGTACTCTTAATTCATTCGGATGCTGAATAAGCATGTATAATAAAACATCTAATTTAAATTCTCAATACTCGAAAATTGTACAATTAACATAAATTATATAACATCATCGAATGATATGGATCGGCGTGACACAAAATCCATTCGGCAGCCGAAGAAAAGATAGGGATGTATGTGGTAGGAGGTCAGACGTGTGTATACACCCATTTGGTCAACGAGCGATAGAATCCATGGCAACGGCATCGATGCATATCTTGTGGAGAGAGCATTCACATATTTTTCAGCTCAACAAATAATTGCTAGAAAACAATATTCGTGAACTAAAAAATATGTGAAGTGCAAGTGACTGAGTCGGGAATCAAACCCGAGTTTTTCGCTTTCCAGGTAACTGCTCTAGACCACTAAGTTATTCAGACCTCACACTTAATGCTGCTTTTTAACATAATAATATGCGATTCTAGAGCGATATTGTTATCTTGCTCAATGGATGCAATGCCGATTGCCACGGAGGATCCTTGAAAGGTTGCTCGCTGACCAAATAAGTGCCGGTGGAGGTATTCGCGTGCATTCTGCATGCTGGCTTTCAAGTTCTTGGTTTTCTGTAAGAAATGGCACCGACTTGCACCTCATATTTATTTTTATAGTCCACGAATATTGTTTTGGATTCTGTCACTCATTGACCAAATGGGCATATAGGCACGTCTGACCTCTTCCCACATACATTCCTATCTTTTCTAAAAATTACACGATTACACGTATGAACTTATTTAGACGATAATACAATTTGAACATCAAGACATAATGTAAAATTAATACACGATACAATTAAGTGACTGTCGGCGGTGATTGCCTCACCAAGAGAGAGTACGACAATTCGGATGAATCTTGGTCAATCAGTCGCTAATTTTTTTATGTTAATACCAGAATTATTTGAATTTTATCATGTTTTACATCAAATAAAAGGAAAAAAAATTAAACAATAGTTAGCACGACAATTCATTCGAACTAAACAATACCTTATATAATCGGTGAGAAATCGATAGTTATTTGTTAAATTTGGGTTAGCGCAGATAAATTACACAACGGATTCATGAGATATACCGGGTGTTTCAGACCACCCGTACACCCCATTTTAAAGCAAAGGAAGTGGTTATTTTGAAAAATGTTTCAGACAAAAGTTGTTGAAGATAAAGTAATGCATTACATGGGTAAATTTGATTGACCTTGGGTGGCGTCGTGAAGGTCATGTCAAGGTCGACTTGAATTTTTTAAATGGGAACCCCTATTTTTCATTGCATATTCTTGTAGCTTATCTCGAGAGCTTTCCAAAACACTATAATTAAGTACCTTTTTATTAAGTACTTTTTGAGTTATAAGGCTTGAAATAATTTCTTAATTTTATATAAACCATAAAATATCTAGTAAACCATTCATTTTTCGATTATCTTACCTTCATACTTTTATGTACAAAATAATGAGAGGAATCAATTGGTGTAAAGAAAACACATAGTTGTTTCTAAGAAAAAATATGGAATTGTTAATTGCAAATTACATATTTTTTCTTAGAAACAACTATGTGTTTTCTTTACACCAATTGATTCCTCTCATTATTTTGTACATAAAAGTATAAAGGTAAGATAATCGAAAAATGAATGGTTTACTAGATATTTTATGGTTTATGTAAAATTAAGAAATTATTTCAAGCCTTATAACTCAAAAAGTACTTAATAAAAAGGTACTTAATTATAGTGTTTTGGAAAGCTCTCGAGATAAGCTACAAGAATATGCAATGAAAAATAGGGGTTCCCATTTAAAAAATTCAAGTCGACCTTGACATGACCTTCACGACGCCACCCAAGGTCAATCAAATTTACCCATGTAATGCATTACTTTATCTTCAACAACTTTTGTCTGAAACATTTTTCAAAATAACCACTTCCTTTGCTTTAAAATGGGGTGTACGGGTGGTCTGAAACACCCGGTATAAGGATTTATTCCAAAAAACGTTCGTTGCACTTGAGAAGAGAAAAATGGGACGGAAGTAGCGTATACATAGAAGAAATGTATGTATTTTCATGTGTGCGCCGAAAGTAATTGTTATCAACTCTCGGGTTAAAAAAAACTAAGAGGTAAAGGCAACGTTTTCAACATTATCTCATCGGCTTTTATCCTTCACAGCATTGAAAATCAAGATTGCCCATGCATATGCCGTACTAAAGGTCTTCATATAGCCGGTCCACCGAACAATGATGAACAAAAGGAATGACACCAGTAAATTAACCTAAAAATTGAGTTATTTCTGTTGTTATTGAATCCTTCAGATCAGCGAGCTTATCAATTCTGGTGCTTTCATGACCGTAGTCTTGGGCCTCCCTGCGTCCCGCATCACTTCTTATAGGGCTTCGGAGACATAATTCTTCGATAGCCGTCCGATTCCATAGGATAGTCCAATGGATAGTCGTCCATTTACGTATTTTGATGATACTGGATGCTCTGCAGGTCGATTTTTTTATCGAATCTATTTTCTATTCAGATCCGAATCTCAATTCCGCGAATAAACATTCGATAGCGACTTTGTTTCAGGGCTCCTATGCACTTTACATGTTGTTACAAATAGTGTTTTCGATTGCTCGGGTTTCAATCGCTCCGGGATAGTTTACTAGATGTTGTTGAACAATCACAGCCATTCTTCTGAAGAATGTAATCATAACCTTCTTAAATTTCTATATCGAAATTTGTGATGTTTACCATTACACATTTTACACTTTAAGGCATTGAGGAAGATTAATCAAAACAAGATGACAAAACGGCGATGACCAATAATATTATTATTCTATTACTTTTCTTTTACTGCTAATTATTTAGTGTTTTGTTTTGATTGATCATCCTCAATATATGGCAACGATCTGTAATAAACTTAATAAAATCTTTTAATTTAGGTATATTTTTCGTTATACGATTCTTAAATTCTATAATTTTGCTATTCTCGTTGTTAGATGTATTCTAATTTTCTTTTTGCTGAATAAAGAATTATTGTATCCCAGTATTTCACTGGCTAACTGTAATGACTTCAAAGGAAACATATGTGTTTGGATATGCCATATTAATTGAATCTTCTTTATCATCCTTTGAAATAACTGGAAAATTAAAAGTACATTCAAGTGTAGAAATAATCATCATTTTATTATCATACGTTTTTAAAAAGTTGCCATGCTTGCTCATAATTTTTGCTATTGAAATCTTCCATGGCTTTATGTCCTGTGAAAACTCTGATATTGGTATTTTTGTAACCTTGATAAATTTCCATCATTGCGTATCATTATTTCAAAACTGTTTTTAAAAAACAGCCATTTAGTATCTTCTCCATTGAATTCCGGGAGTTTAATCTCCGGGAGTTTTGGTTCATTTTTTTCTTTTTACATTTTCAGCTTGTTAATCATCTATTGAAGTTTGACTACTATTAGTCCATTACTATATAACTTGTAGTTGCTTATCTATAACATGTAGTTCCCTTATCAATTATTTGTTGTATCTCTGAAGCTGTAGCATAATATTTCTCTTCAAGTAATACACATTCACCTTTGTTTTCGCGTGTAAATTCTGGGCTGTGTTCAGAAACATCACCCGAGTGCTCCCGAATATCATTTTATCTTTGCTGTTCACTGAATGTTAAACAAGGATAAAATGATATCCAGGTACACTCGGGTGATATTTCTGAACGCAGCCCTGGAAGTTTAATCTCTGCGAGTTTTGATTTGTTTTTTCTCTCTAAAGTTTGCTTCTATCCATAATCTGCTGAAGTCTAATTACTGTTTGTTCCTTTTGTTTCTTAACTTTTAATATACTTTTGAGAACTTGCTGAACATCCTCAAATGAAACTTAAAGATCTGCTAATTTTTCAAACTAACCTGCGCTTTTGCGTCTGAACATATTCACAATTAACCTCAAAACATTTGTATTCTAGTAACTTGAGACTTGATGTCCTTCGCTGTTTCAATTGGAACAGTTCTGCCATATTGTAACAGCTATAAAAGAGGAATATTATACTTGGAAAAAAACGATTCTTTCTCTCATTGATATTTGTCAATATTCCACATTGTGCAGCCGAATCAAGCCTGTAGAACTTATTTTTGTTATATATTATGTAGCTTGATGTATAGTTCTGTTTATATACTGTGTATTTGTTAAAATTGCTATCTCCTTTTTTTCGACATACATATGAATAGAATAATAAGGCCGGTTCTAATCTAGGTCCTCCCAGGCAGGTGAGGTGCGAGGGGATCTCTGTGGAGCGGAGGTATGACGTCAAGCGGGATTTTGGTGACGCGGGGGTTGCGAGGTGGGGGACGCACGTGTTGGATGTTTTATGACAAACATAAACAAAAAAGAGCGGTATTCTTTTGAAGAGGATTTTGGACCTAGCCAAAATCATTTTGCCCTTTTTCTATTATTTTATTTTATTTTATTTTATTTTTTAAGAAAAAAATTTAACAGCGTCGATGTTCGACTGCTTTGTACCTTTGCCGTGCGTGTAAGAGAGAACGATGAGAGTGCGAAAAGAACGCATACGAGAGAGAACGATAGCGAGACTTATAATTAATACGAGTGCGCACAATGGATTGGAGCGCAAGGGAAAGGCGTGTAAATAATTGCATTTTTTTGTTACAATTAAAAATATATAGTATAATTTATTTAAATGTGTGAGTTTAATAATTAAAATTTAATAAAAAAGTATACAATATAAAAGTATATAAAAATATCCAATATGGAGGTCGCAGGGATAGAGGGGACCGCTCCTAAAACAGAAGAAAACATATACATTTCATTAGTTTAAATTATTTAATAATTTATTTTAAGATACTTTTGATATATAATAAATTAAAAGATACTTACAATGTTATCCATGACTCATCTATTTTAATGTGTGCAAATAGGGCATATGTCGCACGGCAGTATTTGATGCAAAAATTTCCTGCATTCTTTGCAAGACATATTGGTCAAATGTTCATAATATATACATCGATGTTCCCGAACAGAACTAGCTTCTAGAAATAGAAACGATAGTCTAAGAAAGCATTCGGCACAATATTTCGATTTTTCACATAATAGTATGATATGCAACATATCTTTGTTGCTTCGTTTAATGTTAATATTTCAGGTAAGTCTAAATTTCGCTGTTTCTTTTGTAATAATTCATCACTATCGTCACTATTGTCACTATCGTAGTCACTGTCTGCCAAGGGTTCTATTTCTATATCAGACCCATCCTCGTCTGATGATTCATGGAAATCACCAATATCCATCTCTCTCTCCTCTCTCTCCTCTCTCTCTATTTCCATCCTCTCAGCCACTGGATCTATATCGTAATCATCATCCGTATCATCATCGATGATAATTACGTTTTCTTCAGCCATTGCACAAGACTATCGAAACACAGAAGAGCAACGAAAGAAATGATACTCTAGTGCAGCAGACTCCTCTTCGTTATATATATTTTTAACATAAACAATATATAGCGGTATTCTTTGGAAGAGGATTGGATCTTATGGCCCAATCTTTTTTTTCTTTTCTTTTTTCTGTTCTTTTTTCTTTTCTTTTTTCTTTTCTTTTTCTTTCTTTTTTCTACCGATGTTCATGCTCTTTCTGTGTTGTACCTTCGCTTCCCACATTCAAAAGCTGAGAAAGGATTGGACGAAATATATAAGGAGGAGGAGAATTGAAACATATCAAATCATAGTACGGAGGTGCGGGGGACGCTTGGGAACGTGTTGGATGTTTTTTATCACAAGTATAAAATAAAAGTACAATATTACATAAGCCGATGTCCGGCTGGTAAACAGCGGTATTTGAAGAGGATTGGATATTAGGGCCGACCCAAAATTATTTTCCATATTTTTTCTTGGAAGAATTGCAACGTATCAGCGCCGATGTTCGGCTACTTTGTGCCCTTGCCGCGCATGTGAGAGAGAACAAATTTTTTCTGAGATGTAAATAAAAAATGATTATTATGATACACCATACTTATTTATTTTACACAAAGATAAAAAGGTTTAGACGAAATACAGGGAGGATTGAAGCGCATCAAGTCATTGTAATTTTGAGCGCATCGACACACCAGTTGTAGGAAAGTATAGTAGTGTTCTGTTAGAAAGATTTTTGCGCGATTTCACGTTCAAGATAGCGAACGGTATTGTTTATTGTGTGCAAAAGTCACATGCAAGTGCTCCGTAGAAAACTGTGACATAATGTAAAAAAGACAGGAAGAAATGGAAAACATCGAGCAGACTGAACGCGATCTGGTCCAGCGATCTCACCAAATTGCCACCTTGGGCGAGTATTTTGCATAGTTGCAGTGTTGCGAAGAATTAATCAAAGAGCTCGAAGAACGCAGTCGTGTCAAGCGTCCGCGACTCTCGATCGGAAGTAGACAATCTCTGGTAGCTAAAATCGCGCGACTCGAAGGTGCAAAAACTCGATTGCAGAGACGATTTATTCCCAGTGGTGGTGATTACAGCGATGACAATAACGCGGAAAGACTCGTTTGGCGAGAGATCGATACCGCGTTCGATAACTGTATTTTGACCTGTGCTGTGATTAACGCAAACCATATCGAACCTCGTCAATTTCTCGAGGATGCCGAAGACATCGTGCTCGAGCAAATCCAAGACGTTATAAAAAGACACAATGTAAAAGTAAATACAGTGTTTAACGGTGAATTTGTGTCGAGTGATAAGCGTACAAATAAAAGTATAAATACGAAAAACTGTGAACTCTTTCACACATCCGATTTACGCGAGTGGTATGAGCGCCGCGTTATCGAGCCCACTCTAGCATCGCTGGACGAATTTCAGGAACGCGATAGTAGCTGGGCATTGTTGCGAATACAGAATTGGAATGTGAATATTAATAAATATAATCCAATGCGCGCGGGATGTTATATTAAATTGCCGCGAGAGATTGCGACGAAGAGAGCTGTGGTTAATGTACAGTCTAAAGATAATGCATGTTTCGCGTGGGCAGTGGTCGCCGCTTTATATCCCGCAGAAAGTCACGCGGAACGGAAATCATCGTATCCGCCTTACGCGACAGTGCTGAATCTCCAGGACATTGAGTTTCCAGTGACTGTGAATCAAATTAAAAAATTTGAACTCGCAAACAGTATCTAGATCAACGTCTACAGCATCGAAAGCGAGAACACGACGTGTTCCACTACGACTGACAGAGCAAAAGCGGGATAAGCATGTGAATTTGCTATACGTGGAAGACGTCGGACATTTCGCGTGGATAAAAAATTTATCCCGGCTCGTGAGCACGCAACTGAGCAAAAAAGATCACAAGAAATATATCTGTGACCGGTAAGTTTAATTTATATAATTTAAATAATTATAATTTATATAACAAATTGTTCAAATCTTAATTTAAAAAAAATTTTTTTCTTTTATAGATGCCTGCATTAGTTTAGTTCAGATGACAAGTTGCAATCGCATACAGTCGACTGTCGTAAGATGACTGTGCTTCCGATTGCCGAGCGATGAAAAATTCAACAACTTCAATCGGAAGGAGCGGATTCCATTCGTCGTGTACGCCGACTTGGAATGCGTTTTGGCCAACATGAAGGAAGAACAACAAAATTTATATCAACACCATCGGGTATTTAGTATAGCCTATTATATATATTGCTCGTATGACGAATCATTATCCGCGTACCATTCTCGCAGTAGCGCCGATTTCTTGATTCGTCGAAGATCTTAAAAATTTAGCGTTACGTGTAAAGAATATTTTATCAACTAATGTCCCCATGGTAGATTTGACGTTCGAAGAACGGGAAAAATTTTATCACGCTACTCAATGTCATATATGCGAAAAATCGTTCGCGCAAGACGATACACGCGTACGCGATCATTGCCATCTAACCGGGCGGTACAGAGGTCCCGCGCATTCATATTGTAATTTAAATTATAAAGAATCTTTTTGTATTCCCATAGTCTTTCACAATTTATCCGGTTATGATGCACATTTTATTATCGAGAATATAGCTACGTTCGAAGGAAAAGTCGAGTTACTTCCAATAACGAAAGAAAAATATATATCGTTTACCAAAAATATTAACCTTAAGGAAAAAAATTGGCAAAATCAAGTAAAATTACGTTTTATCGATTCATACAAATTTCTTGCATCGAATCTCGACAACTTGGCATCATTTTTAAATAAAGATAAGCTCAAAATTTTAAAATCAGAATTTCCAAATTTATCAATCGAAAATTTCAATTTATTAACACGGAAGGGCCTCTTTCCGTACGAATACATTGACTCTGTGGACAAGTTGCACGATACGCGTTTATCACTGCGCGAATCGTTTTACAGTTCCTTGACCGGTGAAACTATATCAGAGAGTGATTACGCGCACGTCGAGAACATTTGGACGCGATTCTCCATTCGAACGCTGGGCGAATATAGCGATTTGTATTTGAAAATCGACGTCTTGTTATTAGCCGATATTTTCGAAAACTTTTGCGATAGTTGATCAAAAGTTACGAACTCGACCCCGCGTATTATTATACTCTCCCCGGATACACGTGGGACGCCATGTTAAAGCATACGAAGATTACGTTCGAGCTACTTACAGATATCGACATGGTTATGTTTATTGAACGTGGTATACGCGGTGATCTAAGTCAATATTCCAACAGATACGCGCGCGCTAATAACAAGTACATGGAGTCGTATATCCATCGAAACCATCGTCGTACTTGATGTATTTTGACGTTAATAATTTATACGGATGGGCTATGTGTCAACCGTTGCCCTATACCGATTTTCAATGGGTCGACGACGTGTCGAATTTTGACGCATCATCTATAGCGCTAGATTCCCCTACAGGCTATATCCTCGAAGTTGATCTCAAATACCCGCAACATCTTCACGATACCCACATTTCCGTTTTGTCTGACACGCGACAAGCCGCCTGGCAAACGGCAAGACAAGCTCCTCGCAACGTTATACGATAAGAAGCATTACGTGATACCCTACCGTAATCTACAACAATGTACGCGTCATGGTCTTCATGTAACAAAAATACATCGCGTATTACAATTTACGCAATCTCCGTGGCTTTGCAGTTATATCGAATTAAATACACAGTTTAGAACACTTGCGAAAAATGATTTCGAGAAAAATTTATACAAATTAATGAACTACGCGGTATTTAGTAAAACAATGGAAAATGTGCGTAATCGTGTTGATGTAAATTTATTAACAAAGACGGACGGTACGGTGCAGAGACAATGATCGCAAAACCAAATTTCCACAGCAGAAGCGTCTTTTCGGAAAACGTAATCGCTGTGGAATTGCGCAAACTCGAGGTGAAATTCCATAAATCGATTTACGTGGGTATGTGCATACTCGACATATCCAAGACGTGTTTATACGAGTTTCATCACGAGTACATGTCTTTCCTGTATCGCGACAAATGTAAGATCATGTACACCGACACAGACAGTCTCATATATCACATTGAGTGCGCGGATGTATATGACAACATGAAGCGCAATATCGCCAGATTTGACACGAGCGATTATGCGGTAGACAATACGGTATGCCGCTTGTAAATAGAAAGGTGCCGGGTTTAATGAAGCACGTAAATAACGGCGCGATAATGACCGAATTCATCGGGCTCAAGGCAAAGATGTACGCGTTACGAGTGGACGGAAAGAAAGACACGAAGAAAGTTAAAGGTGTCAAGAGCAACGTTGTCGCGAGAACGATAACGTTTGACGATTATACGCGGTGTTTGAAAGAAGAAATTGAAATGACGCGCCAGCAGTCGTGTATACGATCTAAACTGCACCAAGTATACACGATCCGCGAGACGAAAATTGCTTTGAGTCCGTACGACGATAAGCAGTATATCGTACCCGAAACCACAGATACATAACCGTGGGGACATTATAGGATACCATTGTAATATGTAATGTAAAATATAAAATGTAAAATGTATGTGATAAACTATCTATTAAAAGAAATATTAATAAAGATTTTTATTTTTTATATTGCATATATTTTTATGTAATGTAATGTATATCTCATACATTTTATTATATCTTATCAAAAATACATGTACTATCGAAAGGAATATTGATAAAAATTCTTATGTATATTTTCATTTCTTGAAAATGAAAAAATAAACACTGTATGATTAATTAAATCATATTGTCCTTATGTATCCAAGAGTTGTGCGAATTATCAAATCCCAGCCATTTCACGTAAACCTCGTCACCCCTCCTGCGCAGTACTTTCTCCACGAGATACACGTCCGGATAATTCGGGCGATGCAACTCGTGTTCGTAGAACGCTCCAGCGATAGATTTTTTGCGATAATCCTCAAGTAGATAGCTTACGGGATTAGTATGCTGCACTTTTATAATTTTAAACACCTCGGTTGTCCAATTTGGCGTGTAACCCTTCTCGAAAACTGTCTTGTACTTGCTAACGCGTACCGAGTCACCTACTTTGAATTTCGTCGGACCCGCGATATTTATACGGTTATAAACAGTAGCCAAAAGTCTTTCAGTGATCGCGGGGGTAACATCGACGGGCCGCATACCGATACTTGCGCGCGTTGTAATCCAATACGAGTCCCGGCAACACGTTGATCCACTTGTAAGATCCGTTTAGCGTAAACATCTTCCACATGTCGTTTTTCAGCGTGCGATTGAATCGCTCAACGATCGATGCCTTTAATATCGAATATGTAGAATAATGATTGATGTCGTGTTTCCGCATGAGCCATTGCACGTCGGCGTTATAAAATTCCTTCCCCATATCGGTCTGTATATTTTTCGGACACTTCTTGCTATCTCGAATTATCTCGGTGATAGCACCAGCTGTCTTGCTTCCGCCTTTATTCTTGAGTAGTACGGCCCACGCGTGCTTGCTCAATGCATCGATGACAGTGAGTATGTAGTTGTAACCTCTGTTGAAACGAGAGTACGGACGCATGTCGACGATGTCGGCTTGCCACAGGTCATCCCCGCACTATGACGTGTCTTCGGGGGAAATTTTTTCTCGCCGAGCAGTTCGTTCACCAACTGCCGTTTCTCTAAACTATGTTGTTTCTTCGCTTCCTCGGTTATTCCCGATCGTCGACCCATCGTTGTTTCGATTCGTCGATCAAATAAATGATACGTATCACCGTGCGTTTTATTATTCGTTGTCACTCTTTAGCCGTTCCTTAGCCGTTCACTGCCGTTCGATAGCCGTTCAATAGCCGTTCGTAGCCATTGCTGACCCGTTCGATTGCCGTTCATAGCCGTTGCTGACCGTTCGATTGCCGTTCGCTAGCTGTTCACTGCCGTTCTTGACCCGTTTGTTGCCGTTCTTGAATCGTTTGTTGGCATGATTGACCCTGTTGGTCGCTTTTAAGTAGTCCATAGCCTCGTTCACAGTCGTTTCTGACCCGTTCGTAGCCTTGTTGACAATTGTTTTTGACTGGTTCGTAGCCGTTCCATACTTGTGTGCCGCCTCGTATGTAGCCGTTCCTGACGTGTTTATAGGCTTGTCCGCAGCCGTCTTTGAGGTGCCCATTCGCCTCGTTCGCAGCTGTTCTTGAATTGTTCGTAGCCTCGTTCGAGGCCGTTTCCTCTTCGATCACTGCCACTCATTATAGCTCGATAACCATTCGTAAGCCGTTCGATAAACCCTTATAGATGTTTAATAATTGTACAATAGCCGCTCCTAAGCCGGTCACTACACCACATTACAGGTTGATAGCCGTTTCTGAATTAGTGTTAATCGTATGACGAAGCTTGTTTATCTCAGTCTGCAAAGCTCGCACGTCCTTCTCGAACGCAGTCAGCTTCTCGTCTGATTCTTTCTGTTGATTCTTCAACCTTTTAACGCATTCTTCCACGTACAGTTTGTTGATTGCATCGGTATCAGCCTCAGGTTGCGCTACACGGCGAATCTTGCGCGACCTCGCGTCATGTCCGTAGCGACGCGACACAGAGCGTTTTGACGCAAGTAACTTGTCACCAATTTACCCCAATGATCGCTTGTGCTGATTTCTTCATTTCTCCGTTCGAATAATCCAAATTTGTTGATAGGCATTTTTTTTCGATGCGAGTGACGTCGATCGACTGACTTAGTTTCGTCGAGACATCGTTTAATTTATAATAAGGCCGGCTTCGCGAAGTTCCTCTATGATCGACAGGATCTCGTTGTCGTGAGCATTGTGGCCAGCTCGACGCGAAGCATCGAGCAATCATAGGCGATCCACTAGCTCGTTGGGATCGTCCCAGTGCACGTAATCGATCTTATTGTCGGCTAGCGTCATCGCGTGAGGCGTGAATACTCCCGTTCCAGATTTTTTCTTTTTCGATTCGATCGACATCAACGGCGTATTTGTTTATACTTGTATCCCTTGTTGCTCTTTAATTGACCTTGCGCATCATATTAACGTTTATGCGCACTCGTCGCCATCAATATGCTCTTATATTTTTGCACATCGTCCTCAGTGTATATGACGTCATCGGGAATTCTCTTGAAGATCAACTCGTATAATCCTGGTGTACCAATGTACCTCACTTTGTCTATGATTATAGAGTCATCTTTGTCAATGTCGAATCGTATGTTACCGAGACGCATTCCATTCTCATCGAAATAGACATCGTACACGTGATCGATCTCGTTTTTTCTTTCGTCACCGCTAAGAAGAGTATACTTTTGTCCCAGTGGTCCCAAGTGCTCTCGTAACATTTCCTGACCTTGCGACGTTTGTAACATGTTTCGAACGGATGTTTCGAGCGGGTTGCCCGGGGTTTCGAAAACATCTTCGATCGCAAGAAATTTGGGTATCGTGGATTGTACGGTTCTCGTTGTCGCGGAGTAGAGGTGTAGAGGTTATCAGCGATTCATCCGATGTACGCGGCGTCAATAAACGATTCGCCTTCAATTGTTGTCTCTTTTTCGGTGTCCCATCTTCCTCCTCCTCCTCCTTCTCTTTCTTCTTATACCGCTTGATGAGTAATGTTTTAATTATAGCGTCAGCGTTACTACTCTCCGGCTCGTTTTTCACCGCGATAAAGCTAGAGTTGTCGACGATTTTTTGTAGTGGCTCGATAATAAGTTTAAAATGGGTCTTGACCGCAATATCGTCGTCGATCTTACCGGTCTTCAAAGCGCGATGTTTCTTGCGGATCGATTCGCTTGTTTTCTCAATCTCCCTTGCAATCTTTTCACGCTCACGAATATTATCGCTTTCAGTCATGTTGATGGAATGTCGAGCGTTTCACCCCTCTCGACAGAATGTCGGCAGTCTAATCGTTTCGCAGTATTGCGAACACGTTAAATTCTTTTCTGTATCGCCCGTTCGTAAGCGAGCTGTCCTTATCTATCACTAAGAATCCATACTTTTGCTGCCAACAAGTACGATATAATTCACTGAAATCCTCATACGACATGTCGGTATTCACATGATCGTTGTATACGTGTTTCAAGTTGGTACCGTCCTGTTTAAACAAGATCAGCAGGTTCGCGTTGTCGCGTATAAGATGTTTTGGTATTCTCGCGTACATCTGACAGAGATAGAAGCAGTCGACGTTCAAGTGATGACCCATTGAGAAGTACTTTCTTATTGTATCTTGCTTGTGGCACGCCACGTCATCGAAGACGAAAATCGAGTTTGGACGTGCCTCGCTCGATGGAATGACGTCACTGTTATTCGAAAACGTAAAGTAGCCGATTTCGTCGATCGGCGTCAACAAATTATCCAGATATCGATATTTCGGCTGTTGCTGCGACTTCGAGTACACGTTCTCGAAACGTACATCGTGTGGACTTTCCAGTAGACTTATTAGAACGTTGGTTTTACCACAATTCGAGGGGCCGAAAATGATCGCGCGTATAGTAGTCGGTAGCATTGTACCGTGTCTGCGCATCTCCGCGTTCTTCCCTATTGATCGTAATCTGTCGTCGCAATTCATCACGCGTATCGTCAAAGGCTGTCGTACGAACCGCATGTTTTCTCTTTCAAATCAATTTTGCGAATGATCGCGAGGGGGAGACCTATTTATAGAGGTGTTGCGATTCGAAACCGCTCAGTATCAAAAATGTTTCTCCTTCTGTCGGACAAAAGAGACATTCTCGGGTTTACCGCCAAACAACTGCAGTATATCTCAAAGATTCTTTTATTGCAAAATTTTGGTGATTACGTGGAACGATTGTGGGACAAGCTTTCAGAATATATAAAGGCTGATTCAGAGGTTCAACAATATCGTTCGTGCATGCGACAGTACAACCAGCCAGCTGGCAGGAAACGCACATCGACGGTTCGCCACCGTTAATAAAAGATTGCGACATATGTCAGCGAGAATCGTAAGAGATAGCGGTCTCTTAAATCACGCGATAAATGCGCTTCCGATCGAATTCCATATTTCCAGCTATCAGTTTGTGTCGCAAACACGATATAGTATACTCTCGGAGCAACGATCTCACCGAGAGACACGCTGTGGATAGGATACTCGCCCAGAAAGCGCGGAATCGCATCGTTGCGAGAGATTCGACTCTCGGTGAGAGAGCCGCCGCCACAGCTGTCTGGACAGCGATGAAAGCCAAGACGAAGCTCGGTATGGGTCTGAAGAAGACGAAGACGAAGATGAAGAAAAAGACGGGGAAAAAACGGATATTTCCGATAGCGAAATGCGGCGGTGCATTGCCGATTCTACCAATGTTGGGTGCGCTCGGATCCCTGATCGGCGGAGCGGCGGGTGTAGCGAAAGCGGTGAACGATGGAAAAGCCGCGCAATGTCATTTGCAAGAGATGCTACGTCACAATCGCGCCATGGAAGGTCGCGGATTATATCTCGCTCCTTATAAATACGGACGAGGAGTCTCAATGAGAAAAAAAAACGTCAAAGAGACGCTAAAAATGCCACAGGGCGCAACTACCAACGTACAATTGCTACAACTGGCAAAACGTATGCGCATTCCATATTTTAGAGGCGTCTTTATGCGCAAATCTTTACCGATTGGTAGTATTTATCAAAACAAGAGCGGCATCGTAAATTTGGATAGCGTCGAAGGATCAGGTACTCATTAGGTAGCGTATGCAAAGAGGGGGAATCGCGTTATATATTTCGACAGTTTCGGCAATCTTCAACCACCGAATGAACTGGTGCGATATTTCGGACGAAACGTAACGAAGATACAGTACAATTACACCTGTTCAAACTTACAATCAAAGCAGGATGCGGATAAATTGTGCTTGCAGTTTTTTCGAACGGTCGATGCATGTGAATTTAAAGATAGATATTGCGCTATTTAACTCAGTATTCGTTAAACAGTTTTGCCGACATGTCTATGACATTCACGTTGAGTGGGAAAAGTAGCGTTCTCGCGGCAAACTTCTTTCCCATCGTAGATTTGAGTGACGATGAATATGAACTACGGTCTAACTGATTTTGAAACTTATCACACGATACCAAATGTGAATTCCTCGAATAATAAATTTTACTTTGGCAAAGACGACGCGGAAATTACGATTCCCGAGGGATCGTATGAGTTGCGAGATATACATGAATTTTTGAAACGTGCAATTTCACGGAAACATCGCGATAAGAAACACATTGACGGCGGTGACTATGAAGATAATGAATATCCGATAGTGCTCCGCGTTAATTACAATACGATGAGGAGTGAGATCAAATGCGCATACAAAATAAACTTTACCATACCCGACAAGATTGGATCACTGCTAGGATTCTCGAATCGTATTCTCGAGCCGCGAAAATGGTACGAATCGAACATGCCGATTAACATTATCAACGTGAATATTATCCGCGTAGAATGTAACGTGACCGCGGGCGCGTACAACAACGGCAAACTCGTTCATACGGTACATGAATTTCCACCGAGGATACCACCGGGATATAAGATATCGGAAATGCCGACGCAGATCATTTACCTGCCGATCATCGCGCGGAGCATTACGGATTTAACGTTACGCATTGTTGACCAGAACGATTGCTCAATTTTCGAGGAGAAGAGATCACCGTAAGATTGCACGTACGACAGCTACGGCGATAACATACGTATGCGACGTATGAGATGCTCGTGTTGAACGGATTGAAAGACGTAAGAGATAACGCAATCTTTACGAAACCAACGACACCAACAACAACATCAATAACAACATCGACGTTCGCTAATATCCAATCATTCAAAAAGAAACTCAGCGCATCGAACGTTGCGTTTTTGCAATCTTTGGGATTCGTGCTGCGAAACAGCTGAACGATGACCGACATCCTCAACATCGGTGACGAACCGATCTTTGACGATCGTATCATCAAGATCGAGACTCACACGTACAACCCGTTCCAATATAACGTTCGGACACAATGAGATAAGAATACCCATACAACAACAGGATCTGTATACGCTGCCGCATGAGAGTTTCCTATACATCGAGGGACAAGTAACGAACAACAAAGCAGCAACTGAAGAAGAAAGTGATGTAATAGGGAAATAATTACGTCGCATTCATGTTCGATGAGATTCGATACGAACTCGATGGCGTTGAGATTGATCGTAAAAGAAACGTAGGAATAACTACTACGCTCAAAAACTATGTAACAATATCATCCGATAAAAGTATAGTTTTGATGAATGCCGGTTGGGGGGATCCGACAATCTATGCGAATGAATACTTCAATTTTTGTGTACCGCTCTACATGTTATTGGGATTTTGCAAAGATTACAGACGTGTAGTGATTAACGATCGTCACGAATTGATCTTGATACGATCGCGCAACGACAACAATTATCTGTTTGGAAATTCAACGCTGGAATCTGTGATCAACATATTCCACAATGGCGAATGCCACACGTGCTGTTGAACGAAATCAAAAAGCTGTCGATGCTGCGTGCTCTGGAAAGCGGACGATATCTCAGCATGGCTTTTTGCTCGTAGGATCTGTACGAGTATCCCTATTGCAGCGTAAAATCAAGCATTCGTGGGCCATTAAGACCGCGACTCAGCTGGAGAAACCATGATACGTTGTCTTCGCTCTGCAAACAGGTCGGAAGAATGTCATGTCTGCGATTGCGACTCAATTCGACTGCAAATTGATCAACGTGAAACTCTATCTGAACTCGGAATGTTATCCGTACGACGATATGAATCTGGATTTTGATAAACACAGATCCATTCTGCATGACACGTACACGCGCTTCTGCAAGAACTATTACGGATATGAGTATCTCGAGCCGAGTCTCACCGTCACGACATTTCTATTTAACGGCCCGTTCGTGATTATCGATTGTTCTCAACAAAACGAATCGGTCAAGAGCGCAACCGTAGATGTGAAATTGGAATTCGAGTGTAAGGAGAACGTGCCGATGAGTACCACTGCGTACTGTCTCATCATACACGATCGCGTGATCCAATACAATCCGTTGACCAACGTTGTACGCAAAATTACCTAAGCGATAACATCGACAAAAGAGAGAAAGGAAGAGGAGCAGGATATAAAGCAGTGTTACGAGATGATTTTAAAATTTTATTATTCCTCTGGACTGATGTATCGAAGAGAGAGAGAGAGAGAGATATATATCTCGTCATGTGACTCTTGACGAGTCTCTCACAGACGCATCAATTTCTCTCGAATTCAAATTTAGTTAAAATAACGTTTTTGTTTAATGTGACTTGTGCAATTTATAAGATCATCATCCATGCCGGTCGCCTGATTTTTATTACATCGGTATACTAAAATTGTTATATTTTAATTCGTTGAACGTACTATATATATTCAAACCGTTAACTAATTTTAGTAATCATTTATAATCTTTCCAGTATATACTTGATAAGGACCACAACTATATGGTCGAAACGTCGTACTAATAAACAAAATTTCTGGCTAGTTTGGTCGAATACACTTTTTTGATCCCTTTATTTGACTAGCGACATCAAGATATTCTTAACTTTTTTATTGGAAGAAGAGTTTCATAGACTTTTTATTTATGATAATAGTAAAAGTGGCATTCATTTGGAAGGTAGATAGTGTTTTTGTGAAAAAAATTGTGCGTATGTGTACGTGTATTTTTAATATATTATTTTATGGCACTCCTATGATGTTGAAATTCCGGGTTTTATAAATATCGAGCACCGACGCAGAGTGCGGGCGAAGCAGTGGAATGCGCGACATGATCTCGCGGAGGAATGGGGCGACACCCCGGAGGGTCGCCAAGAAGACGAGATCAGTTGGAAATATTATGACATTTTTAACCTACGGCGGCTCTTCGGAATGGAAGATCTTTATGACGAAATATGTATTATAATGAATGTGCAATATGAAGAAAGAAGAAGAATAGAGGAGGAGGAATATAGAGCATGATTAGAGGAAATAGGCTGGCCGCACTTAATAGCTCCAAGGGGCTGGCAGCACTTAGTAGCTCCAGGAGGCTAAAGTACATATTTCTTTTTACAATTTTCTTTTATTATTAATTATTAAGATAAAATAAGTCTTTTTTTCTGTTTCAGAAGCGGTCCCCTCTATCCCTGCGACCTCCATATTTTTTATATACTTTTATATTGTATACTTTTTTATTAAATTTTAATTATTAAACTCACACATTTAAATAAATTATACTATATATTTTTAATTGTAACAAAAAAAATGCAATTATTTACACGCCTTTCCCTTGCGCTCCAATCCTTTGTGCGCTCTCGTATTAATTATAAGTCTCGCTATCGTTCTCTCTCATATGCGTTTTTTTCGCACTCTCATCGTTCTCTCTCACACGCGCGGCAAGGGTACAAAGCAGTCGAACATCGACGCTGTTAAAATTTTTTCCTAAAAAATAAAAAAAAATAAAATAAAATAAAATAATAAAAAAAGGGAAAATGATTTTGTTTAGGTCCAAAATCCTCTTCAAAAGAATACCGCTCTTTTTTGTTTTTATGCTTGTCATAAAACATCCAACGCGTGCGTCCCCCACCCCGCAACCCCCGCGCCACCGAAATCCCGCGTGACGTCATATCCCCGCTCCACTGAGATTCCCTCGCACCTCACCTCCCTGAGAGGACCAGGATTAGAACCGACCCTATTATCCTACTCATATGTATATGTGCGATAAATCACTTTTTCAATTAATATATACAATATAATATTGTACTTGCGTCGACTTATTCCGATGGGCGAGATTCGAACGAATTATACACCAAAATCTTTTTGTTGTTGTTGGTTAATAATGAATTCATTTTATCTTTGAACTTGTATTTTCAATACCTTTTCCTACAACGGATTGTCTCTATATTTTTCTAATCAACTAAACTATCGCCATCTATTTACTTTTCCTTCTTTGCTTCTGTGTGCCGGCCAATATATTAACTAAAAATTTAACTAAAGACGACCGGTCCATACAAGTTTCATGCTATTTAAGTGTAACGGTCCGGTTTTATGTGTGGGAGTTGCAGATAAATCGTCGGATACAGGGAAAAGAAAAAAAAAGAACGCGCGAAATATATACCGTGAAATGAATTTATTGATGCAAAAGAAAGATGTACATCCTACACCGGCAGGAATGGTGTCCCGCTATGCTTGTGACGCTCACTGACGTCACACTCACACAAGTGAAGCGCGCATGTACGCGAGCCGGGCAACGGGAGAGAAAGTGAGGGTAGAGTGGGGGGCATTCCAATGTTCCGTCCTTCGCGCACGGCATAAGAGAGAGAAAGCACTATGAGACGTGATACTGAGTTAGTGGTGTCCGATAGTCGTCTCTCTCATTCGGCGCTCGAATGAGAGAGTGCGAGCGAAACAGCTATATACCACGCGGGACACCGTGCTGTCTCTATACGCTGTCTCGCGCGCTTTAATCGATATCGATATTTTTCATTTCAAAGGATCATTAAAAAAGTGTAGTCGACCAAATTAGCCAGAAAATTTGTTAATTAATACGACGTTTCGACCATATGATTGTGGTCCTTATCAAGTATATACGATGTAATAATAATCAGGAGACAGGCATAGACGATAATCTTGTAAACTGCACAAGTCACATTAACAAAAACATTATTTAACTAGATTTGAACTTGAGAGAAATTGATGCGTCCGTGTGAGACTTTTTTCGTCAAGAAACTAAACACAACCAGAGGAAAACGAAACTACGTGACCTTTATTATTTTTTCGTAAATGTTGTTTAAACTATCCGTGTCTTTCTGTAAGTTGATTAAATTATTAAATTTCTTGATAAAGAACATCTCAGCAATTACTCTCTTTCGAACATATTTTTCATTATGCAAAATATTAGGTTTCAACCAGTCAAAATCATGTCCAGATCATGACCATTCCAATCTATGTTTGCTAATGACCGAGTGATTAGTTTCATGTAACTTTATATTATTACAATGTTCTTTTCACTCGTACTCTTTACGCGTACGTAAATGTCTTTTTGTTTGCCCAATGTATGATAAATTACAATCCTTACAGTTTAATTTGTATACAACACTTGTCTTGTCATTATTGTGTAAGCTATCTTTACCGCGTCTAATTAAATTATTTAGTTTTTTCGTTATTTTGTAGACGACGTTAAAGCCGCTATTTCGCAAAAGACGGTACAGGTCGTGACTCGTATTCTCTACATATGGTATTGTAATAAAATGAGTCTTGTCTAAACGAGTAGGATTCACGTCGACGGTATCATTGGTGACGGTATCAGGTTAGCGGAAACGATGCGGCCCGCTCGGAGGGGTTCGGGTGGTGTGCCGAACGCAAGCTTCCGCCGACCGGCAGTTCGGGTTACGTCGGCTAGGGTCAGCGGTGTTTGGGCCTAATGGTTTAGAGCCGTACATAATCGTGATAACGATTTAAAAAAATATGGGAGCGCCGCATCCCTAATTATGCCCGGCGGGTGTTCTGCCGGACAGCAGCTTCCGGCGGATGGTTTTGCCGGGAAAAAGGAAACGATGCCGAAACATGCATCGTTACATAAATAATAAGTAGACAACTGAAAAAAACGAATTTCCCAATACCGAAATTACATTTATAAAAATACCTTCTATCACACTTTCAATCGCAGACTCGAATTTTAATCATAATTTTAATTGGAAAGAGACTGAGATTTTAGACAGACAGTTTTCTTTTGAGAAGAGAACTTTTCTTTTGAAAGAGATTTGTCTCGAAGATGTTTATTAAGCTATAGAAAAATAGTCTGTAGAATCTACAGAATGATATGAAGGGTTTGCACCATGCTTTTGCGACAATAGTAAATAATTTACCAAAAATTTAAACTTGTTGCGCTTATCCTTTTCTTAATTGTTTTTTACGATTCATCTTGTTGAGGACATTCATTTCTCAAATCACCATGCACATATACACAACAGGAGTGAGTCTCGATTACGCACATTCTGTTCGGATACGACATTTCCCGATCGGACAAAAACCCAATCGGATATGAAATTATATAATAATAGATTACGTTTCGCATTGAAAGCATAGAGCGGTGTGAATTGAACTTCATTTCACGTGTAAAGTTGCAAACTCGTGTGGAGCCGTACAATAATAGACTTCGTTTCGCATTAAAAGCACAGGGAGAAAGCATGTGTCCAATCGGGACTGTGTCTAATCAGATCTGTGCCGATCGGGAAATGTCGTCGTGCCCGACGGGAATGTGCGCAATTGAGACGATCCTCACAACAGCGGTTTGTATGTCTTCAATTAATTTGTGCAGACTAAACACAGATTCTGATGAGTTATTCTTCTATCTTTTGAATTTGATTTCTGTTTAATGACTTTTCGCATTCCTGCCTTTTACTCCGATGTAAAAACAATGGATATATATCGGAATTTATCAAGTTAAAGCATATTATGAATTAACATTAGTATAATAAGTAGAAACATTAGTATAATAAGTAGAACTGTTCGAAGGAACGGACCAGATTACTGCAAAATGCGAAAAAAATTAATATATTATAATTTTATGTATTATTATTCGATATTTGTTAACATTAATATTGAAGTTAAGCTGAAGATAGACCAAACAAATGATCCGAAACATTTATATTTGATTTATATTTTCAAGAAAATGAATATTTTGAAATATATCGATAAATAAAAGAAAAAAGATGATTTTTCGATAAAACTTTAGAAAAAGACACCAGGGTCGAATCGTCTTGACCTTGATATATGTTGTCAAAGTCATTATCCTGAATAACATTCAAAAGATATTAGCCATCGCTCGTTGTTTATTAAAAAGTTATTAACAAAAGCGTATGTACAACATGCGACTATACGAATTTCTAAGCAATATTGATTTGACTTCTAAGAAGGTTAAGGTTAACTTTCCATGCAAAGCGAAGTGCAGCCCACACCACCTCTAACAAGGGAAGTGCACGAAGTGTTAATCGCGAATGGATATGTGTTATATATCATTTGAAAGGTCTTATCAAGCTAAATTCATGCAATATTTCGCTTGAATGGCGCCTTTAGAGGGCGCTATGCGCAATGTAAGTTATGGAGCTAGACTGGCTTCCCTACTCCAAAATATCAAGTAGCGGCCACAATAAACATATCAATGTTCAAGGTTGCAAATATTTAATTAATTTCGTTTTTTAATTAATCGTTTAATTAATAATTAAGTTTTAATTATCAATTAAACTAGCCCGTAATTGATAATTGAAACGACGGTTTCAATTATAAAAAAATTTAATTTGTAATTGAAAATTTTAATTATCAATTAAACTTGTCAATAATTTTAATTGATAATTAAAAAAACAAAGGTTATTATTTAATTATAGGAATTTTTAAGGTGTAATTAAAATTTTTAATTAATTATTAAAAATCACAATTTAAAAAATTTGCAATCCTGCCAATGCTATGTACTAGTACTGCCTACTGCTATGAATTAATGTGACACCAAGTCTCATAAGTTTTTTTCCTTTTGGAAAATCAGCTGTCAATCCAATTTCTAATTTCATAGCATACATTACGTTTTTTGAAATAAAAAAGCTCTATTTACTTTCCAAGTGCAGATTTTCAAAGCTTTAAAGCTTTAATACAAGATTTGTTCGTATATTTTTTGCATTTTTTCTTTTTTTGCGTTATTGCTGTTTCTTTGTTTTTTATATTCTGCAAAATGGCTATTAGGGCATTAAAAATATTTGAACTTCTCAAGCAGAAACTTGTAAATTATGTCATTATTGAGGGCAACCCATCTCGTAAAGAGATTCAATTAGCGGAGAGAATCATGTCCATGGTCAATTGCATGGATAATGAAGACCAATTTGAGTTTGAAATAATTAGAAGTATATACTGATACCATTTTTGAAAATGACAAAGTTGAGCCAATTTATGAAGAAGAAAACTTACCTTTCAACGAAGCTTTTATACCTCTTGAATATGCGCGGTGTGTTGTAAAAACATGTAAAGAGCATCTAAAATGGTCTTTTAATACAATTAAAGCTCGATTCTCCAAAATAAAACGTTCTATTTACATAAGTAGATGCAAAGATATGAATATGTTGAACAGCAGTGTACACATCGGGAAAAATGGTTATCTATAACAAAATATTGTTTAGAATAGTTCATGCAGGCCCGCTTGGAAGGAATTCCAGTTCATGATCAAACTATTCGACGATGGGCTTTGTACCATGCTAAAATAATTGGATTGACAGATTTCAAAGCGTCATTGCAATGGGTCAATAAATTTAAGGAAAGTTTTGGTTTTTCATCTAGAAAAATCGGTTTATTTACTTTTGTCAAGAAACAATGTGAAGCCGAGTAAACTATGGATAAAGGCGTCGAATTTCATCTCGATTTTGTTGATAATATTTATTCAAATTTTGATACAAGTAAAATACTCAATACCGATCAATCAGGATTTAACTACACACCACTTTCTAATCGCACACTATCAATAAAAAATGAAGAAATTACAACAGTTGTGCCTCAATTAAATACTCGAACTCATTCTTATACTATCCAACCGGTTCTTTCTATGGAGGAAAAATTGATGCCAATGCTGATTTGTCTCCAGGAAGTTAATGGTCAATTTCCTACAACCATACAACTTCCCAATTACGAAAATCTCGTAATTCGATGTTCCAAATCTGGCAAATTAAACAAGGAGCTTGTAAGAGACTTCTTTCAAAATGTTTTTAAACCCATTGTTGAACAAAATTCAGAAAAAAGGCTGTTCTAGTAGTAGATTCATGGGGCGCTCAAAAGTCGGACAAACTTTATCAAGATGATAATGTTATTGTTTTATTAAAAGTTTTATCAGAAGGTTCCACAGGTTTCATGCAATCACTCGATATATTTTGTTTTCATCAATGAAAAGATTTTATCAAACGTTTCACGGAACACGCTTTTCTTACAGGAAATCAAACTCTTTTGCACAGACGTGAAAATATATTAAAAATACACAGCTTGATTTTAAACCAATTTCAATCTATCAACCGATGTTCAGGTATGCATGATTTAAAGGCGGGTTTGATGTTCCGTATATAGAGTTCAAAGGATTGAAAGATATAAACTTTTCTTTTGGAGAACCCATTTGCCAGATTTGTAATCGATATCCTACTTGCATCAAGTGTTCATATGATTTTTGTAGTAAATCTCTTTGCTACAATTGCTTTTTTGAACGTTACCATTAGCATTAGTTTGCAGCTCTTTTTATTTTTGTTTCTAAAATGAAAAATGGAATATATATTTTTGTAAAATTTTAATATTATTAGTTTCTTGATTTTCTTTTTTCTTTACTTTGTTTTTGTTTTTAAGATAAAATATAAAGTGCAATTTATGTTATATTAAATAAAGTATCTTATTACTAATAACTTTTTGGTTTTTGGGCTTTGTGTACTTTTAAAATATAATAGAAAATGCAATTTATGTTCTATTAAATAAAATATCCTAAATAAAACTTATACAATTGATTATACTAGAGCCCTTTTATTTGATATCATTTTTGAAGCAAAAACTCCAATCAGCTTTTATAGAAAAATAATTATGTAATTTATATTGCGTATAGCGCCCTCTAAAGGCGCCATTCAAGTGAAATATTGTACACATGAATTCAGCTTGACAAGACCTTTTAAATGATATATAACACATATCCATTCGCGATTAACACTTCGTGTACTTTCCTTGTAAGTCAGCGCGAAACGAGGTCTATTATTGTATGGTTCCACATGGGTTTGCAACTTTCCATGCGAAACGAAATCTATCCCACACTAGCTCTGAGTCAGTGCGAAATCTATGGTTCCTCGCTTCGTATGGAAAGTTGCAAACACATGTGAAACCATACAATAATAGACCTCGTTTCGCGCTGATTCAAGGGTAATGTGGGGTGGACCTCGCTTTGCTTAGAAACTTAAAATAATCTTGATCTTCTTAGAAATCAACATTGCTTAGGAATTCATATAGTCGCATATGTTGCATATAATTCATGGAAATTCGTTTGATAATAAAGTAATAAACAACGAGTGACAGCTAAAATTTTTTAAATATTACTCAGGACAGTGACCTTGACAACATATGGCAAGGTCAAGATGATTCGACCTTGGTGTCTTTTTCTAAAATTTTACCCATATTTAATTTCTGCTATCTGTATCTAACAGACTTTGCTCAATATTTGTTATATTCTATTAGATAAATAGTAAATAATGCTCAATTTTTATTTTCTTTTTTTTATATATTATATTGACAAAAAACATTGTGTATTGCCAAAATGTATGTGTATTGCCAAATTAAGCTTAATCAAAACATAGCATATTTTAATTTGCTATAAAGTTATGATTGAATTTGTTGCTAATATTTTTCTGTTTGAATATATTTACATTTGATTAATATAAATTAATTAAAAATCATTAATTTGTTTGCCGAATATAACAAAAAATTAATAACCAATCACACACTAAATTTCCTTGCTTGTGATGCGTGCATGCATATTCATTATTTCTTATATTATTTATTTTTTACATAATTATAGATATTATTAATAATATCTTAAAAAGATACATTGAACGATTTTAGGTCACTTCCCAATCGGTTGTCAGAGCGAGGTTAGATGGATGTTCGGACATTTGGACAGTGACAACGATAGTCGTCTTTCACTCTCCGAGTTGTATGGTCTAGAACATGACCAGAATGAACCATGTTTGAAACCATTTCTGGATAGTTGCGATACAGACAGGTAAAGATAATATCTTATTTACACAATGATATCTTATTTAATGATAATTTAATCTTATTTAAATGATATATTATTTACACAAGAAAGTAAATTTTATTATCATGTGCATACACGTATAATCGCAAAATTTAATTGTGATATTTTTAAAATTTTTCTTGGATGAACAATGAATGAGTTAATTTCAATGGATGAATTTATGTATAACAATACGTAGATATATCTTTAACAATTTTGTGAAATAAGTTTTAGAGATTTTAAAAATTAGGAAAGTTTAGTATACCTATATACTGGGTCTTCAAAAAGTCCCGGAATGCTAAAATATCTCGAAAACGATCAACTATAATGAAAAATATGTAGGAAACAAAGTTGTAGGACTAAATAAAATGTACCTAATGATGATAAGAATTTTACCTTGGATGAAATACTCAAGGTCATATGAAGGTCAAGTTGATTTTTTTAAATGGAACTCCCCATTTTTTATTAGATATTCTTATAGCTTATCTCGAGAGCTTTTCAAAACCTCTAATTAAGTTAGTTTTCATTAAGTACTTTCCGAGTTATGAGGCTTGAAATCGTTTCTTAATTTTACATAAACCGTAAAATATCTTGTAAAATATTCATTTTTCAATTATCTTACCTTTATACTTTTATGTACAAAATAATGAGAGTAATCAATTGGTGTAAAGAAAACATACAGTTGTTATTTATTTGATATTTTTCATTATAGTTGATCGTTTTCGAGATATTTTAGCGTTCCAGGACTTTTTGAAGACCCTGTATATAAAAATGTCTAAAATAAAAATCATAAGAGTTATAACAATTATATATAGGAAAATTATATATATTCTTTGAGGGAAAATTTTTTTTGGAGGTATTAATATAATTGAAAAAATGATGCTAAATATAAAAATAATAAATATATAAAATAAATTAGATATATAGATATCAATTTGCAAATGATAACTGCAAAGACTGTATTAATATGTATGCATATAATATATGTATATATAAAGTATTTATATGTATATATAAATATTTATTTAATGACTCCCTTCTCCCTTTTTCTCTCTTTCTCTCTCTTTTTTTTCTCCTTTCTATTTCTTATTCTTCTCCTTCTTTTCTACATTATACGTGTTTATTTATTTTTAAGATTTAAAGAATTTGTTGTACTAAATTAATTAAAAGAAATAGATTGGAAATAAGAAATGTGAATCAGAGACAAACAATACAAGCCTGAGACAATACAATTTCGTAGATCAAGAAGTGTGAAAGAATGTGAAAAAGTATGTTTTATGGAGGAATGGAATCAAGCGGTAGTGACGCCAAGTACATAAAATACAGGACCCGAGTATTGAGAGTCACTGTTCTCGATGCGGCGCTACCAGTACCTTATCTGGAATTTCACGTGAAGTAATCTTTCGGTTAAGATATTTAATAAGATATTTAATATAAATTAAAGCCACAATCAAAAATCTAACGACACTTTTATTATAAAATGTGAATATAAGTTTTCGATTGCGACCAGTTTAAATAAAATCGGTGCAGTCAATCCTGAGAAATGATGATCGAATATCAGAATTGTGACATTTTTCGTTTCTTTCCTTCTTTTTCAGATTTAGATTCACGTACATATGCTCGTACGCACACACGCAAAGCGAGTTTGTCTCAAGCGGCACCGTACATATACGATTATTGCTTCAATGTGCCAATGCTTTAAGAAACAAAATCATATGTGTGCATGTGCGTGTATACGTGATATATTATGTATGTGTGTACGTGCGTATGAAAGATTAATCTAAGTATAGTAAAAATTTTCAAAAACCACCTCTTTGAGATTGAATTTAATAACTTAGAAACGGAGCCGTAAAAATACAGAACTTCTGCTGTTAAATAAAATTAAAAAAAAGTAATTTGTCATATAGTAACAATTTTCAGAAACCATCCTTTATAAAAGTAAATTTCGAAAACCATCCTTTGAGGATGAAAAATAATATCTCGGAAATGATGTCACAGAAATATGGAATTTACGTCGTTAATTGAGGTTTCTACAAAGACTATTTTATTGTATAACAATTTTTAAAAATCATCCCTGGAGGTGAAATCTAATATCTCAAAAACGGTGTACCACAAAATATAAAACCTATGCGATTCGATAAGACTTATAGAAAGAAAGACTAAATTAATGTAGAGTGACGAATTTTAAAAACTAGCCCTTGGGGATGAAATCTGATATCTCAGAAATGGTGTACTACAAAAATATAAAACCTATGCCGTTCGATAAGATTCATAGAAAGACTAAATTAATGTAGAGTGACAATTTTTAAAAACTATCCGTTGGGGGTGTAATCTAATATCTCGGGAACGGTGTACCACAAAAATATAAAACCTGTGCCATTAAGTAAGACTTGTGGAAAGACTAATTTACCGTATAATAATTTTTAAAAAACCACTCCTTCGAAGTGAAATCTAATATCTCGAAAACAATGTAAGACCAATTTACCGTATAATAACAATTTTTAAAAAATCCTTCGAGGTGAAATCTAATACCTCAAAAACGGTGAACCACAGAAATGTAAAACCTTAGAAACGACGTATCATATGATTATTCGCTTCAGTATTTAATCGCAATATTTAATATAAATTACTTTAACAAGGGACAAATTATATGCTTACGTGAATTTATTAGAGTATAGCACAGAATAGTGTAACAAAAAAGAGAAGTGATACGTTAAGAAGTCAGGTTACTGTTGTTTAAAAACACAGATTAATAATAAATATATAAAAATGATAAAAATGATAAAAATAATAATAATAATAACAATAAATAAATAAGAGTAAATAAATAAAAGTATAGTGTGGAATAAGGAAGAGAAGTAGTGTGTAATAATGTATCAAGGAAGAGAAGTGACATATTAAAAGTTATTATCAAGCGACGCGACAGCATCACGACGCCAAGTACATTTATTAGTATATTATATAATACAGATATTATATAATACAGATCATATAAAACACAGATGTGTGTGTCTGTGTGTGTGTGTATGTAGCATTTAACAACAATCAAGTGGATTGTGAATTTTGTAGTATTTATTAAAAGGTAAATATTGTGAAATTTTTCTCATTTCTGTTTAGACATAATATATTTTGACATATTATATATTAATCTTAATAAAGAGAATGGACAGTTATCATTTTGTGGAAAGTCTAGAGAGCGGGATGAAACTCTTTTCCATTTTTAAGTGATACTGAAAATAAACTTTCTGGAAAGAGATTGAGAGAATACTATAAAGATATTTATTTAATTATCATACTGTAAGGACTATCGCACAAACTTTTTCATAACATGTTGTTGTATTACATTAAATATTGATCATAACTTAGATTCATACATAATTTTAAATTTCAATCAACTTATGATCTTAAAAGAAGTTGATTAGTTTTTTAAATTAAAAATTGGCGAATGCAATCGATGTTATTGCAGTAAGCGTTAAAGGCTTTTTAAGGCTTACTATTTATAATCTGCAATATAAAATCCGCAATATATTAGTGCAATATAAAATCCTCAATATATTAGTGCTAATTCATATACAGGGTGTCGCAGACCACCCGCATCAACTGAAAAAACTCTCAAAAACTGAGCGCGGCAGACAAAAATATTTCAGACAAAAATTGTATGGCTTGAAGGGAGACAGAGATGCCATTAATGGTGCCATTAGTTTCACCTTGAAGAGTCACTTGAACGTCACATGAAGGTCACCTCCAACTTTTTAAACGGGACATCCTATATACTTTTGCATATTCTTGTAGCTTACCTCAAGAGCTTTCCAAAACACTATAAAGCATAATATAATATTTTAGAATAAAGTATTTTTTCATTGAATACTTTTCAAGTTATGAGGCTTGAAATAATTTTTTAATTTTACATAAACCGTAAAGTATCTTGTAAAATATTCATCTTTCGATTATCTTACCTTAATACATTTATGCATAAAATAATGAGAGGAATCGATTGGTGTAAAGAAAAGAACACATTTCGGAGAAAAACTATGTATAATAATTTGCAATTAATAATTATATATTTTTTCTCAAAAATAACTATGTTTTTTCTTTACACCATTTTTCAGCCTAACGAATAATTGCTAGAAAACAATATTCACAGGCTAGAAAAATGTGAGACGTAAGTGGCTGAATCGGAAATCGAACCCGAGTCTTTTGCTTTCCGGGCAACTGCTCTAGACCACTGAGCTATCCAGACCTCACACCTAATGCTGCTTTTTAATACAGTGATATGCGACTTCAGAGCGATATTGGTATCTCACTCGATGGATGTAATGCCGATTGTCATGGAGGATCCCTGAAAGGTCGCTCGCTGACCAAATAAATGCCGATGGAGGTATTCGCGTACATGCTGGCTTTCGACTGACCTTCCGTATGAACGGCACCGACAAGCACAACGCCGTAGAGTGACCACATTCCCCTTTAATATATACTAAAATCCCCACTGTACCAACTAACAGTGGCGGATGGACCCTAAGATAGAGCTGGGGCAAGCCTCCAGAAAAAGATAGGGATGTATGTGGGCGGAGGTCGGACGTGTCTTTACGTCCATTTGATGAACGAGCGACAGAATCCATTCATGGCATTGACGCATATCCTGTGGAGAGAGCATTCACACATTTTCCAGTCTAATGAATAATTGCTGGAAAACAATATTCGCAGACTAGGAAAATATATGAAGCGCAAGTGGCTGGCAAAAATATTTACATTAAATCATACATCGTTATATTCATTTCAAACAGCGCTACAACTTTTATTATATCAAAATATCTACATTGTTATAAAAAAATTATGCATATCTCTCCGTTTTTCAATACAGATAAATTTTGTAATCAATCACAACTCACAATCTATACTCGCAATAAAGTTCAGTTCAAGTCATTTAATTTCATATATATTTGTTATGGTCTATCTCTTTTAAAAGATAAAAGGGGGTGGCCACTTCTAGGTGGGACACGCTGTATATATATATATATATATATATATATATATATATATATATTATTTTTATATTTTTATTTATATATTACTTTATATATAACTTTATTATAAAAATTGAAAAAATAAACAAGTATAAATAATAAAGTAATAATAATATAAATATAATTTTTTGCACATTTTAATACATTTATTTAGTTTTGCGAAACAACAGAAAATGCCTTCCAACTGCTATTTAAAATATACATAAAATTATTTAAGCAGCGTTAGAGGGATTTTCTCTAAATAAACACTCTTTAATTTCACTCTTCATTTCTGTGAAAATTTTATTGAGAATCGGTGATGTCAATGGAATCGTTATGTAATGTCAAATTGTGCCGAATATAGTCGAATGTTGACGGAATTAACCGAAGTTCATGTACCTCCCCCCTTACCGCATTTATCAATTACCCCTCTAAAAAGGTTCCGTTTATCTATTCAGATATCAATGGTTCAGCCTTTTAAATTCACACGTGTAATTGCTCGCATATCGATCAATTTGGCATTTAATTAACAATCGTGAATTGTAATTGTTTTATAGAAGCTGTGCGATGTGATTACAAATGTCGCGTAATAATTTATGCTGACGATCTCGTTAATGTTACATTATAGTGTGCACATGTTTTCATCTTGCATTCGAGTTGTTCGATCTATCGACGATCGTTAGCGCTGAAGTGTTTCAGTGTGGACGCGCGGTGGGATTTGGTTCACGTCGGGATTCGAACACGCGAGGATTGGAAGAGAACGCTTTCTTTCTATCCCGTGATTCTATCCGTCGATGTGACGATTGGATGCGATTTTAACTGAAGGCCGAGAACGCTCGACGGAACTGAAATGGCCTTTCAGTCCGTTTGGCAGTCAAGATATGTAGGAAAACATGTCCATAAGATCAAGAACATTCGGTGTAGACAGAATTACTCTTCATCTTCTGTTCTCATGCATGCTGAGGATCAGAATGTTGGAATACTCTCTCCGCACTGTACCAACTGGAGTAGAATCAAATCCTTTTTCATACAACGCCCGTGTAAGAATGTATCCCTTAAACTGTCGAAGGTCCTTCTTATACGCGGGATAATTACCCGCGCCAGCGCAAATGGTTTACCGACTCCAAATGGCGAAATGGAACGATACAGGATATTCGAAGAGGTGGCGGATGCGGGCTGTTTATCCATATTGACATATTGTTGGGGCCTTTCGACAGCCCTCGTGATGTTCGGTCGAAGGAATTTTCGAAATTTTATAATTTATAAACCGCATCCCTGCCTCTGCCCGATCGATGGTCATCAGGCGGCAGCTTCCGACTGGTGGATGGCTGGAATCTCGGAACAAGACGCTTTTCAGATCGCATCGTTACAATATAAACATATAAATAAAATATAAAAGTAATTATGAAAATTCCAAATCGCATATTTCAGGAATCAGAACGGAATGCCTCATTTGAACAATGTATATTATTTAGGAATACACCCTTTATAATATATATCTAAGTGAAAATTATCTGCGCTGTATAATTTGAAGTGAACATTTATTGAAGTGAACATTTATTTGTTTATATAAAGAAGTATGGCTATATATTTTTCTTCAGCACATTTCTGAATAATTCAATGATTTTATATGACTTTTTATATACATCATATTCAAACAGAAAGAGACTTGTTAAATAAATCCGTGCGTATCTTTTTACATACACACACACGCGCGCGCGTGTGTTTGTATATGTATGTATAGCATTTTTACGTACATTGTCTCATTATGGCTGCTATTGTTAATTTCTTATTAATATTATTGTCCATTTATGTTTAATCCGGCAATAATTTAAATATTATCAAATTAAACATATTAAGATATTTCTATAAGTAATTGTAATAAAATAAGATACTCATATATTTGATGCATATTTTCAGTGATATTTTCGTAAGTGGATCCGAGTGGTGTGGATGTTTCTATAAAGCCGAACGTCCATGTGCTGCTGTGCGTAGACGATCATCGCCAGATTCTGCACCATCCTGCGATTCGCGAGGATATTACCGTAGTACTCAATGTCATCGTGGCCTTGGTCTTTGTTGGTGCGTCGATCCGCATGGAGTTGAGTTTGCTGGTACTAGAACACGTGGTACAAGACCGGATTGCGGTATGTTTGATATCAGCACTTAAAAATGATAAAATGTTATTTTATATTATATTATTTTATATTATATTATATTATATTATATTATTTTATATTATTAATTACATATTTTCAACATATCTAAAACATATATAGAACAACATATATAGAAAATAATAAGAAACAAATAATATAATCTTTTCATTCGAAGAATTATAGATGTAGAATGTTATTGCGCATTTAATTTAAATTTCAATAGTACAAGTGGTAGTATTAAATACAGCGATATTCTTTATTAAAAACTAAAATAATTTTTCTTGTATTAAAATCTAATTATATGCTATGTCTTGTAATTTTTAAAACGTCAAAATTAAATACCTTCATAATATGTAACATACATTTAAAATTAATATATTCTATTCGAGTGAAATTTATACTTTAAAATTAAAAAATCAATCAATCAATTATTTCTTATATATTGTTAAAATATGAATAACCAGTTACATGTTGAGAATGATTCACATACTCTTTTTGTTAAACATTATTTTTGTAAAACTATTTTTGTTAAACATATTATTATTCTATTTTTCGAAAAGCAATAGCGTATATGTTTAATATATTCATTAAATACTATTACTAATGATATTATTAATGCTATTGTACTAATTTAATTTAATACTATTATATTAATATTAATTTACTAATGATATTATTAATGGTATTATATTCTATTGGGTCAGTCAAAAAGTTAAACTTTATTTTTGAATAAAACTTGATTTTTGAGTAAAGTGACTTTATTTATACTTTATTTACAATAAAAAACAATTTATTTATCGATTAATCCATACAGCACAAAAGCTTGCAGCAACATTAGGCTATATTTCCGAATAGAATACTCTTCCGATTGAGATGAAACTTTGCACACAGTCTAGAGAGATCATATTAAGATTAACTCTCAAGGTCGCAAAAAAAGTTTTGTAAATAATATATAATTTTTGGACACCATGTATATATTGACTATGTTATTCACTTAGACACAAAGAGATGTGGGATAAACTTCACTCCGCGTGGAAAGTTCTAAACCATTGCGAAATAGATGTCATATCGAAATTTCTATTCGTATGGTTTCACACAGATTTGCAAGTTTCTACGCCAAACGAAGTCAACTTCACTCCTAAGTTAGTGAGAAAGATCTATTATACGGTTCTACATCTTATTATACGGTTCTACATAGGTTTGCAACATTCCACACAAAGCGAGTTCCACCTCTGAGTCAGTGCAAAACAACGTTTATCATTGTATGGTTCCATATGGGTTTGTAACTTTTCATATGAAACGAGATTTAGAGCACTGCCTTGTGCCCTAAGTACATATGATCAATATGCACATGGTGTCCGAGAATTATATGGTAAAACTTTAGAAAAAGATTCATTAGGGTCGAATCGTCTTGATCTTGACATATGTTAAGGTCATTGTCTTGAGTAACATTCAAAAGATTTTAGCTGTTGCTCGTTGTTTATTAAAAAGTTATTAACAAAATATACAATATAACGTATACAACATGTGACGTATACAACATACGAATTCCTAAGCAATTGATTTGACTTCTAAGAAAGAAGATCAAGATTATTTTGATTTTCTATGTAAATCGAGGTCCATCCCACACCACCTCTGAGTCAGCGCGAAACGAGATCTATATTGTATGGTTTCATATGGATTTGCAACTTTCCATGCGAAGCAAGATCCACCGCACACCACCTTTGAGTCAGCGCGAAACGAGGTCTATATTGTACGGTTCCACATGGATTTGCAACTTTCCATGCGAAGCAAGGTCCACCGCACACCACTTCTGAATCAGCGCGAAACGAGGTCTATTATTGTATGGTTCCACATGGGTTTGCAACTTTCCATGCGAAGTGAAGTCTACCGCACACCATCCTTGAGTCAGGGCGAAACGAGGTCTATACTGTATGGTTCCACATGGGTTTGCAACTTTCCATGCGAAGCGAGGTCTACATCACACCATCCCTGAGTGCAAAACGAGGTCTATATTGTACGGTTCCACATAGATTTGCAACTTTTTATGAGAAGCGAGGTTCACCGCACACCACTTCTGAATCAGCGCGAAATGAGGTCTATTATTGTATGGTTCCACATGGGTTTGTAATTTTCCATGCGAAGCAAAGAATCATAAACCTCGTTTCGCACTGATTCAGAGATAGTATGAGATAGCCCTCCCACACATGACATCCATTGGAGCTTCATCTCTTCCATATCTTCATGTGACCTCTATCTCCATGGTGGATGTTCAATGGATCTCTAATAGAAATCCATATTATCTCCGGTAGATGTCGTATGTACAATAGATCCATCATGGATGTCCATTAAACATCGGTTATGGATGTATAATAGATATGTATATATTTCTTTTAACACAAAGTAAAAGTGTAATTTCTAAGTATTATTTAAAATTCTCACTCAATATTTTGAAAATATATTGAAAATTTGTAGTATTTTATATTTTATTTTTAGCATTTTAAAAATTTTTACACAAAATATAAATTTTTATTGAAAACTTTTAATAAATTCTAAATATCTCTATAATTAACAAAATTTTACTAAAAAGATTTTCTTTGCTGATAAAATTTTTTTACATAATTTATAATATATGTTAATTATTATATTAGGAAATAGAAAACCTTTAATTTTTTAATTAAAACTGAAGATAGCTAAATTTATTACATAATTGTATTTCATAAAATGGTAGTTCTTGTTAATATAATTATTTAAAAAAAAATAAATAAAAAACAATTTTTATCTAAACAAATTATGATTTTTATTCATTATTTTTTCTAATATTTATAAATATTATTTTTTGGTATTTTATTTTATATCTCACTAATAATTATAGTCAGTGGAAGTTAATTTCACTGTAAAATCAGTAATCGCGCTAATTTGTTCGTTTACCGCTATGGTACGCTCTTTTTCTCGTACTTGAGTTTTAGTCATAAGAATTATATAAAGCTTGCAAAAGGCGACAGATAAAATTAAAAGTATTACTTTGATCTAATTTCTAATACAGTTTCAATAGAAGAACTTGAGATATTAAATCGAGTTTAGAAGTCAGACAAGTAAATGTCCGGCCAATAAACGCAAATGATCCGTTCATTATCTATTTAAGATGCATGTTCAATATGCACCAGCCATTGAACAGCATGCACGCGAATACCTCCACCGGCACTTACTTGGTCAGCAAGCGACCTTTCAGGGATCCTCCATAGCAATCGGCATTGTATTCATCGAATGAGATATCAACATCGCTCTGGAGTCGCATATCACTGTGTTAAAAAGCAGCATTAGGTGTGAGATCTGGATAGCTCAGTTGTTTAGAGCAGTTGCCCGGAAAGCGAAAGACTCGGGTTCGATTCCCGATCCAGCCACTTGCGTCTCATATTTTTCTAATCTGCGAATATTGTTTTCTAGCAATTATTCGTTAGGCTGAAAAATGTGTGAATGCTCTCTCCACAAGATATGCGTCAATGCCTTTACCACGGATGGATTCTGTCGCTCGTTGATCAAATGGACGTAAAAACACGTCCGACCACATACATCCCTATCTTTCTCTGTCCATATAACATTTAAAAACGTATTTTTATAACCTCTATACGACGTCCATGTGGCATCTATGAATACGTCTAATGGATGTTGAATAGAAATAAGAAATGCGGAACTGTGGATCTCTAATAGACGTCTATAGGAGGTTACATGGGCGTATAATAGAAGTTTTAAATCTCCATGATGGACGTCTAATGGACATTCATTAGAGGTTTTTGTTCCGTGTGGGCCTCGTTTCGCATAAAAAGTTGCAAACCTATGTAGAACTGTACAATAGTAGACATCGTTTCGCGCTGACACAAGGTGGTGTGAGATGGACCTCCCTTTGCATAGAAAGTTAAAATAACCTTGAACTTCTTAGAAATCAAATCAACATTGCTTGTGAATTCGTATAGTCGCATGTTGTATATACGCTTTTGTTTATAAATTTTTAATAAACAACGAGCGACAGCTAAAATCTTTCGAATGTTACTCAGGACAGTGACCTTGACAACTTATGTCAAGGCCAAGACGATTCAACCTTGGTGTCTTTTTCTAAAGTTTTACCAATTATATATTATTTACAAACCTTTTTTGTTAGTAACTTTTGAACAACAAAGAACGGCTAAAACTTTTTGAACATCATTATTACCTTTAAAACACATGTCAAGATCATTAGCTGGTTCTGTTTTTTTTTTATAAATTTCTATTATTTTGTAATATTTTATTTATAACTTTTAAACAATTGAAAAACGCAGATGTGCGATCTTGAGCATATCCAACTGACCTTAATACATATAATCTCACTAGGCTATGTGCAAAGTTTCATCTCAATCGAAAGAGTGTGTCATTCGAAAGAACACTGCAACATTACAATGTAATGTTGTAGAGATATTACAAAAACATTATTTTACAATATTACTTCAGCAATGTGTTACAGCAATATTTTAAAATATTATTGAAATGCCAATATATAGGCAGGTACGCGTATTACGAAGTTACATTCTAAGATATTCAATATTGAACAATTATAATTTATAGTTTATTACATATATTAATTTTTCATAGTATTTATTCGGAAAAGAGGCGACCTCATCGTTTTCAATGACCTTAAAATATGTTGTCAAGGTCATTATTTTGAACAACTCTCCCTATACACGTTACCGCCGCTCGACTTTAGTTTCCAAGATATACGCAAAAATATTTATAACACCATATATTTAATGGTATGTTGCTTTTTGGGGTTTGAGTTAAATTTAAATTATATTAGAATTAATTTTAATTTATATTTGCTTAAAGGTAAATCTAGAAAAACGACAATCTCATCATATGTCAAGGTCATTGGTAAGGTTGCCATTCGTCTAGATATTTACCTTACTTTTTTAATGAAGGCAACTTTAAACTAATGAATATAAGCATTTTGAATTACGCATGAACGATACGCGGACAATTTGCGCATCGTGTCAACATAAATTTGTAAATTAATACATTTTTTTTTTTCTTAAAAACAACTGTTTTCTTTACACCAATTGATTTCACATTATTTTGTGCATAAAAGTAGGCATAAGTTAGGTAATAATTGAATTAAAAAATAAAGTTTACTAGATTATCTATGGTTTATGTAAAATTAAGAAATGATTTCAAGTCTTACCTCTTTAACTCGAAAAATAAATAATAAAAGAATACTTTATTATAATGTTTTAGATAGCCCTCGAGATAAGCTACAAAAATATGCAATAAAAAAATAGGGGATTCCATTTAAGAAATCAAAGTTGAATTTTATGACTTTGATCCTTCCACTCAAAGTCAAACGGATATGATTATTTAATTAAACTTTTAAAATCCTACAACTTTTGTCTGAAATATTTTTTCCTGAAATACTTTCTTGAAGAGATATTCTACTGGAAAAATTTAAAATGAGAAACCCTGTATACATGGTGTTGCAGACCAGCCGTATCAGCTGAATATCTCAAAAAACTGAGCACGGCAGACAAAAATGTTTCAGACAATAGTTATATGGTTTCGAGCGTGACATAAGATGGTGCCATTAGTTTGACCTTGAAGAGTCATCTGAAGGTTACCTCCAACTTTTTAAACGAGACCCTATATGCTATTGCATATTCTTGTAGCTTATCTCGAGAGCTTTCCAAAATACTATAATTAAATTAGTTTTCGTTAAGTACTTTCTGAATTATGAGGTTTGAAATCATTTCTTAATTTTACATAAACCGTAAAATATCTTGTAAAATATTCATTTTTTTATTATCTTACCTTAACACTTTTTTAATGTACAAAATAATGAGAGGAATCAATTGGTGTAAAAAAACGGTAAATGTTTACTTTACGTCACACAGCTCGAAAAATTTTTATTTTCACATATGTTGTAGAAGATACATTTCTAAGTAATACACTATTTGAATTTTGTGGCGCTCTCTCTTCGTTCCTGAGATATGCAATTTCGAAATATACTTTCATGTCATTTTTTGTTATATCCTATTTATGTGTTCACATTTTTTGTTTACATTTGCTCAACACAGTTTGATATTATATTTTCGTTACGTGTTTATATTTTTTTGTTTACATTTGCTTGTTGTGACTTCCATGTCGCTAAAAATTTAATATAATTTAAAAATTTAATACAATTAAACTTTAATACAATTAAAAAATATCACAAATGTGTGTGTACACACACACACACACACACACGCACGCAAAGGGGTCTTCAGCCCCCCTCCCGCAATAACCCCGCCGGTAGTCAAGGTGGACCTCGTTTTACAACTGACAGCATGTATCCATTGTGATTGAACTCTTCACAATGCGTCCCCAACCGGCGGAGTGATTGCGGAAAGGAGGGTCGAAGACTTCCCCCTTGCACCCCCCCCCGCGCGCGTGTGTGTGTATGTGTGTGTGCCTATATTTCTTCTTAAACATACATGATGTCGTAAAATTATATTCTATTCTTGAAACTTTTTTTGTTAATAACTATTTAATAAATAACAATAAGTGGCTAAAACCTTCTGAAAGTTATTCAGAAAGATGACCTCGGAAAATGTAAACACAAAAATATAAACATATTTAGAAAATAACGAAAAGATAATACAATTAATATGAAACTTCAAAATTGCATATCTCAGGAACGAAGAGAGAGCGCCACAAAATTCAAACGGTGTATTACTTAGGAATGTGTCCTCTACAACATATCTGAAAATAAAAATTTTTCGAGCTGTGTGACGTAAAGTAAACATTTACCGAAAAAACATAGTTGTTTTTTTAAAAAAATATGTAATTGTTAATTGCAAATTACATTTTTTTTCGAAACAATTATATATGTTCTTTATACCAATCACGTATCAGTTCGTTTCGGTAATTATCTAGAAGAACGGCAATCTCACCGATGACTTTGACCTTGACATATGTGGTCAAGGTCATGATCCTGAGTAACCTCCAAAAAGTTTTAGTTGGCGGTCATTGTTTATTAAGAAGTTATTAACAATTTAATTCTGTAGTAAAAACATGTATTAAATGCGCAATGGGTAATTATACATAAAAAGGGTCTCCTCTCCGATTTAGTTTATTTTTAAATATGTTGTAGGACAGGTCTACCCGAGTAATTTCATATATATATATATATATATATATATATATATATATATATATATATATAAGGGTCGGACTCAAATACCAAGATATAAGCTGAAAAAGGATAAAAATAATTGTGTTAGTTTTACATAGTTTGGATACACACACACATACACACACACGCGGAGAGTGCAAGGAGGCCTTCGGCCCCCCCCTCCCGCACCACCCCGGTAGGCAAAGTGGATCTCGCTTCGTCACAATCGATATATGCTGTAAGTTGTAAAGCGAGATCTATCCTGCCTATCGGAGCGGGCAGGATATCCTGCCGGCGGGAGAGGAGCCGAAGGCCCCCTTGTATTCTCTCCGCGCGCGCGCGTGTGTGTGTGTACGTCGTTTGACATAAAAAGTTGAAAAATTATGTAAAATTTTGCTTGAAAATGGCCCTGCTTTACGTGAATTTCAATTGCTCACAAATTCTTAATAAACAATGACCGCCAACTCAAACTTTTTGAAGGTTACTCAGAATCATGACCTTGACCATATATGTCAAGATCAAAGTCATCAGTGAAGTTGCCGTTCTTCTAGATAATTACCTTCGTTTCTTTATACCAATTACGTATCAGTTCGCTAAACGTTAAAATAATGCGAAAAATGCCTGATTCGCCACGAGTCGACTAGCTCCCCTAACGGGGATTTATAGAAAAGTTATTTGTTTTATACGAGGCTTTAGAAATTCCGAAAATCGACAAACACCACGGAATTTAACAATCACGAGAGGCGAACACTCAAATAAATTATGCGAATGTAATATCGAAAAATATAGCACATTTATTAGAAAGAAAATAACATAAGAAAAATAAAATAAAAGAAATAATAAATTAAAGAAAGAATAATAACAATAAATTAGAAAATTTGAAATAGCGAAATATATAACAGTTATTAATTCGACAGCAATAATAATAATAAATCAGATGGATCGAATGTTTGCACGAAATAACATAAGAAAGCGCTAAGTCATTCCTGGTATTTCGAGCCCGTTTTTATGGCTAGACTCTGCGAGGCCGAACGGCGTTTCGAAAACGGAATTTCGACACTCAAATCTTCAACTTATCGTACCGATCTTTTTCTTGTAATCTTTGGCTCACTATTCTAATTGACAGCAATATATTCGACAGGATGTTTAATAATTGAGCAAAAATAATTAAGGAATTTGCAAAAACGGAAAATCTCGCTTACGACGAGCACGGTCGATGCGATCGACAGCTGTCGGATGCCGCTTCTTTTTCTTTTGGCGTAACGCTCGATACTCATGCACAGTTCTCGAATTTCGGCAATTTCTTAATTCTTTATAATGTATTACGCACCATGACACACTCACACGCACGACAAATATCTCGAAATAAGCACAAATCATACACGTAACGAGCGCGAAAGACAACACGATATTCGCAAAGTCACGACACGCAAGGGTCACACACTCACCTACACGTTAATTAATAACGAAAATCGCACGAAGATCGACGCGGCTTCGGTAACTTTTTTCCACAGCACGGATAGCGAACCCATTCCTCACGATTTACTGCGTACGTGGTCGATATACGAGAGCCGGTCGCTACACGTTTTACGACACCCCGAATCCTGGAGAGAGACGATTCCTTATCGACTACAGCCGATGTTACGATCGTCCTTGATATCTCAGTTGCTTGTCTCCGCTCGCCCTAAATACACGAAAATCTAAAGCTCGGTACAAAACCCGAACGACAACAAGACACGAAAATGGCAACGGCGACAGAACAACCGATCTTCGGACGGAATCGCGTATGTAGCTCACAAATTGGCGATGGGCAATCTCACCAATACTGAGAAACTTTCATTGGCGCATAGTACAATTGGGCACGTTGCAATTGCATACTGTGCTATTAGATAAATAAGATTGCGCACCGTTTGATTGGACACAGTTCTTTTGCACAAATTACTTTGCCCACATTACTTTTGCCCACATCACTTTTGCGCACATTACTTTTGCGCACATTACTTTTACCCACAGTTTTATAAACCCACAGTTTTATAAATCCATGTGGAATCCCAGTTTCCCAGCGTTCCAAAGTACAGACTGCATCCCCACACACCCCATACCCCCCCCCCCATCCCGTTGCAAACTCATGTGGAACCTTCGCATGGAAAAGTATATGTACCGATACTTGCTCCTGTGGCCAGGGGATGATTCTCGGCTCCGTCCTCTCTATGTGAGTCTTCGGTAACCCAGATACTATCACACGCAACAACGACAATGATCAACACGACTGTGATTAAGACGAGCGTCCGCGCCAGAGTGACTCCCTGGATTTCGCGATCCAGGGTCGATAGCGGCGTCAATTCTGCGCGCAGGGATGCGCGGATTCGCGGCCAATAGCGCCGTGACACGCGAGATATTAATGCGCCCCGCGACAACGCCGTAACGACCCCGATAATTCGGGACGGATGGACGCACATCGGGATGGCAACGTCACAATATCTTGACGGAAAGCGGCCGCGCCAAAAAGAGATAGCGAGAGCCGTATCGAAATCTCCAAAGAGACGAGCTATTGTCATATTTCGCGTCATTATTAATTATTTTTTTTATTTTATTTTGTACGTCGGGCAACCCGTCAGAGAAAATCTAAAGAAGAGAATACCGGGAGGAAGAAGAAAAGAGATCTTTTTGCGACACGGCGCTCCCAGCCTTCGTATCGAGAGGGGAGATAGCGCCCGAGGAACAGGACAGCACAGAGTCGCGGGTAGAATTCGCCCCCTGCAGTTAGAGGAAGAAAATCTTAGAAAGAAACAGCTGTCTTGGACCGCGTCAACAAGGCCTATATATACAGGGTGTCCCATTTTAAGTGTCCACTCTAAATATCTCTCTCATTTTTTATTTTAGAGAAAAATGGTTCAGACACGTTTTGTATGGTTTCGAGAGGATTATGAGATGGTACCATTGATTTAACCGTGAAGAGTCATTTGAAGATCACGTGAAGGTTACCTCAATTTTTTTAAATTGCACTCCTTACTTTTTATTACATACTCTTGTAGCTGACCTTGAGAGCTTTCCAAAACACTATAATCAAATGTTTTTCCGTGGAGTAATTTTCTAGTTATAAAGCTCCAAATTTACAAAATCTTGATAAAAATACAACATATTTCGTAAAACATTCACTTCCCGATAGCCTTATCTTACATGATCCATCCAGTCAAGGCAAGATCCGAGCATGATCCAGCCAGTCAAGGCAAGGTTCAAGCATGATCCAGGCAGTCAAGGCAAGATCCGAGCATGATCCAGCCAGTCAAGGCAAGATCCGAGCATGATCCAGCTAGTCAAGGCAAGATCCGAGCATGATCCAGCCAGTCAAGGCGAGATCCTGTATTGCTCGATAATCAATGAACTGTAACAATTGTGAAAGTGCAATTGTCAATTCTTTTAATGAAACAAATATCAAGAGGCTTGTTTCAAATTTCTTACTTGGGCAACTTTCGGTATTTTAGCGAAGTCTCAGACAGATGCATATTATTATCCATTGACTTCTTTTGATAAGACAGGAATATTTGGTATTTTGGCGTTTTTATTCTTTATAATTATGGCTGCTTATCCATCAAATGAAATTGTGGACATGATTCGCATTTTGGGTGAGGCCAGGAATAATTACTTAATCTTCAAATGATTCTTCAAGGTCAAATCAATGGTACCATCTTATGGCCTCCTCGAAACCATACAAAACATGTCTGAACCATTTTTCTCTAAAATAAAAAATGAGAGAGATATTTGGGATGGACACTTAAAATGGGACACCTTGTATATATATATATATATATATATATATATATATATATATATATATATATAGAGTTACATCCCGTGGACTCCACAATTCTTTTCTTTCCTCGAATCGATATTGTGGAAGAAAAAAACCAAGGATCGATTTGCATTTAGAATGCAAAGCGATTCTTCTTAAGAATAATAGCGAAGATAGCGCGTAGAATGATAGCGCGTGGAAGAACGCAACCTAACCCGCATATACAACCATTAAAACCTAACAAATTTAATACGGAGAATGGCCAATTGAGATAGCGCTAACAGAACACTAAATAAGTTCTTGAATTATGAGACGCGAAATTATTATAAGAGATTCCAACAGCCCCCCTCCCCCCCCCCGTATTTATTAGTATAGCTTTACTCTCGAAACCGCTCTATCTCAGGCATTTCTAAAACAAAGATCCGCTGGTCCTCGGGAAGATTGACAAAATCTAAATCTCTTGACAAATCTCTTGAAATTAATAGTGCACGTGCGCTCGTTCGACAGGTCATCCTCAAGCGTTCTCCGAATCGCCAAATCATCAAACGATAAGAGATAATTAGCTCACTCTCACTCTCTACTGGAGCTAAATCTCGAGCTAAAGCGCTTAATCAATTAAAATCTTAAGACATCCCTCTCCTCCTAAAAATCAGGCTCCTTGACTTTAAGAAGGAAGTAAGAGAAATTATTTCATTCAGCTAAAAAAGATTCCCATCATCCAGAAAAGAGAAAGTAAAAACTTTAAAACTCGTGAGCTGAAGCCGCAGACACACAGTTCACTATACAAAAATTTTACGGCAATTCATAGTCTTCTGGCAGTTGATAGTTTTTCTTAATAGTACGACAATACGCAATCTTTCCAATCAATTCACCCATATTAAACGAAAAGGCGGATAGTTCAGCATCAACGAAATTTTCGTGAATCATTTGACTAAACAAGTGAAGTGTTGTGCCAGTTTCCATCGACTAAGCCACTTGTTCTCCACTTGCGGGACCTCCCTATTCTACAATAGAACCAAGGTGTTCAAGCTGCGTTCTATTCGATTTAGTTTCTACCTCAACGCTCGCTATAAGTAGTAAGTCCAACTTAATTTTATTTTCTCTTCCCTCCATTTGTTAACTGATTGTCATAAGGAATGATCCTTGACCAATTAATCTCTAATCACTATTTTAATCAATCAAGATAAATTAAAGAAATTATCAACATCCATTTTCTGGAAAATAAATTTCAATAATTTAATAATCGTTTAATTACTCTTTGTCTCTTTCCTCTTCCTAATCATCTTCCACATTCCTTCTCGTTTGCCTAGAATCTTCGTAAGGCGGTTCGCAAACGATTTCCAGTTCGCCTAGAATCTCCACAAGGCGATTCGCGAACGATTTCTAATCTGGCTCAAATCTCCGAAAACCGATTCCGGATTGAACTCTCCTAAATTTGAAACTTTTCTTTGAAACCATTTGCAAACTACGTTATTTTTTTTCATTTCTTTTTTTTTCTCTTAACTATCCCTTCACCTATATTACTTCATTATTAATAATCAACAAATCAAGATCAGTTTAAATTTAAGAATATAAATGGGCTACTATCCCGTCTAAGATTGAAGTATCTTTTCTCGATGACAATGGTAATAGAGTTAACGGTATTATTTAGGTCAGAGCTGTCCCCGTTTTACACTTTTCGATTCCAATTTTCGTGAGTAAACGCCTATCGTCCCCCTCCTTATGTCTCGAGACACTTTATTACAGGAGCGGCACATTTATAACGCGAACTGTTCCCTACGCCCCGCCTGCCAAAGGTCAATTTTAAAGAGATATCTAAAGAGAGATATCTAAGATATCTAAGATAGAGATATCTAAGATTCTAAAGAGATATCTAAATTTTAAAGAACTCGCATTTAAAATATTGAAACCTTTGGCAGACGGGGCGTAGGGAACGGCTTTGCGTTATAGATGCGCCGCTCCTGTAGTAAAGTGTCTCGAGACATAAGGAGGTGGACGATAGGCGTTGACTCATGGAAATCGGCCGAAAAGTGCAAAACGTAGACAGCTCTGATTTAGGTAATTGGTTAGCGACGATCCCTTAACTATATTTTAAACTCTTTCATTCACCATTAAATGCGCGCACACACACACACACTGATTGTTAGGCTGATGGCAGAGAACTAGATATCTCGTCGTAGTCGTGGACGTAAAGTAAGGCAAAGAAAAACGTATGTCGTACAAGGCCATTGTGACAATGGCGCTCACGTCTAGTTCTCTGCCATCAGCCTTACACTCATCGTGTGCAGCAATTAGCTGATCGCGTCGAGTGCCCCACATGATCGCCTGTATCGGACGGTGAGTTGCGCCGTCCCTGCCTACCTCTTGTACTTGTTCCGTAATTCGAAAACTATTTTATTTAATAATTTATAAAGTAAGCCGCGTAGAAAATTTTGGTAAAGGGAAAATCGTCTTAGAATTCATTCAAGAATTTGATATTTTAAAGACGCACGCTTGTTTTGAATCACCCTGTATATACACAGGTTTACATTAACCATAAAATATCTAGTAAAATATATATGTATGTTCATTTAAAGTTTTCCATCTATTTATTTCATAATTGACTATTCATTGGAACCACAAAAGATATGGGATTAATGTGGAAGGAGGTTAAGTGTCTATACGCCCATTTAAAGCCTTCTTCACCGCGCGCTTATATTCGCACGGATTGGCTAATTTTATTTAATTAATTTTTCGTTAATTATTGCGAATATCGCAAAATAGTAGAGGATCTTTTTAATTTGAGCTAATCTACCTTCACACTACGGAATTTCAAAAAGTTATTAAACATCCTGTATTGTGTATACACACACACACACACACACACACACACACATACATATATATATACACAATACAGGATGTTTTATATATATATATATATATAATTGAGTGAAGCCAATATCTAGAGAAAGAACGAGAATAAAGGCTCTGTCCACGGAAATATCTCCTCAGGTAGGGGCGATAGCGAAAAATGCCTCAGACATTGGAAAGTCGTTTGAAGGTCACGTAAAGACTTTCAATTTTTTAAATGGATCCTCCTATTTTTTATTGCATATTCTTGTAACTTATGGGCTTTCTGAAACACTATAATTAAGTTAGTTCTCATTAAGTACTTTCCGAGTTATGAGGCTTGAAATCATTTCTTAATTTTGCATAGACCACAAAATATCTAAGATATTCATTTTTTGATTATCTTACCTTAATACTTTTATATACAAAATAATGAGAGGAATCAATTGGTGTAAAGAAAAAACATAGAAGTTTTTACACAAATATATATATATATAACTGTTAATTGCAAATTACATATTTTTTCTTATAAAGTAAAATATTTATTTTTTCATTATCTTACCTTGATATTTTTATATACAAAATAATGAGAGAAATAAAAAAAAATATGAGTTTAATCCAGTTCAGAAAAATTATAAATTTACGAGTAGCTACATATTTCTTTTTTAAACAATTATGTGTTTTTTTTACACCAATTAATTCCTCTCATTATTTTGTGTATAAAAGTATTGAAATAAGATAATCGAAAAACTGAATAAACGTTCACATGGTTTTAGCATCTACATCCGAGGTCAAGGTCAAACTAATATTTCTATCTTTTTTCTCGTCTAACAAATTTTACAACTTTGATTTTTTTTTAATGTTTTGTTTTGGAGATATTACATTGTTTAAAATATGATAGTCTACATAATATTATTGCAAAAGTTGTTAATGTTTAGAACTACTAATGGTGTTGTGATTATAAATATTTGAAACTAATATATTCATTCCAACAAAATCAGAAATATATTATTGACATACATTTACTAATAAAACACAATTTAAAACAGCGAGAAAAGAAAACTAGAGAAATACAGAAGAAAATGTGACTTAATTCTATATTAAGATTTTGCTCCAATAATATTTGTTTTAAGATTTCTTATTTTATAAATATATATAGCCACTTATCGTAAATTAAATTGAAATTTAGACTGACCCAATATGTATATAAAATTAAAATAATATTTTGAGATTAATATTTTTAAATTAATATTTGAACGAAAATAATATTTTGAAATTATACAGGGTGTCCCAAAAGTCCCGGACTGGTCGAATATTTCATAAACTATGCACTTTAGAAAGAAATGTTTCAGACAAAAGTTGTATAGCTTGAAGGGGGACATCTGATAGTGGCAATGATTTGACATGGGAGAGTCATTTGAAAGTCACGTGAAGATCACCGTCAATTTTTTAAACGGAACTCCCTATTTTTTATTAAATATTCTGATAGCTCACGTCGAGAGCTTTCCAAAACACTATAATTAAGTTAGTTTTCATTCAGTACTTTCCGAATTATGAGGCTTGAAATCATTTCTTAATTTTACATAAATCGTAAAATATCTTATAAAATATTCATTTTTCGATTATCTTACCTTAATACTTTTATGTACAAAATAATGAAAGGAATCAATTGTGTATAGAAAAAAAATAGTTGTTTTTAAGAAAAAAAATATGTAATTTGCAATTAACAATTAAATATTTTTTTTAAAACAACTGTGTGTTTTCTTTACACCAATTGATTCCTCTCATTATTTTGTACATAAAAGTATTAAGGTAAGATAATCGAAAAATGAATATTTTACAAGAATATTTTATTTTGTACATAAAAGTATTAAGGTAAGATAATCGAAAAATGAATATTTTACTATTTTATAGTTTATACAAAATTAAAAAATGATTTCAAGCCTCATAACTCGAAAAGTACTCAATGAAGAAATACTTTATTATAGTGTTTTGGAAAGCTCTCGAGATAAGCTATACTAATATGTAATAAAAAATAGGGAGTTTCATTTAAGAAATTGACGTGACTTTTCACGTGACTTTCAAATGACTCTCAAATTATTGCCACTATCTGATAGCCCCCTCAAGCCATACAACTTTTGTCTGAAACATTTCTTTCTAAAGTGCATAGTTTATGAAATATTCGACCGGTCCGGAACTTTTGGGACACCCTGTATGTAAATAGAAATACATGTGTGTATTCTTTTTGTGTAAAATATGCCTCAAAATAAATAAATTGTCTTACAGACACGATTGTAGACAAGATAAGCAGCGGTGGACTCAAGACCAACAATGTAGATCTCGATGATGATGAAGATGGTGATATTGATTCTGCTCAGGATCTTGAAGGTTCGGCTGATCAACCTTTAGATTTTTAGATTTCCTAATACATTTCCCAGGGAGCGACAACAAGTAATAGAAGTATAGCATCTTAACCGATAAAAGCAAAAATCAATCATACTAATTAAAGAAAAGATACGCGCATTCAGTCCATGTCGTCCATTATCCTCATGAATAGCCATTGTAATCGGAATGTTCTCCATATCATCATCGGCCGTCTGTCAATCCTATGGAAATTCATGCGTGATAAATGAAACGTGAGCCTAAGTGAATTCTGAGAACAACGAAAAACACGACGATCATTAATTATGAGAAAGACGGATTTGAAGTAAGTCGCATTGAACAGACAGCGATCATTATTGAATTGTAATGATTTCAATTCTACTTCATTCTAGTTAGAAAATCTCAACGTCATTCACGTTAATGTAGCAAATGTCTTACCTGTCGCAATAATAAATAATCGCGCATTTTGTAAACGACATTTGAAAAATACGAGTGTACGCAAGTCATAGACTTTATATACATGGAGAGAGAGAGAGAGAGAGAAGGAAGAAAGAAACAAGAAAAGAAAAGAAAGGAGAAAATAAGAGAAGAACGAAGAATAAGGGTTAGATTAGATTAAATTAAGTTAAGATTAGGAAAAGAGAGGGTATTTCTTATCTTTTCTTTTACCAACGAAAGCTTATGCTAGAAATATCCTATTAAAATTGGCCGACAATTTCACATATATCGTATTGTCAGTGTTTATTGCTGTACAGTGCGTGTCAACGATTCTATCCTAGGCAAGGCAAGGGGAGTGTAGAAGTAGCCAACTAGTCGACAGCGTGGCAGTGGCTGATTGGCCAGTTCTACGCTCCTCTTGCCCCGCGTAGGACAGGATCGTTGACGCGTACTGTACAATCACGCATTGCGCCCACGTTTGCAGAATAATCTTATTTCAATGATAAGATATTAATTTTTACTCAAGTCGGTTACACAATACAAGTATACACAATAGTGAATTTTCACTAAACTATCCACACTTTTGATGTTGTCCCAAATCACATCATTTTCATTTTGAAAATAATACAAAGCTTAAATTTGTTTTCAATAAATTGTAAAATTAGTTTACTATAATGAGAGTTATATTATAATGCGATAGATGCAGCTATATATTTTTAGTCAGATGCATGTTAGAAACTTAGTCTGAAAACATTAAAATGTCACTGCTGTGTACAGATTTTTATGTTAGATTAAAGGCTATTGCGCACAGGACGAGACAACGCGTTCCGCGCGACGAAAACTGACGCGATAGCCAATACAAAAGTTGAATTGAGTTCAATTTTGACGCGCGGATGTTATGTATCTGCTGATTGGCTATCGCGTCAGCTTCTGTCGCGCGGAATGCGTTGCCACGTTCTGTGTGCAGTAGCCCTAAATAATGCTAAAAGTGATGCAACTATTTTAAAGTGAACAGAATATATAGCTATATTAAACTATATATATTAATGTTATACCTACTTATAAACTTATCATCAGATAGCACAAAACATCCTCAGAATCATTCTAAATATGTCCAGAATAATTCAAGACATTTGTGTAGAACATTTTAAGATATCATTATAAATATATTTTATAAAAATATTTAATATGCAGACATATTTACTTTCTATTATATAGGATATTTAATATATAATTTAGAAATTTTACATTATAATAAAGTATAAATGTATATATATGTCTCATAAATGCTTATTGAATAATTACTATGTCTGTGGAATATCTATTCTATTATATTGAATGTTCTTTAGATTTCCAGAGGATACCTATATATTGTATTTGAGAACTAATTCGTACTATAATCAAAAGATTGATATATACTATCATTTTTTTTACAAAATCTTTTCGAGACTTTAATATATTTATCTTATTATATTTAGTTGATAGATTTTGTACTTTTCAGAAAATTTTTTATTAATTTTTTATGTAAGAATTTTTAATCAACTGAGTAATTCTCACATTTGTCTAATAATTTTTAATAGACATTTTTGCGATTTGTATTTCTGCAAAAATTGGATAGTCTTATTATATATGTTCCTTTGCTGCTACATGATATAATCAAACCTAACTTAACTAATTCATAGTCAATTTTTCACTATAAAATTTGATATATAACTTTACAAAGGACAAGATTACTCGACATATCCAAAGTATATCTCCTTTTTATCTTAATTAAATTTCTAACATAATCCCAACAAAAGATTCAGCATATTAAACTTTATTATTTAAAATTAAATTAGTTTATTAGAAATTTTTTTTAAATTGGCAAAAATGATATATACTTTTTCTTATATTAGTATTTGTACTTAGTAAACTATATGATAAAAAATTGAATACGAATTAGTTAAGTTTGGTGTCACCATGTAGGCAAATGAAGGAGGAACATATCTGTAATAATATTATACACATATAAATGTCTAATAGTTATCTTGCCAATCTGTCATATTTAACTTAAGATGAATTAATTTACTTTACTTTAGCTTACACAAGATGGATAATTTTCATTTCGACATATATTATAGAGGATACGTTCATAAATAATACATCACCAATAATACAGTTTAAATTTTGTGTTTCTCTGTTTTCTCTTGAATTCCAATATATAATTTTGAAATTTCATATTTATTTTTTCATCTTTTCCTATTCGTGTGTTTATATTTTTTGTTTACATTTATTTTCCAAGTATATCTTTTGTTTACATTTAGGTCACCTTTTTAAATAATCTTTACAAGGTCTTAGCCGTCGCTCATTATTTATTAAAAAGTTATTAACAAAAAAGTTTAATCAATAAAATTAATATAATTTTCGACACCATATACATTTAAGAAGAAATATATTTAATAAAATATATGTTCGTAACTTTTAAAAAATATATGTATGTAACTTCGCTTCGTTTTGTAAAGTCCAGTAGACGCTATTAATGCCTTAACATATGAAATTAGTCACATTCGGAGCTAGTAATAACTAAACGCATATCAAGCTATTCATGAATCATGATTGTTAATTTTGAAAAGGAACTGAAAACATTATTTTGGAATTGTATCCACACATCTGTTTAACAATTTTAAATGCAATTATAATAGATTGTAGACATAATTTCAAAACAAATATTGTCGGTTTTTTTTTCTACCTAACAATCATGATGCATGAATAGCTTGATGCGTTTAGTTATTACTAATTCCGAATGAGACCAATTTCACATGTTAAGGCGCCTACTGTACATATGTGGACACCATTGACCTCAATAGATGGACCCCACTTTGCCTACACGGGAGGACTCCACTTCCGGAAGATATAACATAATCCAATCTATGCCTGAGGTATGGGATATATCTCGCACTTCGCATAGAGAGTTGCAGAGAATCCCTCACAAAGCTTATGGAAAAGTGATTTCAGTGAAATTGTCTAAAAGTTAAATATGTTTTAGTTTATAATTTCCTGATCAAAAATTTCAATGATCACGAAAATTTCAAAAATAGGCAAATTTTTTGTTACAAACAACATTTTTTGTTCAAAACAGACAATATTAAATTCGCGTACACTAGAGATGTGTTGACTAGATTGACATATGGATAGAAATATGCATGTATGTTAATGTATTCGCATATATATATGAATCTGCGTGTGTATATGTGTTTTGTGTGAATGTATGTATGTATATGTGTATGTCACAACAGAAATAAGGACCTCATAGTTCATCGCTTCCGTAGTATATATTATTACTCCAAACTTTTCTAGCTTTGCATTACTTGATAATATAAGAGATAGAATCTAGAAGATGAGAAGTCATTGAGTAACGCTCTAAAAGTGAAGAACAACAGCACAGTAATACACGTGAATCTAATATTGTCCGTCTCGAACGCCTGTAATAAAAAAATCTGTCCGTTTTTGAAGTTCAAAAAGTGCCAGTTGGGACCTTTAATCAAGAGATTATAAAGTAAAACATCAACTTTTAGGCAATTTCACTGACGTCACTTTTTCATAAGATTTGTCCTTTATCTATGTGAAACAAGATATATCTCATACCTCGGACACGAGATGGTTAATCTTTTTTTGGGTAGGAGTGCAGGGAAAGGAGCAAAACTCCTCCCGCGCCTAAGTATTTACTTAAAGAGTAAATATAAACAAAAAAAATATATATATATATACACACATAGGATACAACAAAAAAATGATAAAAGTATGAAATTTTAAAATTACATACTTCAGGAACCAAGACAAAGTGCTGCAAAATTCAAACGGTATATTAATTAGAAATATTATCTATTGTACAATACATGTCGAAATGAAAATTATGTGTAATTTAAAGTAAACATTTACCAGAAATTTTAATCGTCACTCGTTACAAAGATTTACCCTTTGCTCTCCATTTCTGCTAGATATCTCCTCAGAGGGGACATCCGAATGTAAAAAGTTAATAAAAGAAGTTTTGATAAATATTTACATAATCAGATCCTGCAAATGTCAATAACCGTGACATATGTTACAGAAATCATCTTTCTGAGTAACTCTCAAAAGGTTTTAACCATCAAATTGTTTAAGAAAAAGTTATGAACCAAAAAAGGTGTTTATATATCACACGTAATTTTTGAACACCATATACATACAGGGTGATCCAAAAGTATGGAAACGGCCAAATAACTGTGGAGGAATGCACTTTGGAGAAAAAAGTTTGAGACAAAAGTTGTAGGATTTTTCCCGGGCAATCCGACGGTGACCTTAGATTTGACCTTGGATAGTCATTTGAAGGTCACATAAAGATTACCTTCAATTTCTTAAATGGAACCCCCAATTTTTCATTGCATATTCTTGTAGCTTATCTCGAGAGCTTTCCAAAACACTATAATTAAGTACCTTTTTATTAAGTACTTTTTGAGTTATAAGGCTTGAAATAATTTCTTAATTTTACATAAACCATAAAATATCTAGTAAATCATTCATTTTTCGATTATCTTACCTTCATACTTTTATGTACAAAATAATGAGAGGAATCAATTGGTGTAAAGAAAACATACAGTTGTTTTTAAGAAAAAATATGGAATTGTTAATTGCAAATTACATATTTTTTCTTAGAAACAACTATGTGTTTTCTTTACACCAATTGATTCCTCTCATTATTTTGTACATAAAAGTATGAAGGTAAGATAATCGAAAAATGAATGGTTTACTAGATATTTTATGGTTTATGTAAAATTAAGAAATTATTTCAAGCCTTATAACTCAAAAAGTACTTAATAAAAAGGTACTTAATTATAGTGTTTTGGAAAGCTCTCGAGATAAGCTACAAGAATATGCAATGAAAAATTGGGGGTTCCATTTAAGAAATTGAAGGTAATCTTTATGTGACCTTCAAATGACTATCCAAGGTCAAATCTAAGGTCACCGTCGGATTGCCCGGGAAAAATCCTACAACTTTTGTCTCAAACTTTTTTTTCCAAAGTGCATTCCTCCACAGTTATTTGGCCGTTTCCATACTTTTGGATCACCCTGTAGATTAGGTTACTTGTAAAATACATGTATAAATGCAATGGGTTCCACGCATGCATGAGTATTCCCCTATAGGAGGCTTTCGAGGAGATATAATCTAATTCAACCTGTGTCTGAACTGGGTTATACCTTGCTTCGTATAGAAAATTACAAAATCATATGAAACTATAGAATGGATCTTGTTTCGCATTGGTATTATAAGCTATAACTATGCCAAAAAATTTAATATTAAAAAATTTATCAGTATGTTTATCGGATGAAAAATTTGTTCCATGATTCCAAATGGATTTGTAACTTTAAAAAATTCATCGTTCCATGATTCCAAATGGATTTATAACTTTTTATACAAAGCAAGATATATCTCCTCACACAAAAACAAGTTGAGTTAAATTAAGTTTTGCGAAATAGAGCCCCTCCTAGGGGGACAGAAACCATTGTGTCCACGTATGTACTTGATAAAATAGTTAGATCTATAAAAAGTTAGGCCCGGTTGCACTAACGTTATTTTAGCTTTAAGCAAGACTTAAATATATGTATATCTTTATCTTCTTTTCTAAATAAATAAAGACAGACATATATTTAAGCATTGCTTAAATTTAAAATAATGTTGGTGCAACCTTAGTTGGAGCCTTAGATCTCTATGTTATCAAAGACATACATTTTGACAACATACTCAAGAAGAAAAATTATTGTAATTTTCTATGCGAAGTAAGGTATATCTCATATGGCACACCTCATATGGATTAAATTAGGTTTTATCTTTTCGAAATGGAATCCTCGTAGAGGAGGCGAAACTGTTCATGTATGTACATTTCACTTTACACTTGCAGAGTGCATTTCGCTTTATCTTGCAAAGTATATGCATGGACGAGATGGGTTTCGCTTCTCTGGAGTATCTTCACTTCCGAAAGATATAACCTAATCCAAACCTATTTCTAATTCGCAACTAAAATTTGATTTAAATTAGAAATAGATTTGGATTAGGTTGTACTCCGGAAGGTGAAGCCCTGGGAAGAAAGCGGAATCCATTGTGTCTACGCACGTATTTTGCAATCCTTTTTTTTTGTTCAAAGAAAAGCAAAATACGTTACGTACACCCCCGACGCATTCGGCGTGTCGGAGGTGGGGGACTCCTCGACACAACCTAATGACGTTCCCCAGAAGTGCAATGCCAGATATACCCACTAAAACTCCCCTTATCCGTCATCAATCCATTATCCGGATTCTGAAAATCGCTATTGCAACACTTTCAAGATGAGTGCGCCCATTGGGTGTCCTTCTTAGGAAGGGAAGGATTGCAGATTACTCGTTTTCATTTGCGGACAAAATACTCCCTCTCTCTTCTTCCTATGAAGGCTGTTTTTCCGAGTCCCACTCAAGGGAAAGATCGAAAGAAGAGTCGTCCTCCGTCAGTTTCAGCCCATGATATTTGGGAGAATAATTTCCCAAATAGGCCTGCCCCGGGCCTATATTAAGGTCTATCCACTGCTATTTGATACAATGGAGATTTTAGTATATACTAGAGGGACCTTGGGGGATGTGGTCACTCTGTGGCGTTATGTTCATCGGTGCCGGTTCATACGGAAGGCCAGTCGGAAGCCAGCATGCATGCAAACATCTTCACCGGCACTTATTTATTTGATCAGCGAGCGACCTTTCAGGGATCCTCCATGGCAATCGGCATTACATCCATCGAGTGAGATACTAACATCGCTCTGGAATCGCATATCACTGTGTTAAAAAGCAGCATTAGATGTGAGGTCTGGATAGCTCAGTGGTCTAGAGCAGTTGCCCGGAAAGCGAAAGACTCGGGTTCGATTTCCGATTCAGCCACTTACGTCTCACATATTTTTCTAGCCTGTGAATATTGTTTTCTAGCAATTATTCGTTAAGCTGAAAAATGTATGAATGCTCTCTCCACAGGATATGCGTCAATGCCGTTGCCACGGATGGATTCTATCTCTCGTTAATCAAATGGGCGTAAAGACACGTCCGACCTCCTCCCACATTCCTACCTTTCTCAGTCCATTTTTCGAATAATTTCCCAGATCGATCCCAACTTTTTCTTAAGAGACGGAGGGGAAGAGGAGGCATCCCAGAGCCGAAACAGATGCTTCCTCCTTTCCCAACTTTCATCTTCGGAGCTCGGTGGGAGGTGAGTGGGCGGTCTTGATCCTTTACAGAGATAGTTCTCCCAGTTCTCGTCAGTGGATCTTTTTTCAGAATGGAGGGAGAATCCACATCTCCGAGATGAACTCCCGCAGACTTTATTGAGGCGGAGGATTTGGAAGGACCCTTTTCGGCGGAGAGATCGGGAAGATCCTGATTTGGATCCTTCTTTGCTTTGCCGCCAGTCTTCGTTGGACGCCACGCCCCCTTACGGAGTACGCACATTGGAATACCTAAAGTATGATGTAACTCGAGGTTTACACGTAACGGGCATCGGAGCCGCGTAGTCAAGAGACTAACCCTTATCGTCGGGCACTTATTACACCATTCCTTCTCTTCCGCCAGTTTTTTGGCGAATGCTGCCGACAGCCGAGTCATGGACCCAAACTCTTTGGACTTAATCCCTTCAGAGACCAATCCTCCGAAGGTACATATTCGTGCACTTCGAGGGTGATCTGCACCCATTGATCTTTCACGAGCCGACGTATCTCTAGTATACTCATCTCTGGGTCATCACTGAGTTCAGCATTTCAATAAATATTCCAACGAGAGACCTCAAGCGCAACCCTGAGATCCCAAGAACTAAGTCGAGCTCAGTTCGCTTGAATTTAAGTACTTCGACCAATGTCATCTTCCGGAAGGAGATTAATTAAGACCGAGATGAAGGGTAGGACTTTGGATATCTTTTATCGCGGATCAGCAAACACTTTTATCTGCCTGTCCACAATTGGGCTCACTTCTTCTTTTTTTTCCTTTCCTTATTCTTCTTCCCTTCTTCTCTAGTACTAAGGCCAGGAAGAGAGACGGGGAAGAGTATCTTTAAGACTCGGCTTAAGTTCACGCTTCCTTTTCTTCTTCTCCCTTGCCATCGCCCACTCCTCCTCAAATCTTTGCGGAAGAAGAACCTGGAAATGGCAGTTTCAGAGGCCAAAGAAAAGACGGGAAGGGTAGGGAAATCCTGCTTTACTTCTCTTACGCTTCCTGAGTTTTCTCTCTTGGGAGACTCAGAGCTGTCAAAGTTGAATTGATCTTAGCGATTTCGTCCCCGAGCAACTCCTTCTCTCCAGATGCTCTAATAAATCCGCTATCTTCCCGATTTCCGGTAAATAGGCGGAGCAGAGGGTGAAGCAGGCCCTCTGGGAAGACTCGTCCTCTCGAGGCGCTCACAAGATGATCCTTCTCTGAGAGGACAAGTCTTCCACCTCGATTTTCATCCGGGACTCACCACTCTCACTTGAAGCAAGGTTACCAAACAAAGACATGATGTCTTGAGAGAGAGAGCAGACACTTTTGCTTGCCCATCCACAAGCCATGGATCCTCTTTCCTTTTCTTTTTCTTTCTCTTCTTACTCCTTTTCTTACTTCTCTATCCTGCCGTCCTCCATTTGGAAAACGCAGATTTAATTCCACGCCTCTTTTTCTCTTTTTTTTAATCAAGGTCTCAAGCCTCTCAAGCTGGTGAATTTTAACCAGCAAGAGAGGTTGACCATTCTTAAACAAGGTTTGCGCGATACTCGAGTTGGCATGTCACCACGATGGACTCTCGCAATACTTTTTGATGTGTGCCCTTCAAATACAGAGCTGTTTCGACCATATTGTCTACTTGGGATATTGTAGCTTCTAATATATCTATCAAATAGGAAACAGAGTAATATTCCAAGTCTCAGAAGAAGGATTCTGTCCCCTTGTAGCTTCTAATATATCTATCAAATAGGAAACAGAGTAATATTCCAAGTCTCGGAAGAAGGATTCTGCCCCCGGGGATCCCTCTCCCAGAAGTCCTCAAATGTCAAGATGAACCTTGCTAAGATATCTTTCGCGGCATAGATCTTCTCGTTTCTTTTGAGATTCGATTTCCTACTTATTCGGTCAATGTCGACCTTTTCATCGATAGTGATCAATCTGTCCCTTTTACAAGAAATCACTCTTTACCTCGGATCTTCCTATTTAGCCTTCCTAGCGCCAAGAAGAAGGAGGATAGCATCTCCAATTCCGAGTTTTCCAAAATTTCAGAGGAGACGACCGAAGATAATCTTATGTAAAGCGAATCTTAAATATAGATTCCATTTTCCTGGTCGTTCCATACTTGAGCGGAGCTAGACTCTTTACCGAATACAAAAATTGGAATGCGAAAACGTGTTCAGCCTTCGAAGCCCAATTGGATCTTCAGCTTCGGGATCACGATCAGCCCCTTAGATATTGATATCTATGATCCGCCAATAATAACAGCTTCGTCTCCAGAGCTAATTGTAAAGTAGTCCGATGCTTGATAATGATGTGAAAAGAACGGAATGATACTTCCACCACGAAATTTGGAGGCTGAAATCCGAGACCCTTGGACTAGTAATGGACTTCTCTTTCTTAAACTTCATTCCATAAAAAACTAAGAAGATGACTTTTATCAGGATTTTTCCCCGAGGGCATTCCGGCTAGAAACTAACAGACTGCCCAGCCTGAATTGTCTTTATCGAGATTTTCTTTCTTCTAGGTATGCTTTAGATCCATGTCAAAGGGCATGAGAGCTCACTCTTACCACAAAGTGGCGCAACAACGGTGGAGTAGCAAGACAACTAACTCATGTTTATGTCCAAAAATTACGTGTGATTTATGAAATTTTTTGATTCATAACTTTCTTAACAACGAGGGATAATTAAAATCTTTTTCGTCCTTTAGAAAGGACGATTCTATTCTGAAAGGATATTCTAACATATGTTAAGGTCATTGGCATATTTACGGACCCTAACTATGTGAATAGAACTTACCAAAGTTTTATATAAATGTGATTTAATTTGAAATAATTGAAATGTTTGGAATTCTAATATGTTTATATTATGCTCATTAAAGAATATAACTCCTAGCTTTGTTTATTTATATTTTATAATATTTAGTATACTTTTCGTGTTTGTACTTTTAATATAAAGAAAGAGAGAGGAAACTTTATCATAAAATAAACATATTATATGTAACGTTAAATCTTTATTATAAAATAAACACGTGAGCAAAGGGGAGACTTCATTCCATCCCGTAAAGGATTAACTCAAATCTAATTTTGATTTAAAAATGAGAAATAATTTAATTTAAATTAGATTAATTTTTTTCGAGAGGGACCGTCCATGCATTAATGTTATTTACCGAATTTTTGTACATTTTTTAACAGATATATCTACCCATACGGAACATGACATCCATTGGAGGTCCATATAATCTCCATGCACCTCTATTTCCACGGTGGATGTTCAATATATCTCTAGAAATCTATAGAAATCCATATTATCTCCACGGTCGTTTGAATCCATGATGGATTTACAAACGATATCTCCAGATGTCGTTTGTAAATCCATCATGGATGTCCATTAGACGTCGGTTATATGATCGATATATTAGATGTATGATAGATATGTATACACTAACATAAAGATATATACACATATAGATATGTACATATAGATATGTACATATAGATTAACATATAGATTAACATATAGATATGTACACATTAACATAAAGTAAAAATGTAATTTCTAAGTATTAAAAATTTTCACTATGTAATTTCTAAGTATTTAAAATTTTCACTTAGTATTTTGAGAATATATATAGAAAATTTGTAGTAATCTATATTTTATTTTTAACATTTTAAAAATTTTTACACAAAATTTAAATTTTTATTAAAAACTTTAAATAAAAATTTAAATAAAATTTATAAGACTCTATAATTAACAAAATTTTAATACTAAAAAGATTTTCTTTGATGATAAAATTTTTTTACATAATTTATAATATATGTTAATTATTATATTAGAAAATAGAAAACCTTTAATTTTTTAATTAAAACTAAAGATAGCTAAATTTATTATACATAATTGTATTTCATAAAATTACCGTAGCTCTTGTTAATATAACAAATAAAATTATTTAGAAAAAATAACTAAAGTACATTAAACAATTTTTATCTAAACAAATTATGATTTTTATTAATTATTTTTCCTAATATAAATATCATTTTTTACTACTTTATGTTATATCTCACTAATAATTATAGTCAGTGGAAGTAAAATTTCACTGTAAAATCAGTAATCGCGCTGGTTCGTTCGTTTACCGCTATGGTGCGCTCTTTTTCTCGTACTTGAGTTTTAGTCATGAGAATTATATAAAGCTTGCAAAAGGCGACAGATAAAATTAAAAGTTTTACTTCGGTCTAATTTCTGATACAGTTTCAATAGAGGAACTTCAGATATTAAATCGGTTGTTATAAGTCGGACAAGTATGGTAAATGTCCGGCCAATAAACAAAAATGATCCGTTCATTATCTGTTTAAGATGAATGTTTAATACGCACTTAAATATAAATAAAATTTTTAATTTTATACAAAGTAAATAAATTATAATCTAATATTATTGATTAAAATAGTCAATATTAATACTTTTAGTGAAATATTAATTATTACAGAGTGTGTATGAATGCATTATTTTATTAATTTCATGAAAAAGCAAACATTTAACGAATAAAAGAAGAAAATGTATTTTATTTTAAACGACTTTTAAACGCTTTTTTGTATCAGAAAAAAACGTATCTTTTAACGTTTTTTAAGTAAACATTTTAATCAATCAGAAATGTTCTCAAGAGTCGGTTATAAACGGTAAAAAAACTTGATATTTGTGAAACGTTTTTGAAACGAATATGTGCTACCTGTGGCTCTAATTAATGTTTATATGATATCCATATGACATTTAGAAACGAATTTTTATAACCTCTATATGATGTCTATGTGGCATCTATGAATACGTCTAATGGATGTCGAATGGAAGTAAGAAATGCAGAACTGTGGATCTCTAACAGATGTTTATAGGAGGTTACATGGACGTCTAATAGAGATTCTGAATCTCCATGATGGACATCTAATGGACATCCATTAGAGGTTTTTGTTCCGTGTGGATATATATATCAATTACTGCTTTTAATTACATCTAACTTTGTAATAAACAACGAGCGATGGTAAAACTTTTTGCAAGTTAGTCAGAATGATGTTCTCCACAATATATGTCAAAGTTATTGAAATCAGTGAAATTGCTCCTAATGGATTATCATTTATATTATAATACATTTATCAACAATAACAATACATAAAAATATAGTTTGAGTCAAAAATTAGATTTAACTTGATAGAATAGTAAAAAAGACTTCTAAAAAAAATAACAAAAAATTAAATGTACACTTGTCAACAAAATTATTGCATAGGTAATTTCATGCCAAATTTTCGCATAACTTCAAATAAATATGACCCCTATTTGAAAAAAATTTTTTTCATTCTCAAGCATAAAGCCTCTATTTTAAAAATCATTTGTCAGATTTAGAATTTATCCTCTCTCCTTCTCGTCATCACCTTAAAAATAAGGACGTGTTTCGTCTTCAAAAAATTGCATAATTGACGCATTCCACGGGATGGAATAAATTTTTTTTCGCAAATTTTATGATAGTCATCGTAAAATATGGACTTTTATGTGTGAATTGAAAAAAATGAAATTTGTACGATTTTTTTTCGTGGAATTACGACACATTAAAGTTATTTACATATATTTTTTGTTCATTTACCACCAACATTAGCATTACCTGATGCGCATCATAAGGAGATTGCTAGTCAGATTTGGAGCATCGTGTAAGGGGGGGGGGGGGTATTGGAGGACGGGAATATGGAAATGATCACAGCGCTAAATCAAATATAAGAACCTGCAACAATGAGTATGAGCGTTGGCAAGAGATTATGGCGAAGACAAGGCGGCACACAGTTTTGAGGCTCCTGAATAGTCACCGCAATCATATTGAAATCGAGACATCAGAAGCGAGAAATAACTCGCTGAAAATTTTTGCGTTCCATTTTTAAATAAAAAGATATTTTGAAAAAATAACACTACAGATCGCTTTAGCACACTTGTAAAATATTCCGAAAACTAAGTTTTTCTTTTGACTGTTAATAAACTGCCTTAAAATGATCGAAATAAGCGAGAAAATGCATGGTTTGACAACTGTTGAGAAGAGTGGAAAATGTTTTTTTACACTATATATTTCTTGCTAAACTTAGTTTTCGAGACATTTTATGGGTTTCACAAACACGTTACACGTCACAGCATTAAGATAAAGTAAATAATAGTGAAATGACATGCAAGAATTATTAGTCGTGTCATTTAGGCTGTCAAAATGTCACTTTTGACCTCTTATAATTTGTCGTTTTGCAGTGTGAACCGCTGCATGGAAAATTCTGATATGTGGTCATTTGTTATTGATTTTTTCAGCTGATATTGATTTTTATGCATAGCTGACTTTATTTTATTTTATAATAATAATAGAGTAATTTCTACCAATATTTCTTTGATTAAAAAAAATGTATCTCATTTTTTAAATAAGTAAAAATATTAGGTTTTATAATTCTGTTTAAAAATGAAAAAAATGAAAAATAAAATTAAAAATGTTTTCTATATATTATATATAATTTATTAATTACATATAAATTTTGAGATTTTATTTTGTTGTTTCTTATATATATGTTTATTATGTACATTATAATTACTATAATATACGATGTACATAATAAACATCTATATAAGAAACAACAAAATAAAATCTCAGCTGTGCAGTAAAAATCAATAACACTTCATGAAAAAACAATCATACACATCGCGCGTACTTTAAATTTTTTAAATGAAATCCTTACTTTTTTTTACATATTCTTGTACCTTACATTAAAAGCTTTCTAAAATTATAATTAAGTATTTTTTCACGCAAAATAATAACTGTTCGCTATTCTTATCTCAATACATTTACAGGCACAAAATAATTTCCATGGGTGTAAAAAAATACATAGTTAATTTTAAGAAAAAGTATATAATTTGCAATTAACAGTTACATATTTTTTCTTAAAAATAAGTATGTATTTTTTATATCAATGGATTCCTCTCATTATTTTGTGTCTAAAATTATTGAGATAAGATCATCGAACAGTGAATATTTTACAAGATATTTTATAGTTTGTGTAAAATTAAAAAATTATTTTGTCTTATAACTCGAAAAGTACTTAATAAAAAAAAATTTTAATTTTTAAATGAGGAATATCCTTTAAGAATTTCACTCGTTTTACTGGGATTTGATCCTTGTAATTTGGTTCTTTTAGCTTTTTCTTACTCATATGATTGTTGTCAAAAGGACCCAATTTTAGATTAATTTATTATCAAGATTGTTTTATGCATAATAATCTGTCATCTGTTATTGATTTTTTCAATTCAGGTAATATTGATATTTACTACACAGCTAGTTTTATTTTTTTACTTTATTTTATAATGATAATATGATAGATAATATGATGAATAATGATAGATTATTTTCTATACTTATTTTTTTTTTAAATGTATCTTCTTTTTCAAATTTGAAAACATGTAAAAACATTATATATAACTCTATTTAAATATAATAATTAAATAATTATTTAAATTGTTATTTAAAAAATAATTAAATGTTTTCTATTATATTATAATTTGTTAATATTATAATTTAATATTATAATTTTATAATATTTATATAATATTATAATATTTATAATTTGTTAATATTAATTAATTATCATAATGTATGATGTACAACATAATAAATATGCATCATATAAGAAACGACAAAATAAAATTAGCTGTGTAGTAAAAATCAATATCATTTGACGTGAAAGAAAGTCAATAACGTATGACAGATGAATATGTGTGTAAATGTGTGTTACACCGATCCATTTCTTACCAATTAGTAACACACTTCACTTATATGGTAAATCTTATTCTTACCGCGTAATTTTTTTGTCGCCACCGTCAACTCAGAGTTTCGCGGTGAGTACTCAGGAGCCTTAAATGTGAACATTACACTCTGTCCTCCAATACACACACACACACACACACACATACAGAGAGAGATATATATATATACCCAGCAAACCAAAATATTGCAGCTACATTGCCGTAACATTGCTGCAATGTTGTAATATTGCAGCAATATTGCTGCAATATTCTGTGTTAGCTGGGTATATAAATACATAATGACACCATCTTATGTTCCCCTGTCAATAATATTTAACATATATATATATATATATATATATATATATATATATATATATATATATACAGGATGGAGCATTTATAGTGACACAAGCAATTTTTTCGAAAACAAAGCGAGATACAAAAAAATTTTTCAGACAAAAGTTATATGGCTTGAAGGGGGACATAAGATGGTGTCATTAATTTGACCGTGAAGAGTCACCTGAAGGTCACGTGAAGCTCACTTTCAACTTTTTAAATGGGATACCATACTTTTACATATTCTTGTAGCTTGCCTCAAGAGCTTTCAAAAATACTATAATAAAGTATTTTTTCATTGAGTATTTTCCGAGTTATGGTTGATTGCTTGATAAATTGAGTATTTTTCGAGTTATGAGGCTTGAAATAATTTCTGTAATTTGCAATTAACAATTACATATTTTTTCTTAAAAACAACTGTATGTTTTCTTTACACCAATTGATTCCTCTCATTATTTTGTACATAAAAGTATTAAGGTAAGATAATAAAAAATGAATATTTTACTAGATATTTTATGGTTTATGTAAAATTGAAAAATTATTTCAAGCCTCATAACTCGAAAAGTACTCAATAAAAAAATACTTTATTATAGTGTTTTGGAAAACTCTCGACATAAGCTATAAAAATATGCAATAAAAATAGGTGGTTTCATTTAAGAAATTAAAGGTGTCCTTGACCTGACCTTAATGATGTCATTCAAAGTCAAACCAATGACACCATCTTATGTTCCCCTCAAAACCATACAATTTTTGTCGAAAACGTTTTTCTCTAAAATGCTTAATTTTCGAAAAGAAAAAGGGTGTATGGGTGGTCTAGGACACTCTGTATATATATATATTTTACTTTAAAATGTACACTGCGCAACAACGATTCGTTCCGTGACCTCTCTCTCGCGGGGCAAGGGGAGCGTAGAAGTGACCAATCAGCTGGCAGCGTGGCAATGGCTGATTGGTTAGAGACTACGCTCCCCTTGCCTCGCGAGAGGGACCACGGAACGAATCGTTGTCGCGCAGTGTACATGCAGTGTCACATTTCATCAACAGACACGGCATCGAATTCTGCGACATTAAGTATGACATTCTGCTCACTTAGAAATAACTGCCTTTGCATTATATTTTATTGTAACCAACCGTATTAGCAATCTAATATAAATATATAGATTGCGTCCAAGAAATTGTGCACTAAAAATCGTTTTGTCCTTGTTATTTATTAAAAAAAAACAGAACACACTCATAGCATTAAAAGCGTGTTTCCCAAACTATTCATAGAAATAAGCTATTGTGTATACTCATATTAATGATTATTTATTTTTAGTTAAAAAACGTCTCCAGAATGCGATTGTGTAATTTTTAATGACAATGCTGCTATCGCAAAGCCTATATCAGATTATGTATTGAAATTTAAGATTGAAGATTAAAATTTAATTAAACAAGATTAATTAAACAAGAAAAAAAAGGATCCTGTATATACCTTATAATTACTTTTGATAAATTTCGTTCAAATTTTTGGAGTTTGTAGTTTATAAGAACATTGAACAACAATAGATATTATTCTCTAGAAGCTACAGTTCAGTTTAAAAGTATTAAAAGTTGATAACTTTTAGGACCTTTTGCTAAAATTATCATATTTGCAGTTCTTTGCGAGCTTTAACAAATGAAATATTCCAAAACTCACTACGTGGAAATGTTTGAGCAAATATTTATTTTAAGTTGCACAGCACGGAAATTTTTTATTTCAATATATATTATAGAGAATATATTTCTAAATAATACACCATTTGGATTTTGTGATATTCTGTTTTGGTTTCTATGATATGCAATTTTGAAATTTTATTTTTGATGAAAAGATGATACAAATAAATATGAAATTCAAACAGAGTATTACTTAGGAATATTCTCTACATCATATGTCGAAATAGAAATTATCCGTGCTATGTGATTAAAATAAGCATTTGCTAGCGTTTGCAATTCGAATCTCACTCAGACTTTCCCAATCATTTGTCTATAGAGCCTAAATGATTGCCTAATCATTACGTAATGATTATAGTACTACTAGCTGCATTTTAGCTCCATTTTAGATATAGAATAAGATTAAAAGAGAGATTATAAATAAAAATTAGCTGTTACTCTCAATGCTCGGACACTAGCGTATATTCTACGTAAATTGGTTAGCTATACAGGGTGTCATAGAAGTGATCATTATTTTAAAAAATTAAGATAAATTGGCTTAAAGTTAGAAGAAAAGTATTGTACAGTTATGCAATATTCGCAATAATTAACGAGAAATAAATTAAAGAAAATCGGCCAATCTACGTGAATAGAAGCGTGCGGCGGCAAAGGCGGAGCGAAAAGTGTGCAGGCGCGCGGCGAAGGCTCCTCCTCTTCCCAAACACCGTTTCGTCATGCGCCGCCATTATGTTACAGTGAGACCGCCTTTGCCGCCACGCGCTTCTATTCACGCAGATTGGCCGATTTTCTTTAATTTATTTCTCGCTAATTATTGCTAAATATTGCATAACTGTACAAGACATTTCTTCTAACTTTGAGCCAATCTTAATTTTTTTAAATATATGATCACTTTCATGACACCCTGTATATATCAGATTAAAACATCTCATAAATCACACACACACACATTCAATTTTTAGCTATTTTATCTTCATAACTTCTTATGTAGAATGTTATAAAGAATTTATTAGGAGTATAACTAAGTTCCCACCCATAATTAGATGGTTGCAAATGTAATGAAATTAGGCATTTATCAATAAAATTGAGTGCGCAAACCCATACAGCACAGAAGCTTGCATCAACATTGCTGTAATGTTACAATATTGCTCACTACAGTGTAATGTTGCAGAAATAATGCAGAGACATTATTTTGTAATATTACTTTGGCAATGTTGCAGCAACGTTTTAACATAGCGAAAATGTATAACATGTGTTTCTTTACTTGCTGCTACGCGGTGACACCCAATTTAACTAACTCGTATTCGAATTCATCTAAGATGCATATAAGGTCTACAAAGGATTAATGTAATAATTATATTTCTTGTCTTGTGTCAGTTTAAACTGTCTGATAAACTGACTTGGTTTACTTAATATTCTGAATTCTAATGAGGAATCCAGATTATTAAAAAAATAATTTGTTCAATCCAAATAGGAAATAATTCATTTATTGCACGTATTAAAATATTCTGGTGTCGAATGTATGTAAAATAATTGTATGTATATTATTGAGATCAATATTTAAGAAACATCTAATAAAAAATATTAATAGATGTTTTTTTAAAGGCTTTTTTCCTATCTTTCTTAAACATTTTTTTTATATTTTCAAAGTTTATTTATTAAATTTAAAACGATGTCTGCATTTGTAGCAAAACGCGTTTTAATATTACAAATACGTTGCACCGTAACATTGTTACAATCTTAAGCGTCGTCTACAATAAGTGGAGTAAACTTGGCGTAAGAAGTAAGAGTAGGAGTAACGTTTTCGACGTAAGCTGTTTACGCTGACTCAATCTACAATACAGTGGAGTAATGCTATAATTTGTGACGTTGCCATCCCGACAGTCAAACGTTAAATAATTATTAATAAAGCAATTACAATAGCAAAACACATTTGCAATTAACGACGTTTTCGAAGGATCTTCCGTTTTCATGTTCTAACCTTCCTGGGTTTTCTTCCTGCGTTCTAATTGATCAAGTGTAACCGTAAGAGTAGGCGTAAGAAATAAAAATAATTCATTTTGTTTACGCCCTTACTTCAGCTTTCTTAAGCCGGAAATAGCTCTTTTACTTCTACTCTTACTTCTTACGCCACGCTTACTCCACCTATTGTAGACGACGCTTTACATTGCAATATTCTTAAAAACGGACATTTTAACGTTGCTGCAATCCTACAACAATGATGCAGCAATATTTTGCAGTGAATTTGCAATGTTCTAATATTGCGGTGAAAGATTGCTACAATGTGTCTGCAATCTTTATGTGCTGTATGAGAAGATTCATTTTTTGTGAAAGAGATATTTTTTGAATCGATTTAAAATGAAACATGATAAGTTATTTTTTTGGACAGGTACTTCTTGACTACTTTGATTTAAATAAAACTGCAACTGAAGCTTATCGATTGATTTCTGAAACAATCACGGCTGATCGCTACCAACAACAATCATACCGATTGAACGATTAATTGATGCGAAAAAGGCCAGTCATAAAGTGATATGTCGAAGTATTAACATAAAATGATTCTTTTGCATGATAACGCGCGACTTCATATTGTAAGAATTGTAAAACAAACACTATTGGAGCTCGAATGTGAAGTTCTACCGCACCAGTCTATTTTCCAGACTTGGTCCCATCGGATTACCATCTTTTCCGATTAATGCAACACGCGCTCGCCGATACACTTCTCCAATTACGAAGAAGTCCAAAAATGAATCGATCAATGGATTGCTTCAAAAAACAAATCGTTTTATCGTCGCGGAATCTAACTTATGCAAAAAAGGTAGGAAAAAATTTTGGAAAACAATGGATTATATTTTGATTAATATATTAATTCATTTTCTTATTAAAATAAATGTATTTTTCAAATGAAAAAACGGCGGGAACTTAGTTATAGATCTAATATTTATATAATCTAACAACTATAAGATAGTTTTATTTATAAAAATTAATCCTCCTAAATATGTGAGATATCTTTATATAAAAAAATTTCATTCGATCCATTTTATGTTTCCCTTGAAATCCTGCAATTTTTATTTAAAACATTTTTTTTAAATCAAAAACAAAAATCTTAGAGATGATTGATTAAAATGAGAACATCTTATATACATATGTATACACACACACACACACACACATATATATATATATATATATATATATATGTGTGTGTGTGTGTGTGTGTGTATATATTATTATATATAATATTATTATTATATACATATATACGTACATATATATATATATACGTATGTATGTATATAATATATATATATATATATATACATATATATATATATATATATATATATGTATATATATATACACATATATATATACATATATATATTTTTTTAAGCCTTTTAAGTGTTTTTATTTTATTTATGTCCGTTTCTACCAACACGGTTTAAGAAACATAATTTCTAGTGACATTCGATTAACATAAGTTAACCTGAATATTGATTTTTATCAACTATTTATTCAGGTTTAAATTGTTGAGTTTATATTGAACGGCCAATTTGACTATTTAGAAGTAGTTGAACTATGATTAAGAAATATAATTAGTATTTCCCATCATTTCAAATATGTCATATAATTTTACATCGTCATCTTCGAATGACGAAGATATAATCGAAAAGTTAAATAAAAGAGAAAGAAAATTTAAACAATGTATTATATTTTAATTATGTTATATTTTTTCGTACTTTTTATAACTAATATTTTCTATTAAATATTTACACTTTATCTTAAATTACTTTTTAATTTTTTCTGTTCTTCTCTTTTTGATAAGTTCTATTCTCTTAACACTTAACATATTCGATCTCGTTCAAGGCCCAAGAAAAACAACAAACTTAAAAATATTTACAAATTCAAAGGTTAGGTGACAAGGTACAATATCATTAGAGCCAACATTATCAATCAATGTAGAAGTTTTAATAAGAGATTCTAGAGTTATGACATACAAATTATAAATTTAGCTAAACGCTCTATATTACAATGTTGGAAGAAAACAATCAACATTAAATCCAAGTTTAATTCTAACGAAAGTTTCGCAAAATTGGAGATTATTCGACAAAAACAGTTACGTCACATCCACGTTAAATTCACATAATTTATGTGATCTACGTGGATAGATTTATTCACGAATCATCTACATAGATATAACTTTCTTTTTTTATCATTACATCGAAGTAATCTATTTTCGAAATATCAATGTAGATTTTATGTGGATATTTCTGCTGAAATTATCATTAATCAATGTCTTGTAATACTATTAAAGTATTGTAATGTTCCCAGATATTTTATTAACATTTCTCAATTGTAACTTTGTATCTGAAATATTTCAGAAAAAGTTTTATATTTGTAAGTTTGGAAATATGCTATATTACATATTTAGAATGTGTTTTTTGTTTTGCCGCTACGCGGTGCTACACCAAACTTAATTAACTCGTATTCAATTTTTCATCAAGAAATGTATATAAAGGATTAAGATATTAATATAAGATCCGAAATATATTTCTTCTTGTTGATTAGTTTAATTTCTGATAAATTGACTTAATTTAAAATAATTTGTTTAATAATCTGGATCCCTTGTTGGGATTCAAAATATTAAAGAGATTATTTGAAATTAAACGGATAAATGAGAAATAGCCCATTTATTGCGTATATTAAAGTATTCTTGTTGCCGAGTATTTATATATTTTTAAAAATATCCAGGATATTCACATTGATCAGAAACGGAAAAAATAATATGTCAAAAATTCGTAAAATTTTCACATGGATTTCCACATCCTATTCACGTAGATTCTAATATCGTTCTGTGGATTATCCATTCGAATATCCAGATGTATTCAATGATGTTAATCCACATGGTAACAACGTTGATTTTACGTACTGTTTTTATCGGGTTGAATCGGGAGAAGATGGTAGAAATGGACATTAGTCAAATTCCAATGTTTAATCTTCAATCTTCAATGTATTGTCTGATATGTTTTGACTGTTTTTGACATGACAAAATATATACGCATGTAACATTAGCGACATTATCATTAAATATATAGGGTATTTAACGTACAGTGTCTCATCGAAAATATACAAGTAGGTCTCGTTAAATTGAACTAGAAATCATATTACATATAATCAGGGTTGGGTAATAACTAGTTGAATAGTTAAAAGTTAAAAAAAAGTTAAAAAGTTAATAATTTTTAACTCAACTTAGTTATTTTAAAAAGTTAACTTTTAACTTTAACTAGTTATTTTTAAAACACATAAACTTAAACTTATTAACTTTCCCCCCAAATTTATTTGATGATTCATATTATTATTATTTAAAGTAATCTAATTTTAAAATTACAATCTAATTAATATAAAGTGAAATAATGCTTTTCAAAATTTTAACTTTTATCTTAACTAACGTTAATTTAATCTTAACGTAACTTTTATTGAGTTAATTTTTTATTTGTATAACTTTCAACATAACTAAATTAATTTTTTAACCCATTAACTTTAACTTAATTTAGTTAAAAAAATATATAAACTTATCCAACTCTGCATATAATACATATTGCAAACAATTATGTACAATTTCGAGATATTAATTTTAAAAAATTGATCAATGAGCGCATGATCCGCAGATCATAAGATGTACGTTCTAAGCAATTTTTCGTTGTCATATGACACTCGCACGCTTATATACATCAACTACTCTCTATATATCCAAACAAACTTGTAACAAACGCATAAATATATGTATAAAAAGATTAATTAGTCCAGAAAAATATACATAAGGAAAATAAATCAATCCGTTTCTTTATGTTTATGTGCTTATGCAAATTTGTTTGGATAGATTTTAAAAGTTACAAAATTTTGATACAGATATATAAGCTCTATGACGCTAGTAGATCTCGTGCAATCGTAATTCTGTGCAATATCTGATCAAATTTATGGATAGGAAATATGCCCGAAAGTATGTGAGTGTGTGAGGGTTGCTGGATGAGCGAAGAAGGTAAGAAGTTTCGCTATAAATTGCATTATACACAGAGCAGAGAGTAATTTCTCTCTGATACAGACCATTGAATTACCTTTGTGCCTATCGAGGTACCTTCACGCACAACTAAAAATCTTTAAATAATATAATTACTTCACACATCATTACACAACACAAAACAAAGAAATTCGTGAAATGAGGCAAAGAAGGATTCTAAATTCGGAATAAGACGAGGTAATTTCGGAATTTACATAAAAATTACATTTAACCAAAAGATATAAGTGGATACTTTGCGCATTATTTTTAAGATTAATAATATATAACGTTATAACATTGAAATATAATAAAATAGATGTAATACTAATTAAAACGATTTGTGTAATGCGGCAGCCGAACGGAATCAAGTTGATTGAAAATAGAAAAAAAGGTGATCAAAAGTAAAATTATTCTGCTACTGTTACGCTTGCACATGCTGAATTTAATTAATCCACACGAAGTAGTTTTTCATAGTACTTGCTATTTCACTTTTGGTTATATTTTATTGAATACAATATAGAAAATCTTTCTTAAAAATTATTTCCCGCTTATTTCATTTTTTCGACAAGTGTAATTGTTTTATCTTCTTTTTCTCATAGTCATCTGAATTATAAAGAAATTAGTGTAAGATATATGGAATAAATACGACCTATATTTCATGTACTCTCGTTAATGATCTACTTAATATTATAATGCAGTCAATCACACGATTGTAAAAGTAAGACGTCGAATTAATTATTAAGAGATTGCCTATAAAGAATTGCTTATAGAAGTAACGTGAAATAATATATTATTATTATTATCCTATTATATATTATGCAACTCAATTCACAGAAATTACAATTCTTTAAATCACAATCATGCAACATTAATCATGTGACGTTAAGAGGTTGTTTTTTACGAAATTAAAAAATATTTGACGTGATTTATCTGCATTTAACTATAAATATTTTTACTTACGACTTTTACTTAAATAGTATATGGTATCATCATAGATATTAGAACAACATGTAATCTGTAGGAAAAGAAAAGATCAATGTGATTATGTGAATATAGCCCTGACATTAGAAGGCAATTTGCGATTAGATAGCGCAGATTACACCTCTCATTTAGAAGGAAAATAAAATTTCATTTTGCAAGAGTCTTTTATATATGTATTTTACTTTGACACACGCATTCCTTTTATAAAATATTCAGGGAAAACAATACACAAATCATATTAATAAGAGACAAAATAGTATATACTGAAGATTTGAGTGATACATGAGTATTTGAGTGATAAAATACATACTTCATTATTTTTTTTCGATCAATACTTTATTGTTTTGTCTTTATTGTCCGTCTTAATTTACAATATACAGTACAATAATTCTTGATTTATTTTTATAAATTATTTTTATAAATTACATTTGTATATTTTTTTTCTTTATTTAAAACTACTGTAATTATTGTCAGTTCATTCATAAATGATCATAATTCTTGTCTTAATAGACATAAATGTTAAATTTGTGCACTAAAATATGTAGATAACGCTTCAAAATATATTCATATCTTTGAATAACAAAACATCATTTGTAATGAATTGTACTCCTTTCTGCATCAAAAGGAATTTGCACATTTCACCTGACTTATTATCGACTTAGACTAAATATAATTGAAAGCGAACACAAATAGTTTTATCGAATCTTTTTTGTGCATATTGTATACACACACACACAATTATATATATATATATATATATATATATATATATATATATATATATATATATATATATATATATATATAATTATATACAATTAAAAAACTGTTAGTGATCTTTATATCATGATTTTTTGTAAGGTATGCACTTGATCAAAACGTAAAAAATTGTTACGTCATTCAAGAGCTACCTATAAGTCTCATTTAATTGATATATTGTATATGTAACTGTATAAGAATTCTTTATGAATAAAAATTGTTGTAGAAATTGAGGAAATATTTATTTATTTGAAAATCTAATGTATTAAATATAAAATATATTTATTATTGTTTTATATTTTTATTTATTCTTTTATTTCTAAAAATTCAATATAAATGTAAGAAATACATAATAAGAAATAGAAATACAATTCAGAGATATGTGTGTAATATTCTGCACCTTTTTTTTATATAAATTGTAAAGAGACATGCCCACAAATCTTTTGATAGGATATATTTTACAAAATAATATATTATTAATATTTAAGAACAGCTCTCAAACTGCAACAGAAGTATATTATCTTATAATACATATCTTATAATAAAAATAAAAGGTAATTTTATAGCATTTTAATACAATTTTATCGATATTGTCTATCTTATATATACACATAATTACATAATATTACATAATAAATTCATGAAAACTTACCAATTCCCTGAATGCAATACATCAAAACTTTCATTAATTTTTTCAAAGGGAAAATTGTGAGTAATAAATTCATCAAGGATCAACTTTTTTGATAAATATTCTTCTACCAATTTCGGTACGCTTTGCTTTGATTTCCATCCGCCAAATGCAGTACCTTTCCATACTCGTCCTGTAACCAATTGGAATGGTCTAGTACTAATTTCCTGTCCAGCTGCAGCTACTCCTATTATTGTGGATACACCCCATCCCTTGTGGCAAGATTCCAATGCAGCCCTCTAAAAAATCAATCTTTTAGAATGAAACTACTTATGCCCTAATGAGATTATGGAACAAAATTTTCCAAACATTTACCATAGTATTTACATTTCCAATGCATTCGAAGGTATAATCCAATCCTCCATCAGTCATCTCGATTAAAACTTGTTGAATAGATTTATTATAATTTTTAGGATTAATAAATTCTGTACATCCAAAAATTTTAGCTGTAAATAAATACAATCTTTATAAAATTTTCTTATACATGAAGTTTAGAATCTTAAACAAGAATTTAAAAAAACATAGAGATATATTTGCATATTAATTTTTATAAAAAGTTTATTTCAGTGTTATTATTATATCTTATATATCTTATTAAATTATTTACCTTGCTCAAATTTAGCTGGATTAATATCTATTCCAATAATACGAGATGCACCAGATTTCTTGCACCCAAATGCTACAGCAAGACCAACAGCTCCTAAGCCCCATATAGCACAAGTACTTCCAGGTTCTACCTTTGCAGTATTTAAAGCTGCACCATAGCCTGTAGATACTCCGCAACCTAATAAGCAAACTTTGTCCAATGGTGCTATCGGATTAATCTACGATATTTGTAATATATTAAGTTTTTTCTGTATTTTTTATAGAACATTTTTCTATATTAACTAATTATATATATATATATATATATATATATATATATATATATATATACAGGGTGTCCTAGACCACCCGTACACCCCTTTTCTTTCAAAAACTAAGCATTTTAGAGAAAAACGTTTTCGACAAAAATTTTATGGTTTTGAGGGGAACATAAAATGGTGTCATTGGTTTGACCTTGGATGGCATCGTTAAGTTCAGGTCAAGGACACCTTTAATTTCTTAAATGGAACCACTTATTTTTTATTGCATATTCTTATAGCTTATGTCGAGAGCTTTCCAAAACACTATAATAAAGTATTTCTTCATTGAGTACTTTTCGAGTTATGAGGCTTGTAATAATTTCTTAATTTTGCATAAAATATCTAGTAAAATATTCATTTTTCGATTATCTTACCTTAATACTTTTATGTACAAAATAATGAGAGGAATCAATTGGTGTAAAGAAAACACATAGTTGTTTTAAAAAAAAATATGTAATTGTTAATTACAATTTTTTCTTTACACCAATTGATTCCTCTCATTATTTTGTACATAAAATTATTAAGGTAAGATAATCGAAAAATGAATATTTTACTAGCTATTTTACGGTTTATGTAAAATTAAGAAATGATTTCAAGCCTTATAACTCGAAAAGTACTTGATGAAAAAATACTTTATTATAATGTTTTGGAAAGCTCTCGACATAAGCTATAAGAATATGGAATAAAAAATAGGTGGTTCCATTTAAGAAATTAAAAGTGTCCTTGACCTGACCTTAACGATGCCATCCAAGGTCAAACCAATGACACCATCTTATGTTCCCCTCAAAACCATATAATTTTTGTCGAAAACGTTTTTCTCTAAAATGTTTAGTTTTTGAAAGAAAAGGAGTGTACGGGTGGTCTAGGACACCCTGTATAATATATGTGTATATATATATATATATATATATATATATATATATATACATACATATATATATATATATATATATATATATATATATGTATTGTATATATTGTAAGTACCTTTGCGAGAGAAATATCAGCTACCACTGTATATTCAGAAAAGGTAGAACAACCCATAAAATGTGCAATTGTTTGTCCCTTACATGTGAAACGAGATGTACCATCAGGCATTAAACCTTTACCTTGAGTTTCACGAATTTTGCTGCATAAATTCGTTTTCGGTGATTTGCAAAATTTACAATTGTTACATTGGGGAATATAAAGTGGTATAACATGATCACCTATAAATATTTGCACAGAATTAGAGAAATGTTAATTAAATATAATGTAATCAACGTATAAAATTAGAAACTGATTATGATATTATTTGTAATTTATAATATAATTTATGATATAATAGTTTATTAAAAAAATTCTTCATAAAGATTTAATTAAATTTACCAGGCTGAAACTCAATAACATCTTCTCCAATACTTTCTACAATGCCACTGCCTTCATGACCAAGTATGCAAGGAAATATTCCTTCTGGATCCAATCCATCTAAAGTATAAGCATCTGTATGACAAACTGCTATAGCTATCATTTTAATTCGGACTTCATGTGCTTTTGGTGGTGCTACCTCAATCTCTTCTAAAGATAAAGGCTCTTTTTGTCTCCATGCTACAGCAGCTTTACATTTGATAACCTGAAAAATAAAATAAAATAAATTAAAATTACTTTACTTCCTTCTTTGTAAGTTATTAAATATTAACTACAATAAATATTAAAATATTTGATTAAATTAGAAAACTGCACAATATAATTATGTAATGCTTATTTTATAAAAATGTTCTCATGTGTCAAGTTTATAATTTTTTTTATATTAAAATACATTAAGTAGGAGTTTTTTAATAAATATTTTATGGATAGATAATAAATACATTTTAAGGAAATCTTAAGGAAATATTATAATTTTATTATAATTTTAAGGAAATATTATTTTTTGTGCAATTTAATATGGAAGAAATTAAATTTGTTATAATGTATATTATCTATAGAATAGAATTTGCAATAGTCTAATTTAATAATTTTATCTTTCCTTTTATATACACACGCACGCACGCGCGCGCGCACGCGCACACACACACACACACACACACACACATACAGAGTGTCCCATTTTAAAAGTTCCACCCTCATAACTTTTTTAATTTTGATTGTAGAAAAAAATGTTTCAGACAGAAGTTATATGGCTTGAAAGGCGATATAAGATGGTGTCATTAGTTTGACATTGAAGTCACCTGAAGGTCACATCCAACTTTTTAAACGAGACACCCTATATGCTTTTGTTCTTATAGTTCATCTCGAGAGCTTTCCAAAACACTATAATTAAGTTTTAGTTAGTTATTAAGTTATAGTTAGTTTTCATTAAGTACTTTCCGAGTTATGAGGCTTGAAATAATTTCTTAATTTTACATAAACCGTAAAATATCTAGTAAAATATTCATTTTTCGATTATCCTACCTTAATACTTTTATGTATAAAATAATGAGAGAAATCAATTGATGTCAAGAAAACACATAATTGTTTCGAAGAAAAATTATGTAATTTGCAATTAACAATTCTATATTTTTTTTCTTCGAAACAATTATGTGTTTTCTTTACACCAATTGATTCCTCTCAAGGTAAGATAATCGAAAAATGAATATTTTATTAGATATTTTACGGTTTATGTAAAATTAACAAATGATTGCAGAATTAGAGAAATGTTAATTTCAAGCTTTATAACTCAAAAAGTACTCAATGGAAAAATACTGTATTATAGTGTTTTGGAAAGCTCTTAAAATAAGCTACAAGAATATGTAATAAAAATAGGGAGTTTTCTTCAAGAAATTGACAGTGATCTTCAAATGACTCTCCAAGATCAAATCATTGCCACCGTCTGATGGCCTCCTTCAAGCCATATAACTTTTGTTTGAAACATTTTTTTATGTAACGCACCGTTTCGGAGATATTTAAGTGTATTATTTAAAATGGGACATCCTGTATATATACATATATATATATATATATATATATATATAAACATTTTTTTTAACTCTAAGTAATATCGAGATATTGGACTGATAAAAATAAAATGGAACACCCTGTGTATATATATATATATATATATATATATATATATATATATATATATAATACACACAGGGTGTATATTTTTGACCTATTTTATTTTTGTCAGTCAAGTATATCGATATTACTTAGGCCCGGTTCCACAACTCGAGTTAATCCGAGTTTAATACGTTAAACTGGGTCCTGATTGATCCATTCACTACTTAAACTCGGATTAACTGAATTGTGGAACTGGGCCTTAGAGTTAAAAAGATGTTTATAATTGTATGGCTTGAAAGGGACCATAAGATGGTATCATTGATTTGATCTTGGATAGTTTGAAATCATGTGGAGGTCACCTTCAATTTCTTAAATGGAACCCTCTATTCTTTATTACATATTCTTGTAGCTTATCTCGAGAGCTTTCCAAAACACTACTATAAAGTATTTCTTCATTGAGTACTTTTCGAATTAGGAAGCTTAAAATAATATTTCAATTTTACATAAATCATAAAGTATCTAGTAAAATATTCATTTTTTTATTATCTTACCTTGATACTTTTATGTATAAAATAAGAGTAATCAATTGGTGTAATGAAAATAGTTATTTTTTTAAAAAAATATGGTAATTGTTAGTTGCAAATTACATATATTTTCTTCGAAACAGTTATATGTTTTCTTTACACCAATCTAAAATAATCTGTTGTTGCTTTTAAAAAAATTTATTTTATATAAAAAATATATTATGTTTAATAAGATTCATTAAACACAAGAGCATTTTATTTTTTGTATCTTATATTTTCTGTGATATCAAGATAACTTTGAATTTTTTAAAAGATATTTCATATTCCTTTTTAATACTGTGTTGTCATTGAAAGAAAGACAAATTTAATGATCTGTAATAAAGTGACTTTATGCAAAATGTATGATTTCTTTTAACTTCTATGTTTTCATTTAATAATCTGAAATATTAATAATGGTTAATTCTTGTATTTATAAAGTAATTTATATTTGTTAAGTAAAAATATCAAATTAATTTAAAATTATAACATACTTCACAGTAACTCTCTAAATCTGTACGGCTGAATGGTACACATGATAAGAAAATATGATATACAAACATAAAAAAAGTTGATATGATATGCTGACTTATGATAACTGAGAAAAATATTGTGCATGTAGTAACTCTATGCAAAGAAATTTACTAATCACCAATATCTATTGCATCATACTCTTGAAAATTTATTTAAAACATAAAAAAAACTTACATATTCTTTTAAGAATTTATATATTCTTTTAAGAAAAATAATATTCTTTTGTAGAAAAAACATGCAAGAAATGAAGTAGTAAAAGTTGCTGTTTTAGTATATTCCGTAATCATGTTTTGAGAGTGAAGATCATTTCAAGATCATTTTCTTACAAATCATTAAATTCTAAGTCATTAAAATCTATTCCTTGAAATATTATGAAATATTATGAAATAATATGAAGAAGAATATAAATGTCAATTAACACGTTAACTGCCGCGGGTATTTTTGGAAAAAGGTCCCTCAGGCCACACCACTTTTTTTATTAATTTTCCTAAGAATGATGTATTTAAAGAAAGAAAATTTTAAGAAAAAATATGTAATTTGCAATTAACAATTACATATTTTTTCTTTGAAACAACTATGTGTTTTTTTTACACCAATTGATTTCTCTCATTATTTTGTACATAAAAGTATTAAGGTAAGATAATCGAAAAATGAATATTTCACAAGATATTTTACGATTTATGTAAAATTAAGAAATAATTTCAAGCCTCATAACTCGAAAAGTACTCAATGAAGAAATACTTTATTATAGTGTTTTGGAAAGCTCTCGAGATAAGCTACACGAATATGTAATAAAAAATAGGGAGTTCCATTTAAGAAATTGAAGGTTACCTTTACGTCATCTTCAAATAACTCTCCAAGGTCAAATCATTGCCACTATCTGATGGCCCCCTTCAAGCCATATAACTTTTGTCTGAAATATTTTTTTGATTTTTCATTATTTTCCGAAATATTTGGCTGGGGAAATTAAAATGGGCCACCCTGTATATATATATATATATATATATATATATATATATATATATATAATTGTCTTTTTTCATTTTTATTTATATATTCATTTTCTTATTTCTATATATGAGTGGTCTAGATGTCAAGTATATCACCTACATATATAAAAGTCCATCAAAATTCGATTGTAAGTTAATAGACTCTAGATGCAAATAATGAGATGTACTATAATCAACTACACTAAAATTGTCTGTTATCAAGAGTTCAACCTGTATAATTAAATCATTTATATATTTATATTATTATATTTATGGTAAAAATAAACACAAACATCTTATTTCTCAAACTTATTTTCCAGACTTGTGTACCGCCGCATTTGACATTCGAGCCACTCGTACATATAAAGCATATAAATTAAATTACCTTTTCAGCCGTGTCTGACATAGCTTTTTGAATTTATTATATATCTGTTTTAGTTATAAAATGCGTTTTGTTTAAAATTAAGCAACTTCTGTAACTTAACCTAGCAGCAGCACCAACTATATAAGATAAAATCCAATATTACAGGCAACTAATGTTACATTATATACAGTAGCGCAACCATAGACATCAATATATACACTAGACTGCTAACTCCGTCGAAGTCACAGACTTTTATATTACAACTAGACCGCTAACTTCCTTACAGAGAGAAGCCTGAGAGGGGCCTGCCATTTTTGAGGGAACGCTTTCCCTACGTCGTACACTAGCGGTGCGTACATCTATTTTACGGCGCCTGGGAACTATATGGCCACATCCACTTTTGATGCCGATAAAACAGTCGATTTTGGTTCATGTCCGTGCTACAAATTTATAGACCATAAATACGTCTCGCATATAGACGTAATTAATAATATACTTCGTTAGCGCGATTTCTCTTTTCCATTCAAGCATATATTATAAACATCAATATATGCTATTAATAAAATAAATTTATGTAATATACATTGTTTAGGATATTTTATTTTCGTGATAAGAAATAGAAAAGAGAGAGATAAAACTTATATAAAATTCAGTAAATTAAATTTTATTTGTTAAAAAACAGTCCTAGAAAAAAGATAATTATAGAAGATAATCATTTCCAAGATGATGAAATATCACACGTTTTGAACATTACATTTGATACGCAACATATATATAACTCTTTTAAAATAAATATAATATTGAATATATGGAAACTACATTTTTTTATATTTCTTAATAGTTTATCTTATGGAACATAATTTTAAAGTTAACGAGATTCTTGCAAAAAAAATAAAAAATAATCATATTAACAGCCCAACATTTGTCATTCGAATATTAATTTTCGATTAGATATAATTTTTTTACTTATCTAACAATAAGGAAAACTTATCGGAATTATGTCATGCTTGATGTCATTTTAAACATAAAAATTTCATTAATCTATTTTAATTACTTTCAAAAAGATTAAATAAAATATAAAAATTTTAGTTGTTATTTTCTAGATATTTAAAGTTGTAAATTATTATAAGTAACGAAAAAATTCTCGATATCATAGAAAGCGAGAGCGAGAACGAATAGAGCAAGCGAGATGATGTTTCGTAAAAAGAATTCCGAAATCTCTTACGCGAGATTCCTTTTCTCTATAACATTTCACGAATATATGTCATCTACTATAAAAATTAAAATGCGTTTTATTTGTTTTGAAAATAATTTTAATGAAATAATGAGAATTTTGCGATTAAAATGACATCAAACTCGATATAAATCGGACAGTTAAATGTAAGCAAAATTTTTATTATTAGACTAATTAAAAATTATCCGATTTATATCGTGTTTGGTGTCATTTTAATCGCAAAAATCTCATTAATTCATTAAAATTATTTTCAAACCGATGAAATTAAAAATAAAAATAAAAATAATTTTAATTTTTTTTTATAAGATGTTTACATTTTCGTGAATTGCGAATGAATAGAGGAAGCGAAGAAACCGATTGTAAGAGACTTCGGAACTCTTTGATGATAGGTCATCTCGCTCGCTCTCTATTCATGGTCTTGCTTTCTTTGTCATACTTGACAGTCGTGATAGATAGCTCGGAATGATAAGAGGAGAATCGAGAGTGAGCGAAACAAGAACGAGTGAGATAATAATAGGAGCGAACGAGACAGTAATAGGAGCGAGTAAGAGGAAAATAATAGCGTGCAAGAAAAATCCGATTCTCGAGCTCGAGTCCTCGTTGCTCGTGCTATTTCTATCTCGTTCGCTCTTATTGTTATTTCACTCGTTCTTATTACCTTCTCGCTTCCTCACATATTCTCGCATCACTTTTATACATACATATATACATACATACATACATACATACATATAAAAAATCACATTAATATTAAAATTATTATCATCTATTATGCATCATGAACAATAAAAACTTTGCGAATGGATAGAGAAAGTGAAGAAGCCGATTGTAAAAGACTTCGGAATTCTTTGATGATAGGTCATCTCGCTCGCTCTCGACTCGCGGTTTCGCTGTTGCTCTCGCACTTGACAAATCGTAAAGATAAGCGGACTCGGCTTTCTTGCGAATGTAAACATCTTATAAAATAAAAACTGAAATTCTTATTTTTTATTTTATCGATATGAAAGTAATTTTAATGAATTATTGAGATTTTTGCAATTAAAATGATATCAAACACGATGTAAATCGGATAATTTTTAATTAGTCTAATAATAAAAATTTTGCTTACATTTAACTGTCCGATTTATATCGAGTTTGAGGTCATTTTAATCGCAAAATTCTCATTATTTCATTAAAATTATTTTCAAAACAAATAAAACGCATTTTAATTTTTATAGTAGATGACATATATTCGTGAAATGTTATAGAGAAAGGGAATCTCGCGTAAGAGATTTCGGAACTCTTTTTACGAAACATCATCTCGCTTGCTCTATTCGTTCTCGCTCTCGCTTTCAATGATATCGGGAATTTTTTCGTTACTTATAATAATTTACAACTTTAAATATCTAGAAAATAACAACTAAAATTTTTATATTTTATTTAATCTTTTTGAAAGTAATTAAAATAGATTAATGAAATTTTTATGTTTAAAATGACATAATTCCGATAAGTTTTCCTTATTGTTAGATAAGTAAAAAAATTATATCTAATCGAAAATTAATATTCGAATGACAAATGTTGGGCTGTTAATATGATTATTTTTTATTTTTTTTGCAAGAAAACTTGCATTAACTGCTCATTAACTTTAAAATTATGTTCTATAAGAAAAACTATTAAGAAATATAAAAAAATGTAGTTTCCATATATTCAATATTATATTTATTTTAAAAGAGTTATATATATGTTGCGTATCAAATGTAATGTTCAAAACGTGTGATTTCATCATCTTGGAAATGGTCTATAATTATCTTTTTTCTAGGACTGTTTTTTAACAAATAAAATTTAATTTACTGAATTTTATATAAGTTTTATCTCTCTCTTTTCTATTTCTTATCACGAAAATAAAATATCCTAAACAATGTATATTACATAAATTTATTTTATTAATAGCATATATTGATGTTTATAATATATGCTTGAACGGAAAAGAGAAATCGTGCTAACGAAGTATATTATTAATTACGTCTATATGCGAGACGTATTTATGGTCTATAAATTTGTAGCACGGACATGAACCAAAATCGATTGTTTTGTCGGCACCAAAAGTGGATGTGGCCATGTAGTTCCCAGGCGCCGTAAAATAGATGTACGCACCGCTAATGTACGACGTAGGGAAAGCGTTCCCTCAAAAATGGCAGCGTGGCCCCTCTCAGGCTTCTCTCTAACGCTAATAAACTAAAAACATTATTTAACCAATGGATTAACCATGGAATAACAATAGGTTTGTTCGCGTCGCATGCCCCAACATACTCCTACTCACTCCAATACGCTCCAATACGTTCGCGTCACCGAAACTAATATGGCGACTAGGGCCGGTATTCATAGTCCGATCTTGTATTTGAGATCGTCTTAAGTTCGAGCTTGAAATGCTACGCAGCTATTTGATTGGTTGAATGAGGTCTTAAGTCCTCGGACCAGACTTAACCCTGCTGGAAATGTTTGATAGGAGTCAATTAAAGTCGATAAAATTTTATCGATTTTAATTATTCTTCTTCCTCGCCTATTTGTATCGACCTTGAGCTCTCATCTTTCTTACCACGTGTTTCTCCTTTCTTGGAATTAAGAAATGAGTGGTTCGTTAATTTGTCTTCTTCGACCATACCTGAGGAAGTACAACTCCTATTACAATTGGGAGAAAAATTTTGTTTACCGGTTATTCACAAGGAAAGAACTATTGATGATTTATTAAAAAATGTGGAGTATAATATCAACAAGCTGCCCACGGAGGTTCGCACGACGGTAAGAAACAGATCTTTTCCTATAATAAATAGTTTTCACAATTCCATTCCACATAAGTCTCCTTTTGATATATTTATTCTGAAGTCTTTTAACGCTGCCAAAAAATTCACAAGAGACAACCTGATATTTTGTGTACTAGAGCCGATAAAGGCAATATAACAATCGCGTTGAATAAGGACGACTATCTCTCTAATATGACGGCTTTGTTAGCTGATACAAATACGTATAGGGTAGTGAATAAGAGCCCGATTAATAAATTAATTAGCAGTCTGCATGATCTCTTAGCGAGGTGGAGAGCACACGATTATATCTCCATTGCGAAATATAGATCTTTAAATTGTACAGATGGTGTTTTACCGAGAGCTTATGGGCTGCTGAAAATTCACAAGAAAAATAATCGTTGCGTATAATAGTCTCATCTAAGAACACACCGCTCTATGGTCTCGCCAAGTTTTTACATGACATTATTTATAAATCTATTCCACGACCAGACAGTCAAATTATTAACAGTGCTCAAGTGATGGATAGACTAAATGGTAGACGTATTGATGACAACATAAAATTGATCTCGTTAGATGTCATCTCATTATTCACGAATATACCGTTGGCGACTGATAATCTGTTGAATAGATGTGACTATATAGGAAATAATTGTCAGAGACCTCGTGATGAATTTCTAACGGCAGTTCGCCTCGTTTTGAACTCTACATTTTTTATGTTCAACGGCATTTGCTATCAACAAACATTTGGCACGCCCATGGGCTCTTCTCTTTCGCCGATTATCGCTGAGATCACGCTCCAAGATTTGGAGTCAAGGGCCATCGCGACTCTACCAGTGGATCTCCCATTTTATTTTAGATACGTTGACGACGTCGTGTTGGCGGCTCCCTCCTCAATGCTTAGTACCATTCTGGACACTTTCAACTCGTTCCACACAAGGTGCAGTTTACTATGGAGGAGGGTGTCGATAATCGTTTGAATTTCCTTGACGTCACTATCATTTTAGAGTATGGATTGATTCATTTTAATTGGTTTCATAAACCGACTTTCTCGGGGAGATACCTCCATTTTGAGTCGCGACACCCCCTTTGCCAAAAGAAGGGTACGATAATTGGTCTAACTGATAAAGTTTTCTGGCTTTCTCATCCAAAATTTCATAAAAAGAATTTTGAATTTGTTATCAACATTCTGTTGAATAATGGATATCCTCTTTCTTTTATTTTCCACACAATTGTTGACCGACTTAATATTTTATTACCTAGATTTAACAATAGACTTAATGATGCTTTGACTGTAGATAGAAATGTGAGTGACAATGTTAATAAAGGAGGGAGGATCTCATATTTTAATGTTCCAATGTTAGGAACATATCTGAGCGTTTCCGACATTGTGTCAGAGATCTGGATGTCAAACTTTCCTACACTGGAATAAATAATTTGCGCCAGTTTATTAAAGTCGGCAAAAATAAGTTGGAGAAAGACTCACGCAATATAGTTTATAAGATTAACTGCATGGATTGCGACTCTTCTTACGTAGGACAAACGGGACGCTTATTAAGGACGAGGATTAAAGAACGAGGATAAAAGGAACTTTACGTCCGTCATTGCCGAGCACAGAGCGCTAGATCATACGTTTGATTTTGACGACATTAAGGTTTTGGATGAAGAAACATTTTTAGGAAAGAAATTAATATCGGAGATGATCTGTATTAAGCGTCAAAGAAATGCGTTGAATCTCCATAGTGATACGTTAAAATTGAATACTTCGTGTTTATCGATAATTGAAAACATATCTAAAATTTAATAGTTTGTTTGTTTGTTAGGACTGCTCTTGTCCTCAGTGTATACGGATTGTTTTTGTCGATCACATTGTGACGTCATTTTATCGTTAGCATTCGAATCTTTTGCCTAGTCGGCTATGTGCGTGCTGAGTGTTCGTGCCTGTTTCTGTTTCGTCTTCTCGATTCCGAATGAGTTGCCTTTGTCTAATTTTGATTTTCTTATATAAGGCTTTATATCTATATCGTGTACATTTATTTTGTTAGCGCATCGCTCTTTGCGCCTTGCACCGCTTAAAGGGCTACTTGCATTTGGCTTCCTTCGAGTCGACTTGCCTTGACAAGTTCACGTCGCTCTCTAAGACTATGCACGTATGATGACTATATTTTTCCTCTTTTATCTATTAATGACTGCGTTTTTAATGTTATCTTATTTGGTTCTTTTTTGTCTTATCAGAATCACTGAAGAAGGCTCGAACTGAGTCCGAAACGTTTGATGTTAATAAAGAAGAAAGATCGTTTAATGTGATCGTTTTCATGGATTATTTTTTTCAAAAACACGCCTTACAACTGCGTTGGCTCTTTATGGCCTATTACTATATTTTATTTTAACTTTTTAATTATTCTTTATAGATTTAATTAACTTTGTGAATGTGGTCGATTAAATATTTATCGTTTTTAATAATTTTGTATGCGCAATGCATTTGAATACTCACTGTGTATATAAATTTCTATCGTATTAAATATACTTTTATACACATTCTTTTTTAATATACTTTAAGTAGAATCTGTGCGATAGAATTTTATTGAACTTTATTAATTTGAATGTACACTAAAATCAAACCATTTTAATCTGTAAAATAAGTATTTAAGGTGAATCGCATTTTATCGTTTTTGACGGATTCATTTATTTATATACGCAATGCATTTGAATACTTACTGTGTACATTAATTTGTATCGTATTGAATATACTTTTATACACATCCTTTTTTTAATATATGTACTTTAAGTGGAATCTGAATGATAGAATTTTATTGAACTTTATTGATTTGAATGTACACTAAAATTAAACCATTTTATTCCATAAAATAATTAATTAAGGTGAATCGCATTTTATCGTTTTTGACGGATTCATTTACTTATATGCGCAATACATTTGAATACTTACTGTGTATATTAATTTCTATCGTATTGAATATACTTTTATACACATCCTTTTTTTAATATACTTTAAGTAGAATCTGTATGATAGAATTTCATTGAACTTTATTGATTTGAATGTACACTAAAATTAAACCATTTTATTCCATAAAATAATTAATTAAAGTGAATCGCATTTTATCGTTTTTGATGAATTCATTTATATTATGGATTCACTTATATGCGTAATACATTTGAATACTTACTGTGTATATTAATTTCTATCATATTGAATATACTTTTATACACATTATTTTTAAATATACTTTAAGTAGAATCTGCGCAATAGAATTTTATTGCATTCTATCGATTTTAGTATATACTAAAATCAATCCATTTTATTTCGTAAAATAATTAATTAAGGTGAATCGCATTTTATCGTTTTTTGTGGAATTATTTTCTTATATGCGCAATCTATTTATACTTATTATGTATATGGATTTCTATTATATTTAATAGACCTTCATATACATTTTTATATATATATTTGAATTGGAATTGATGGAATTAAAATGCAGAGGTTAAATTTTGAATTAATAAAGCAGCACTTTATTGAATGAAAAACTAAGTCGAATGTCGAATTTATACAAAAAACTTAAAAGTAAATGGTATATAGAGTATATCTAGTGATCAATAACAGAAGGCTAACAATAAGTGCGACTAGTCGATACGAATTATAGACACGGACAACGGCAACACTTTACTAAAGTGTACAAAGCATATTGGCGCATACATACGCACTGACAGGAATTTGTGCGATAGAATTGTATTTTATTGTAATGATTTCAATGCACATAATATTCAACAATTTTCATCTGTAAAATAACCAACTCGAAAAAATCGAATTTTATCGATTTTAATTGATCGATGCACATAAGTAAACAAATACAATTTAATGCTTATTATGCATATCACTTTCTATCGCATTTAATAATTGTTATATAAATCATTTATAAATATATTGTAAATGTATTATTAATACATCAATAAAAAGAAGGAAGTAAATAAACTTACATAATTATAAATGTTTTTATAACCATTATAATACAACAAATATTTTTTTATTTGTAAAGTACAATTACAGATAAGTGATGTCGCAATTTTTATTGAATTTCGAATGTATTACAAAATATACTTAAGTATCTACCTGATTTGGCATTTACTAGAGCAACCTTTTCCTGCACATTTTCTATCGAATTTACAAAAGTGTTTTCTGTATCTTCAGTTTTTATCAAGAGTATGTGGCTTACACCTTCAAAAGGAAAATTTTCATATGTATTTAATTTTGATAGATGTAAATAACATTTTTTTTCATGTTCGATAATATTGTGTATGCGACAAAACTGTCCTGTTTTTAACAAAACAACTGTATCATCAGTTTTCTTTGCCCGAATGTAGTCAATACTATAATACATACTGCCTTTATATATACATTTATTATATGTTAAACAATTACCGAGTGGAGTAATATTTATAATTTTTCCACAATAAGTCACATTATCGCTACAAAAATATGTTTGTAATTTTTTTGAAATAAATACATTTTCACAAAATTATAACGCGTTAACAGAGTTGGACAACAATTTTGTATTTCTTAACTTAAAAATCAAGGATCTTAAATATTTACGTGATATTTGCTTATCCATTTCTTTTGAACCAGAGACATTTTCTTTTAAATTTTTAATATTGCTTTCAAATGGAAAAGCTGAGTTTGCATGAAGATGACCAGTTTTTCGAGCGGATTTTACGGCATGTAAAAGTATATGTAAGTTAAATGTCATTGACTCTTGTCCATACATCATTTCGTAATTACAAACAAATTTTATTATATCTCTTTCGCATGTATTCAATTCGTCGGCTGTTATTTCTGTTTTTAGTAAAATGTATGCACATTTTACCAACAAAGCGTAATGTTTAAGTGTATCTTTGTGCAAAATGTTTTTTAAACAGGACAAACTAAAGTATAATAACCATGATTTTAATTCTGATGCTTTTGGTCTTATGGATCCATTTATAATTTCACTACACGGAAGTCTGTGTATGTTATGTGTTGGCCTAATATTTAAATACCGTGTTTCTATACATTCCATGTTTTTTTTATTCAATTTATACATAGATTTTCCCGTCTTCCACTCATTTAATATTTGAAACGTGACCCCCCAAGAAGCAAACTATGCATATATTCGTACGAAAATGACCATATCATGTCAAAATTAGAAAGATCCTCAAAGACACTCGTTCCTTTTACTCCTCTCACAATATTTCCACAGTTCAAAGCATTTTTCACATCTTTTATATGGCTTTCGTGCGTTCTGTCAATGCTATCTTGATTGAATACATATCGGATTCCGCGAACACTATGGATGTATTCATCACGTTGGTAACAATAGCTACATCTATTATAACCATTGAATAATATTCGATTTTGTATAATAGGGCGACATACGGAGTCAACAATACAATTATGGATGGAAAATCGCAAATAAATTTTTTTTATCATTCATTTGAATAAATAATTCTGCGTTATTTAATTATTTTATTTATTATGGTGCTTTTTAAAAATAAATTTAATAAAGATGGTTTTGGCTCTTTTATCACCGATAGTATCCCACTTAAAAGTATAAATTTATATCTTTCATTGTATGGTAAATCATTTAACATCAATTGACAGGGCCAAATCCTTTTTTGCCACTTTTTGTTAAGGGAGCAATTTTATAATATTGTACACAAGTATACAAATAACTTTTTACAATATTAAGAGATTACTAGAATACGCAAGAGATTATAAATATAAAACTGGTAAGCACTCACTAAATGTTACTTTAAATAAATTCTTAAAACTTTTCATTAAAATATTTAAAATATAATGAACAAAAAATATGATTTAAAGCTTTAAAAAATAATGTTTAGTTAAAGTATTATAAAAAGTAGTCATAGTTATCATAGCTAAGATATAATAAGTTGTTTGATATGTATGTGTGCGCTAGTTATGTCTTTGTATGTTGGGCAGTAATGCCCACGTAAAGTTAGATAGCGCGCTGGCCGCACTGTTGGGTTAGCTCAGCTCGCACTGGCAGAACGTTATCGTGAGCGTTCAAGGCTGGATGCTTGCTGTTTCTCTATGTTAGTCTTTACTGTGTATACAATGGCTTAGGATAGCAAGATAGTTTGACATTAATAAACTAAAATATTGTGTTCTGTACAAATTGTGAATTTATATTTATTGATATTAACCCGTGCACCCCCAAATGCAATAATTTAACAGAAATCGATAGGAATCGATAAAAATCTAGTGGACTCCAATCGTTGTAAATATAATTTGAATAGCCTTTTTATTAAAATCGATTAGAAATTAAAAGTCAATAGAAATGGATTATTGTTGATAAAATTTTATTTGATTCTAATCGACGAAAGTGTAATTTTAATAAACTATTTATTAAAATCAATTAAAATACATATAGTCCATAAAAATCGATTAAAATTAATTGTTTCATTTTATTGCGATTTACAGCAATAGGGATAGAAATTTTTTTTATTGATTTCAATCGATTTCTATAGAACTTTTTTACTAAAATGATAAAAGTCAATTTAAAAAATCTGTCACTTTTAATCTACTTTAATGGCATATACATTTAATTGCTTTTAATGAACTTTACAAAGATTCGTTAATACTTTTCTATTGTAAAAAGTAGGTGAAAGATTCACACTTAAAAACGATTAAATTTTTTTTTATCGATTTCTATCAAACATTTCCAGCAGGGAAGACTATCTTAAATATAAGATCGGACTATGAATACCGACCTAGGTGTTCGCGTTACGATAGAACATACTCTAAGGCGCAATTAGGAGCATGCTCCATGTGCCTCACCCAGACATATAGAATAGACCGGCTCCTACCGTAGGAGAGAGATGATTCTGGGTATCTCTGTCCTTCTTTTTTGTCTCGTGGTGGGGACACTGTAGGAGTTGAGGGGAAAGCAGTATGCATGCTTGCTTCGTTTTCACTCATCCCATCAGTATTCCCACCACGAGACAAAAGAGAAGGACAGAGATACCCGGAATCATCTCTCTATCCTTTAGATCTTTCAAGACTGCCTCCTACGGTAGGGGCCGGTCTATTCTAATATGTCTATGGCCTCACCTTCGATGATGGTGCAGTTGGGGAAAATGTGCGCGCATATATAAAATATAAATTAATAGATAAATATAAAATATGAATTAATAGACAAATTCTTTAAACGAAAATGCATAACAAATTCTCTATCTGTATATATTGGCACTGTATGTTCAACATAGTCGGTTATGTATGTTCTAGGTATTCGTCGGACGAATCCTTCATTTCAATAATTGCGCTAACAGCAATATCTGCAAATATAAATTATATAAAATTCAATAAAAATGCACAAACTAAAAAAAAGGCGAATTTAAAATAAAACCAATCTTTAGAAATTATATTAACACAAGATTAGAACGCTACATCTTCTTAATACTTACTTTGTATTTTGTCATCGTTTTCATTTTCAAAATTATTAATAGCCAAGGGTAATAGATTTTGTTTTAAATTCATCATTAATATTATCAATTATAATATTATTAAGTATAATATTGAAATCAGTAAAAGTATCAAGATGTTGTCAGTTAGGATCTCTAGTTGTCAGTAATGTGTGATTGGTTGGAAGCAAAAAAAGAAGGGAAAGTGCCTCAAGTCCGTTCGTGTCATCAAACGTTGGTGCTGTCACGTCTCAGTGACTTACTTTTTCCCTAGATACCTCGGCTCTAGAGTAAAGTGCGCTCTCTTTATTTTCAAGGCAACCTGCTTACACCGGCTATACCTTGGGGATGCCAAGAGCGAGGATCTGACTTGTCGATAACGGAAAAATGAGAAAGCCGCGAAACTTTATGATAGGATAAATTGATTGAATAAGATGAGATTATTTAACATATATACGTGTGTAATAAGTATCTATTAGAATGGAATTTCAAAATTCTCTATTAATTCCATTAGTTGATCGATATCAATATCACCTGCGATATATTGATCTATGAATTCTAATAATATTTCAAGGATTTGAGCTTGCTCATTGGCTGTTAGGGTGAAAATCTTTATCATTGCACAAAGGTTTCATTGGAGAGTCTGTAAATAGTTCTCTATTTCACACTGGTTTTCCGGTAACTGAGATTTTAATTGAGTTATTAGATCCGCTGGTTCGGAGGAAGGGCTTCCAATAATATCTTTATATTTGAGAATTTCTAAGTAATAGTTGTAAAAAGAATCGAATTCTACGTTTGTAGTAATTGGTTGACAAAGTTTCTGGGGAGTAAAGTTTTCTGGTAAATAAAAGAGAAATTTAGCTTTGATCTTTAGAGCGGATATAAAACTTTCAGGAAGGAAAACCCTTCTATCTGATTTGACGTAATTAAGGTTTGAGTTTGCTTTTAATCTTTATTTCGACGGAATCGGGAGATATCGCGATATTCACGGATTATTTTACCAGCTCTATGCTTTTTCTTCCTAGATTTCAATTGCGTATTCACTATTTAAGGAATTGATTGAGGAAATTAATGTGTATTTATTTTATTATTATTATTATTATCTGGGTTAGCGTCAGCTCAAGTTATTAACCTGTGCAATTAATTTTTGCGATTTTAGTTTAACTGAAACGTCAATAAATTATAAAGATATGGATGTCTTCGGCATGACAGAGGATGCCCGGAGACGACGGGACTTTTAAGGCGGAGTAACGTTATGATAACGGAGTTTGCATAAAGGTAAGGAAATTAGGATGCATCCGGCATGACAGAGGATGCCCGGAAGCGACAGAAAAAGGGAGAAAGCACAAGAAGATTTTCAGGCGGCACCGAGAAGATGCTGTATCCTTGTATAAGGAAAGACGTTTGAGTTGATAGCAGTAGATTATATAATTTCAAATTTCGTTTATATATTCCGTGAAGCGCCGGTTAACGAATTAATTTAGGAAGTTGGATGCCTCCGGCATGACAGTGGATGCCCGGAGACGATGGAAATCTGGGGTCGGCTAAAACTAGTAATGAATCTTTTTGGAGTAAAAATAGGAGAGTGCAGAAGTCTCCGGCATGACAGAGGATGCCTGGAGAGATCTTAAGGGAAGGAGGCACTCGACGCTTAACGGATGAGAGCTATATAATTTTAATTAATAATTATCTTGACGCTTGCCAGAATAAAATGATAAGTTATTGCAATTTTTATGTTGATTAGGAAAGGAATACTATCAGCAGCATGCCAGTGCTTGACAGTATTATTTATTTATTTATTTAATTCTTGATATCTTGTTTCAGGAAGTGTAGTGAATGCAAGGAAGGTGAACGAATAATTGAGTTTGAAAACGAGAGAATAAAATAAAGGAATAGAATAATATAAAGGAATCTGGTACTTACCCCTCAGAGGTGGATTTCTGCTGATTGTAGTCGCCTTTGTATATGCGAGATCTGAGTCTCTCTAAAAATTGAGACGGTAAATATGCACTATTATAATTCTTTTATTTGAATTTGACCGAATGATATAGTAAATTGATACAAAAGTATAGTTTAGTTATTACGAATAGCAAGAATATAAAAGTAATAGCGACGAAATAATACTGACAAAAGCGACTAACAGCAAGTCTTTTCTACTGAATAATTATTACTACTGTTTTCCCATTATTACTGTTCGCTCGCGCCCGAAATCCGGAGATTATATACTAGTAATTCCTTTGTTCCTTGCATGATCTTTTGTTAAAGGAATTCTCGAGTAAGGTGATCTCTTCATCGGACCACGTCGTACTCGGAAGCACCACCGAATTTCTTATTAATTGTTTAGACATAGATATCTTTTTCATCGAAGCGCGGCGGTGATCAAAGGGTAATGCGTGAATTTCATCGGAGGTGTCGATCGACATCTCCGAAAAATCGATGTTTGACATATTTATGACTTCCTCTTTGATTACCTCGCGCAAAAGTTATGCGCTCTTAATTTTAATACTAATATCTAACGCAATCGGTATTAAGATTATAGAATCGTTATATATGTATAACTTCCCTTATATTTTAGAAAAGATTTAGAAATATAACTCAATTTAGATAGAATAATCAAATTTAAATTATAGCACATAAAGGAAATTATTTACACTGGTTGTAAATTCATGATGAGTTTAAATAAAGCATTTCAAAGAGTTGAAATAATTTGGTAGTTATTTATTTAAAATTAATCCAATAATTTCTTTGAAATACCTTATTTACTTAAATTATCTACTTCGGTCGCATTTATTTAAATCTAAATTTTAAATTTAACATATATAAAAAGTCCTTATTATATATTGATTGAGGAGTACATAGTTAATTAGCAGGTTAAATAACCGTGTATAATAGAAACGGTAAGCAAGTGTTGAATGTTAGAATTCATATACGCGTATATTAAAATTAAAATTTGTAATAAAATCGAATATTCGTTCTTACTCCGTGGTTATACTAAAGAAGCAAGATGGATAAGTGGATAATAACTAAATCTAGTAATTTTTAAAATGGCGGGACGTCACAGTGCACATGAACTCATCTGAACTAACCGTCATCGTACTTGTGATCCAAGTGTTCTCTGGAGTATATTGGAGCATGCGACGCGAACAAACCTCTTATGGGAGCGTCCCGTTTGATCACGTTGCGATTGACCACAACCAATTATATCGACCTGTGCCTAGAGTAACCAGCAACGATTAACCAATCAGAGAGTCCTATTTTGAATTGGCCAATTGGCGACGTGGTCAATCGGGTGCCACCCACCTCTTATTATTGGGTCTGTTCGTTTTAGCTGCACTGCTGCACTAGTGCAATTAGTTAGAGTGAAAGAAAGTACGTTTGTCTCTTTCTAACTTATTGCACTAGTGCAGCAGTGCAGCTAAAACGAACAGACCCATTGCCTGTTGCCTAGCATTGTGCAAGGGTCTTTACTACCTCCATTGTCAGACGGTCCTTAAGAAAAAACAAATAATGACAAAAGAGGAAATTTAAACAAAGCGATTTTAACATTACATTGTGAGAAAATGCCGGTTTATCAGGAAGCAGAAGTAATTATATCTTTATAATATTAGAAATATATTAATAAATATTTGTGAATTTTTTCCATATACATATTTTTTTGGTAAATATGTGTAATAATCTATATCTATTTAGCAAATCCAAGCACAAACCATTATTGTTATTCATCCTGGCTCTATGTATCTACGTATGGGTCGTGCTTCTGATCTAAAGCCTGTTACATTGTTACACGCAGTAGCAAGGAGACGTTTACCAAGTGGAATAAAATACAAGGACAGTTTCCTGCCATCAGCTGTAATATTAGTAAGTATAAAAAGTATGAAGTAAATAAATATGAAAAGTATAAAGTAAATAAATATGAAGTATATATGGCAAGAAAGTTTTATTATCAACATTTGTCTTTTATAGACAAAAGAGTTAACACAAGCAATGGAAGAGTCTCGACTGCAGGTATCCCATACTTTACAATCATGTTTACAATCAGATGGGTGTCGAAGGTATGCAACTCCACCACAACAAATAGCAGCTTTCAATCGCAGATCTATCCCAGAAATCTCTTCCCCGTGTAACATGAAATGGACAAAAACTGGTCATGACATTGTTGTCGGTGATGATATTTTATCATTAGATCCAGAGGAAGAATCTAATTTTAATATCCATTTTCCTTATAAAAGAGGTGAACTTAATATTCATATGGGTCCAGGCGGTAGCTTAACAGCCATTATGGCAGATTTAAAAACAATTTGGGAATATGTATTGACTGAAAAGTTAGATATTCCTTTGAGAGACTTGAAACACTATCGTGCAGTCCTTGTTGTACCTGATATTTATCATCGATCTTATTTAAAAGAATTGACCACATTACTGTTGGACGAAATTGGTTTTGGTCGCTGCATTCTGTTACAAGTTAGTTCTCGCTTGTAATACTAATATATTTGCTATTTATATTTATATATAGTCTTTACAAAAAGAAAGTCTTATTTCATCACATTTCTTATTTTTTAAATTTTATTTTAATCAACTGTTGTATATTTTGACAAGTAATTTGAAATTTAAATAATTGCTAATGCTTTATTATTGATAGGATCATGTAGGTGCACTATTTGGTGCGGGTTTAGGTTACGCATGTGTGGTAGATGTTGGAGCGCAAAAGATATCGGTGTCATGTGTGGAGGATGCAATCTCTCATAAGGATACGCGAGTACGTATGGATTATGGCAGTGCAGATGTTACACAGACATTTTTCTGGCTCTTACAAAAGTCCGCATTTCCATATAAATTATGTGATCCCATCAACAAATTGGATGCATTGCTTTTAGATCAATTAAAAATAGATTTCTGTCATGTAGATTTAAATGTATGTGGTTCACAAGAGAAAACGTTTGTTATTAGAAAGCCAAAAAAACAAACAGAAACATATACTTTGCAGGTATCTCTTTATTCATTCTTATAAAAGAACATAACTTTATTCGTACTTTATAAAAGAAAAAGTTATTTGTTTCCTTACATATTTAACTATATCAAAACAGGTAGGCGATGAATGTTTAATAGCACCTTTGAGCTTATTTCAACCTGAATTGTTTAGAATTACTGGAATCCATAATGTTCACGTTCAAAAAAGATCATTAGGTGATCCAGAAGACCCTTATGATGAGAATTATTTAAGGGAAACAAGCGTAAGTGTACATTCTTTTTACAAACAAGTATATTTATTTGAAGCTTTATATAAAATTTTTCTACTAAGTATTTTTTATATAAAAAAAAAAAGATTTATGTCTATTATATAAAATAAAAACAAACGTTAAAAATGTATTTTTAATGATATATACACACACACACACACACACACATATATATACATACATACATACATACATACATACAGGGTGTTCCATTTTAACATTGCCATCGAAATATCTCGTAAAGTCTAAAAGATACGAAAAAATGTTTCAGACAAAAGTTATATGGTTTCGAGGGGGGCATAAGATCGTGCCATTAGTTTGACCTTGAAGAGTCACCTGAAGGTCACTTCCAACTTTTTAAATGGAACACCCTATATGTTTTTGCATATTCTTGTAATTCATCTCGAAAGCTTTCCAAAACACTATAAGTAAAAACACTATTAGTTTTCATTAAGTAATTTCCGAGTTATGAGGCTTGAAATCATTTCTTAATTTTACATAAATTGTAAAATATTTTGTAAAATATTCATTTTTCAATTTTCTTAATACTTTTATATACAAAATAATGAGAGGAATCGATTGGTGTAAAGAAAACACATAATTGTTTCGAAAAAAAAAATGTAATTTGCAATTAACAATTATTTTTTTTCGTCTGAAACATTTTTTCGTATCTTTAAAGCTCCAATAAGAACAGAAATAGTATCTATTCTCTGCTTCTATTGGCAAATATTTTCTGTTCCGCATATTTATTGGTGAATAGTTTCTATTCCTTATTTCTATTACCAGTTGCCTAGCATCGTGCAAGGGGCTGTAGACTTTACGAGATATTTCCATGGCAAAATTAAAATGGAACATCCTGTATATATGAAATCTTTATAAATTTGAACGATATCACTTTACATTTCTCTCAAGTTTAATATTGAATATTTCTGTTTTAATATTTATTAATAATACCATTTAAATTTAATTAGATCTATTTTTGTTTCAGAGACGTGGAATGAAAGAATCTTTAGATCATTCGTCAGAAATACAGGAGGAAACGGCGAATATACCTACAAATGCGGGCGAAGATGAGGTCGTAGTCGACACGGTCAACGATAATGTACCTAGTTTGTCTAATCGCGATTTAGAAGCTCCTCGAGATTTTGTGATCCCACAACAATTATTAGGTCTTGATCAAGCTATATTACAAAGTATTGAACGATGTTGTAAGTATAAAGTTATTTTTTAAAGTTATTTTTTTCAAAATAGCTTATAATTAGAAGAGACTACATGTTATACAATTAATTTTATTTCAATAGCCAACGAAGATTTTAAAAGAAAAATGTATAGTTGCGTGCTCGTTGTTGGATCAGGTTTAAAGTTTAAAGGTATTGGTACATGGCTTCGCAATCGAATATCCCTTCAAACACCTTATATGTACAGACCTGGTAAGTATTTAAAAAAACAATTATACGATATATTACGAAATATATATATAGTGGTATTTCAAAAAAGAAAAACATTTTCTTTTTAAATCGGGTGCGCTCTATCGAATGGTAATATTTTCAACTTCTGGTTCCGGCGGGAATAGATGATTCACCGGAAGTGCATTTTTTTAAATGGAACCACTTATTTTTCATTGCATATTCTTGTAGCTTACCTCGAGAGCTTTCCAAAACACTGTAATAAATTATTTTTCCATGAAGTACTTTTCGAGTTATGAGACTTGACATCATTTATTATAATTTTACAATTTTATTAAACCATAAAATATCTTGTAAAATATTCATTTTTCGATTATCTTACCTTAATACTTTTATATACAAAATAATGAGAGGAATCAATTGGTGTAAAGAAAACACATAGTTGTTTTTAAGAAAAAATATGGAATTGTTAATTGCAAATCACATTTCATTCCTCTCATTATTTTGTACATAAAAGTATTGAGGTAAGATAATCGAAAAATGAATATTTTACAAGATATTTTATGGTTTATGTAAAATTAAGAAATGATTTCAAGCCTCATAACTCGAAAAGTACTTTATGGAAAAATAATTTATTATAGTGTTTTGGAAAGCTCTCGAGGTAAGCTACAAGAATATGCAATGAAAAATAGGGAATTCCATTTAAAAAATGCACTTCCTGTCTGAATCGCCTATTTGCAGCCGGAACCAGAAGTTGAAAATATCACCATTCGATAGAGCGCACCCGATTTATAAAGAAAATGTTTTCACTTTTTTGAAATAACCACTTCTCTAGTTTTTAAATGGGTAATCTGAAACAACATACGTGAGTATACAGGGTGTCACTTAATTGGCGCCCATTATTTGTATAGCGATAGTCCTTGTGGAAAACTTAGTCGAAAAGTCCTGAACCATTTTTTTCTATAATGAAAAAAATTTGAAACTATTTTTTTCGTCTATAATGCGAAAAACTTTATTTTGTACTAAAAATCATATTTCTTAAAAGCGTTTCCTTAAAGAAAATTTTATCAAAGAGGCTAGAGGTCGGTGCTTATTGGCGCAACTTTACTCAATAATTATCGCTTTATTAAGCATTATAGAAAAAAATGATTCAGAATTTGTCGACTCAGTTTTCCATGAAAAATATTGCTATACAAATAGTGGAAGCCAATTAAGTGACACCCTGTATATATTTACATACGTACAGGGTCTTCAAAAAGTCCCGGAACACTAAAATATCTCGAAAACGATCAACTATAATAAAAAATATGTAAGAAATAAAGTTATAGAACTAAATAAAATATACCTAATCATGATAAGAATTTGACTTTGGATGAAGTACTCAAAGTCATATGAGAGACAAAATGATTTTTTTAAATGGAACGCCCCATTTTTTATTGCATAGTCTTATAACTTATTTCAAGAGCTTTCCAAAACATTATAATTAAGTATTGTTTCATTGAGTACCTTTCAAGTTATGAGGCTTGAAATAATTTCTTAATTTTACATAAACCATAAAATATCTAGTAAAATATTCATTAGTGTAAAGAAAAAACATAGTTGTTTTCTTTACACCAATTGATTACTCTCATTATTTTGTACATAAAAGTATTAAGGTAAAATAATCGAAAAATGAATATTTTACAAGATATTTTACAGTTTATGTAAAATTAAAAAACAATTTCAAGCCTCAACTTGGAAAGTACTTAATAAAAACTAACTTAATTATAGTGTTTTGGAAAGCTCTCGAGATAAGCTATAAGAATATGCAATACAAAATGGAGAGTTTCATTTAAAAAAATCCACTTAACCTTCATATAATATGAATACTTCATCCAAGGTCAAATTCTTCTTTTCATCATTAGGTACATTTTATTTAGTCTTACAACTTTGATCCTTATATATTTTTCATTAGATAATCGTTTTCGAGATATTTTAGCGTTCCGGGACTTTTTGAAGACCCTGTATGTATGTATGTATGTATGTATATGTGTATATATATATATATATACAGGGTGACCCATTTTAACTTAGGCAGCCAAATAACTCGAAAAATAAGCACACTACGAAAAAATGGTTAGAATCAAAATTTCGTCATTTCAAGGGGGACGTACAATGACGTTAAAATCAGCCCCTCCACCCCTCCCCCTGGGCTGTGAGGGGGGGCAAGTTTGAAATCTTAAATGGAACCCCTTATTTTTCATTGCATATTCTTGTAGCTTATCTCGAGAGCTTTCCAAAACACTATAATTAAGTACCTTTTTATTAAGTACTTTTTGAGTTATAAGGCTTGAAATAATTTCTTAATTTTACATAAACCATAAAATATCTAGTAAATCATTCATTTTTCGATTATCTTACCTTCATACTTTTATGTACAAAATAATGAGAGGAATCAATTGGTGTAAAGAAAACACATAGTTGTTTCTAAGAAAAAATATGTAATTTGCAATTAACAATTCCATATTTTTTCTTAAAAACAACTTTATGTTTTCTTTACACCAATTGATTCCTCTCATTATTTTGTACATAAAAGTATGAAGGTAAGATAATCGAAAAATGAATGATTTACTAGATATTTTATGGTTTATGTAAAATTAAGAAATTATTTCAAGCCTTATAACTCAAAAAGTACTTAATAAAAAGGTACTTAATTATAGTGTTTTGGAAAGCTCTCGAGATAAGCTACAAGAATATGCAATGAAAAATAGGGGGTTCCATTTAAGATTTCAAACTTGCCCCCCCTCACCGCCCAGGGGGAGGGGTGGGGGGGGCTGATTTTAACGTCATTGTACGTCCCCCTCGAAATGACGAAATTTTGATTCTAACCATTTTTTCGTAGTGTGCTTATTTTTCGAGTTATTTGGCTGCCTAAGTTAAAATGGGTCACCCTGTATATATACAGGGTGTTGAAAAATTAAGTGCCATAAATTTGTGTGATGAAAGAAGGAATCAATATAAGCATTTTAAGTATAGGAACCGTGGGTCGGCGACGCTTAGTTACGGCGTGACAAGGGTTTAATTAAATTGTCACAATGTCTGCAATACAATGATTTTATTCGGTTAATTTTAGATGTTTATAATAAATGTTCGAAATTACGACCGCCAACGTTCCGACAAAAATCAGAACGACTTTACGGCTGAAGCACGCAATCATCTGACAGAGACTTTTGGCAACAGATGGATCGGGCGGGGTGGACCTGTGGCGTGGCCTGCAAGGTCACCAGATTTGACGCCTCTCGATTTCTACTTCTGGGGTGCAATGAAAAATATGATTTATTCCGAACTGGTTGAATCCGAGGAGGATCTGGTCGCTCGTATCGTTGAGGCGTCTGAAATTATCCGACAAACTCCTGGAATATTCCAAAGAACGCGGGAATCATTGCTCCGTCGTTCTGATTTTTGTCGGAACGTTGGCGGTCGTAATTTCGAACATTTATTATAAACATCTAAAATTAACCGAATAAAATCATTGTATTGCAGACATTGTGACAATTTAATTAAACCCTTGTCACGCCGTAACTAAGCGTCGCCGACCCACGGTTCCTATACTTAAAATGCTTATATTGATTCCTTCTTTCATCACACAAATTTATGGCACTTAATTTTTCAACACCCTGTATATATATATATATATATATATATATATATATACATATATATATATATATATATATATATCTCAACAATTTCTTCGGTTTATACGCGTATAGTAATGAATAATTATAAATTTTCTTTCAAAAAACAATAATGAGTTTATTCCTTTTTTTATATTATTATTGTAGAACAACTAGATATTATAACTCAGCCAAAGGATATGGATCCTGGCATGACGACTTGGAAAGGAGCAGGAATTTTGAGCTGCTTGGAATCAGCACAGGAATTATGGATTGCTCGAACTGAATGGCATCGCTGGGGAGTGAGAATATTGAGAGAAAGATCTCCTTTTTTATGGTAAAAGAGATACTTGCTTATATATTTATATAATTATATATAATTATAAGCAATATATATATATATATATATATATATATATATATACATACATACATATATATACATACATACATACATACATACATATATATATATATATATATATATATATATATATATATATATGTATATATATATTGCTTATTAATTATATTTATTATAACACATATTTTGTAAGAGAAATAGAAAGAAATAAAAAAGATGAAAACACTTTAGAAATTTCTTCATTTATCATGATTAGTGATTAAAAAATTTGTAATTTTATTGCTGTTGTAGCAACAGAAAAATGTCATTTATTCTTTATATTAATTTTGTAATGTTGATTTCTGACATTAAAAAAAATTATATTAAGAGATAAGTTTCTTATTAATTATTTCTCATAATTGGCTATCTGTATATTCACTACTTATTTGCAAAACTTATAAATTTTATAAATAGTTTTCATCTTTTATGTCAAAAGCATTTAAATATATTCCATTTCAATATTCTTCAGAAAATATGTCAATGTATATATTTATTAAAATATATTGCATTTTCATGCATGTCTTAAGTATATTATGTGATGTATACTTGACTTTATTTCTGGATTAAGCAATCTATATAAAATGATCGCATCTCAACCCCCTTATAAAAAAAAAAAAGAGATGTAGAGATATAAAGTCAAATAATTTGTCTTTATCAAGTGTATTCTGTAAATTCATAAATTACAAATTTTATCGACGATATCATGAATGTAATATCTCGAGAAATAAAATTGTTATCTGACTTGGTAATTATTATTATACTTATATTTTATAACATATGTGTTATAATGTTATAATACACATTTATATTAAAAATTATAATAATAATAATATTAAAATTAAATTTACAACTTACTTTTTATATAATTGTCATACATTGGCATATTTTGAGGAAATGTTTTTATTTGGAGACTCCATAATATATCTATAATATATAATGTTACAAATAGAGTCTTAGTAAGTGTTAGTCTTTATGTGTGTGTGTGTGTGTGTATAAATTATAGGTACATGTAAAATAAAAGGAATTATATATACAAAACTGTAAATATAGTATGAACATAATATAAAATAAATATAGCAGTTATTATTATTGTAACAATTTGAGAAATGCATTTTTGAAAACAAATTACTGTACTATATCAATAATAATATAAGTTTGTAATATAATAAATTTTTACTGGTATTATAATAATTCAGTCATTCTAATTCTAGTTTTATTGTTACGGTGATATTGTACTATGTCATTTTCTATTAGAAAATTTACATAATATAACACATCTGGTATGACATCTACATAAACATCATCTCCTCCTTTCATATAAGCAGATGTCAGTGCCTAAAATAATTCACTTATAGAGCTATATAATACAACTTTGCACATTCGTACAATTAAACAATTTTGTAGAAAATATAGATTATGTATTTGATAAAAAATAATACTTACTGCTAATAATTCTTTGAAGCCCTCATTATCAGGAAAAATTGTATCAACCACAGTGTACTATAAAAAGAGTTTATCAAATTGACAATGAGATGTTGATTTTCCATATCTAATATAAAAACACAATTTTATCTAATAAAAGTATAAAATAAGTTTAAAATTTACATACTAAATCATTTTTCACTTTTTGGAATATACGTTTAGTTATAACAAGTTCTTTTTCATAGGTCTCATTTGCAAAAGTCTCTGCCATATCCAAATAAGCTCCTCTCATTTTCTCCAGTCCATCTTTTTTATTTTTCAAACTATAATAAATATAATATACAAATTGCAATGAAAACTTTGCATGTTGTATTGCATGATACTTACTATGTGATATCTTCTTTAATATCAGAAAAATCACATTTTAAACTATTGAGGAGTTCTTGCATGTTACAAATCTCTTCTTCCATTTCAGTAATTACTTCTACACGTAAGTCAGATGTTCTCAGAATTGGATAATCCTCAGGTTCTATTTGTTGAATTTCTTTCAATAAGCTTTGATATAGTTTTTCTTGTTTCAATTTCACATCATCAAATGAAGACACATTTGATGATTTCAAAGTAAAAATCTCATTATTTGATATTTTGTTTATTAGATCTTCTAAATTTTTTTCTCGTTCTATTTTCTTATCCTTTAACGTTTCAAACGCGTCCTCCAACGTATATTCCATGTTTTTTGAGAAATATATATATATATATATGGATTAAGATTTGTTCTTTTTAGCTGAACTGGTTCAGCTACACTAGTTCAGCTAGGCCCGGTTCCACAACTCGAGTTAATCCGAGTTTAAGGCCCGTTGCAACAGTGGCCAGTTAGCTTAACTAGTAGTAAAATATACATAAGTGAAATATTGAAAATTTATAAATTTTGTAAATAAATGTTTATATATTTCCAATATTTCACTTATGTATATTTTGTGAAAATGCAACTTGTCAAAATCTAACCTAACTTACTGAATTTTGTTTCAGTAGGCGTCTTTCAGGGGCTGTGTTCCAAAATTCACTGCCAGTACTGAAAATCTATAGTGTACGTCACGTAAACTATAGATTTTCAGTATTGGCAGTGAATTTTGGAACGCAGCCAGGGTCGCATCGCTACAGTAGCGCTATTGTAGCGCTACATAAGCGTGTTTCACGTTATTAAAGTGCTAGGCCGGTATTCATAGTCCGATCTTATATTTGAGATCGTCTTAAGTTTGAGCTTGAAATGCTACGCAGCTATTTGATTGGTTGAATGAGGTCTTAAGTCAACCTCCAAGCAAACTTAAGACGATCTTAAATATAAGATCGGACTATGAATACCGGCCCTATAGTACCCAGACAGCATGTCCAAAAAACATCTAAAAGACGACTTAAAAAACGTCTTCTAGAAAGTCCTCTAGACATCTTTAAGACATCTTTTGGCCTTTTTGTGCTGTCTGGGTAGCGCTATAAGGCCCAGTTCCACAATCCAGTTAATCCGAGTTTAAGTAGCAAATGGACCAATCAGGACCCAGTTTAACGTATTAAACTCGGATTAACTGAAGTTGTGGAACCGGGCCTAAAAATACGTTTCAGGACTTTCTGCTACAATTGTAGTGGTCGCCATTTTTTTTCTGCTACAATTGTAGCAAAAAAGCTGTAAAAACTCGGATTAACTGAATTGTGAAACTGGGCTATAATGCGCACCGAAGTGTATACGTTCTTTTTAGCAGAACGTGAAGGGGTCTATTAAGGTGCGGCCTCATTGACGCTAAAAAGTAGCGTCAACCATTGGTTGAACAAAGAGGTAAGTATACTTACCTCTTTGTTCAACCAATGGTTGACGCTACTTTTTAGCGTCAATGAGGCCGCACCTTTATGGCTGCATCCATCGTAGAGTTATTAGAGGAGTTGAATATTTTCTAATTATTCTTTATTAGATAATTTAGGAATTGTTTGGGGAAGTTTAGGAAAATCATTTTAATATTTAGGAAATAATATTTTCTTTTTAATAATAAAAATGTATCGAACGTCAAGTTAGATCGTAATTATGTTTAATATATATTATAAACGGAATCGATTAGAAATCATTTGGGGATAATATATTCATTGATATTTTTATTTGGGAAAGTTGCTTTTTTGTAATTTAAATAAATTATGCAGTCAAAGTAATGCATGCGTTATGCATGCGGCATAAAGGATTCAACCAATCAGAGTTTTTTATTGTGCTGGCCTTTAAGGCCCGGTTCCATAACTCGAATTAATCCGAGTTTAATACGTTAAACTGGGTCCTAATTGGTCCATTCACTACTTAAACATCGGATAAGTGAGGCCCAGTTGCGCACAGAATAAATCGGACACAGGACTCTCTCGGACTCTCTATTGGTCAACCGTCCTAGGCCTCTAAGCATCGGTCGATATGATTGGTTGTGTCCGTTTCATTTTGTGCGCAACTGGGATCCTCCCACTCGGATTAACTGGATTGTGGAACTGGGCCTTAAAGGTCAGCGCACATAAAACTCTGATTGGTTGAATATTTTTATGCCGCATGCATAATGGTGCGGTCTCATGATACGGAACGTATGCGCAATGCGGAATTGGCGGAACGCTCGTGATTGGTTTAACCTGTTTTACGTCTGTTCCGCCGATTTCTATCCGCAAGTTTCTATTTTATACAAATTTTGTGCGGAACTTCGAAATTGTGTGTATGATGAAAAATGTCGAAACAGCAGATATCCGTAAGAATAGTATTAAAAAATATTTTAAATAAGAGTGTAACAAGGAATGGTCCAACTAATGCTAATAATGCGTCAAATAATTGAGGTGCCATTTTAAAATAATCCATATATTTTTCTGTGTCTTATTCGATCAGCATTTCCTTTACAAGATTCTCACTTGCTCCTTGTTGAAATCTTCTTTCTAAGCTGAATATAGGTCGCATCCAATATTTTCATCGTTTTTTAATATTTTCACTTCTTTTTACAATTATATACAATGAATATAATTTTATAATCTTACGGCGTAATTCATTCTTTTTAAATATACACCAACTTTGTTTTAATTTACTTAACAATCCACAAATAATAATAAACAATTTTTCAGAATCCATATTCAATATTAAGTTGTTGTCAGTTTTGAAAGTTATATATGAAATTCATGAATTTTTTGACATATATGTGTGAATCCGATCCGCATAAATTTGTATTTCCTATGTCCCATGCAGCGGAAAATACGGAAGCGTAATTTGCGCGAGCCAATAATGTACGTTGTTCCGATATAGACAACAAAAAAATCTATGGGAAAGAATCTTGTGATTGGCCAACACCAATTGCGCTTCCGCGTTTTTCGCTCCATGGGACATAAGAAAATATATTTCAACGGAACGTAATTGACGGAATGTCTGTGATTGAACGAACTTCGTTCCGCCAATTCCGCATTGCGCATACGTTCCGTATCATGGGACCGCATCATAATGCATTATTTTGATTGCATAAGTTTATTTAAATTACAAAAGAGCAACTTTCTCAAATAAAAGTATCATATTATCCCCAAATGATTTCTAATCGATTCCGTTTATAATATATATTAAACATAATTACGATCTGTTAAACTTGACGTTTGATACATTTTTATTATTAAAAAGAAAATATTATATTGCACATTTATTCGTGTATTGTCTATAAATGACTTTTAAAATCTCAAGAATTCGCGGTTTACAAATCTAGTAATATTAGGCCCAGTTTCACAATCCAGTTAATCCGAGTTTAAGTAGCGAATGGACCAATCAGAATCCAGTTTAACGTATTAAACTCGGATTAACTCGAGTTGTGGAACCGGACCTTAGTAATTTTGTAATCTATAGGTTTTAGTCTCCGCCTTTGGTAATTTCATTTTTCACGGATTTAGCTATATAATTGCATAGTGATTCGTTAAAAAGTTCACGTGAAATCATTGAGTGAAAAGTGGAAAGTGAAAAATTCCACTCAAAATCACATGATCGATGCCCTGATTCGAATCGAGACACCTCCGATTAGACACAGTACAATTGGACACAACTGGCTTTGATTGGCTAATCGTGCTTGATCGTGCTGGTTACCCTAGGCATCGGTCGATATGATTGGCTGTGTCTAATCGTACTGTGTCTAATCGGGCAATCCCCGTTCGAATCTTCCCTTCATGTTACATTACGTGATCTATGTCGTAAATATACACAATAGGGTATACATCTATATGACGATCTGACGATGTTCCGCGGCATAAATATGTAAATATAGTATGGTTGAAAGAAGCGGAAGCTTTCTTACATTTTCCTGAATAGTATTATAATATGCAATTGAGAGAGCTGTAACATTTTGTTGCTCAATGTAATCTCGTAGATATACGAACTCTCATGCGAAATGACGTAAACGGTTTTCCAAGATCCTTACATACCGTATCTCGACCGAAGTTTGATAAGAATGTCATTCAGTTGCCAATGGTGAGAGAAAAAGAAAGAGAAGGATAGAGATGTTATGTTTATATTACGACGAATAGAACGCTTACAAATTTGTAAATTCAAAATATCCAAGAAGAAGGATGGAATGCGCCGAACGGAAGTATCTGTGTATAATTTAACGCTATGCCACGGCAATCTTACACCGCGTACCCTGACATTTCGTTTGTCGACGATGTCAAAATTTTAGGTACTATCATGGACACAGATGTGGAGCTTGGCAAAAGTGAAGGGTGCGAAACTATCCCAGGCTGCTCCGGTTACTCTAGCATGGTGCACAGTAAGAAAGTTATTAAACATGCGTTACGACAGCAAGCCAAAAGGCGTAGAAAGAACACGACAATAGCAGCGGGCAATTCTCGCGCATTGCCTAGAATTGTTGTCAAACCGTTACCTCCACCCCCATCGAATGATCCACCATCTCCGGTTAATAATGTACAGCACATCAATACTGGTAATTATAATACTGCGACATGTCTATTTTTATCTCTGTTTTGTTTCTTATATTGGGCAAAATGGTATTACGGATAATTTTTGAAAATTTATCTGTTATAAAATATAGTCATTGCTTCATTAAATTATAAATATAAAGAATCGGCTTTAAGGAGCGTAAATAAATATTTCAAACTTATTAAGTAAATAAAATTTAATTATACAAGCAAAAAATCAAAGACAATGTCAAGTAATATCAATGTTAAACAATTACTGTAATGTAAAAACAACATGTTGAAAAAGCGGACGTTTCGGCTCGATTATTCAAGCCTTCTTCAGCGCAATAATACTTAAATACATGGATAAAATTAACCGAAAATAAAATTAGAAAATAATGACATAGTAAAATCGCAAAACCGCACGCAAATAATGATAAAGATGTAGACAATGAATTATCAAAATTACATTGGTCCTCTCTAATTCGAATGTTAGAAGATCCATGATGTCCAATATAGTTGTCATTTTTTATAAGATGCTACATAATTCACTGCAAATATATCTGCTTTATACAAATCTGTGGATGGTAACTGAATATTTTAATGTTAGCGATTTGAAGAGAAAAACAATAATCCAACAAACAATAATAATTTATTTGTTATATCACAAGAAGGAGAAATTTATAATATATTTTTCAATTAACGATATGATAAATTCAAGCATTAATATTGAATGGCAAATTTTATGACGAATCAATTTAAATAATTTATATTCTTTTCATAAAAAAAACCATTAGTATCGCATATAAAAGAAAATGTATAATTCTACTGATTTATTACATGTATAATTCGTTAATACAATATGTATACATGTAATACTAGGATATATATGTACACATATATATATATATATATATATATATTTCTTATATTACATTAGTATTACATTTATATACATTATAAAAATTATTTTTAGACACAATTGTGCCAATTTATTGAATAGTCTTCTTCTCCTTGTAATTAATTATTTATTTTATATTATGATTTATTTTATATTACTATTTTATTTTTATGTTAGATAATAATAAATAAAAGCAGCAAAATGTAAAATAATAGGAATAAAGAAATACGAAAAAATGTTATAGAGTAACTGACTTATATATGCACATATATTTATTATGTTTTTAAAATGAATTTTTATTATGATACTTAATATTTTTTGAAGCATAATAAATATATTTCTTATAAAGATAAATTATTGCAATTATGTAATATAATACGGTTGATTTTTACTTTATAATTAATTGAAAACTATTATAAGACAATTAATTTTATTTTCTTGTATATAAAATAGATAATAATTGTAAAAGATAATTTTATTTTTGATGACATGATATTCTTAATAACTGATAATTGAATGTATAATCTTAATAATACATATTTGATATAAAAATAGCAGCGGAAGAACCTGCTGCCACAATGAGAGAAGTTTTGGCTAGTTTACCTGGATTTAGCTTGAAATCAGGCCGTAGACGATCTACGAAGAGATTGTCAGCAACCGCACAATTAGAAGCTGGTCTTGTAGATTTGGAATCACCAGCAAGCATATTAGCAAGTACAAGCTTACGTGCTTTGTTAAATAGGCATACATTTCAAGGCTTACCTCCACTGTATCAACGAAAGCTCGCACAACTCTTGCCTGCTGTAGATAGACAGGTATTTTCTAAAATTTTGTACTTTTTACTTCATAATATGTATCCGTTACTGAAAAACTATTTAGAAATTTTTCAAGTATTTTTGTTAAAAATTAAAAATTATTCTGTTATCTGTCATTGTTAGGATGCTGCAATCTCTGGATTAAACAATGAATTTTTTGCAAGAGCTTGTTTAGAATGGCGGAAACGTTTAGCAGAAGGAGAATTCACTCCAGAAAATCAACAACGCCTGAAAATGGAAGCGGAACGAGATAAAAATAAGCTAGATCCATGGAAAGTGAAACATTTTGAGCCAATATGGGGAGAGAAACGAGAGCCTAAACTTAAATCGACTCTCCATTATATTACCGAGTCACGTTCTAGTGGTGCAGTAACACGTTCAAGTTTAAGACTTCGTTTGGAATCGAATGTGGATATTTCTGCATCGGAACATGTTTATCCTATCGTAATGACAGGAGATAAAATCGATACTAATTGCAAGACCGAAATTAACATAAAGAATTCTGATAGTTTAGCTAATTCTGAAGAAGTGCAAGAAAATTTAATGGCTTTAGATTATAATACATTGTCAGATAATTTGACTGATGAGAAACACTTAAATGATTCCATGCAAGTGAATCCTGTAGAAATAATAGAAGATGTTCATGAAAGTAAAACGGAAGAAATCGACCAGATCGCAGATATTTGTGAGAATAAAGATTTAATTGAAGCTAATGATATTGCAAGCCAAATTTGTCAAGATAACATCTCGAATGTTTATGAAGAAGAAACAGATTTTTCTTCCAATAAGAAAAATTTGCAGCCTTCGGAGAATAATGTAATTGAAACATTAGAGGAAGATACTGTACTGTTGCCTGATGGTAATTCATCACCTAGATCTAACGAACAGGTAGAACGTGCGTCACAGAGTACGTCTGGAGAATCAATTTCACAGTTATCCAATGAATATATATCACAAACATCTATAGATCAAATCTCAAAAGAACAGATTTCACAAATGTCGAACAATCAAATTTATCAGATATCGGATTGCGAAACTACAAGTATCCTTGAAAGCTCATCACCGAAGGATCAAGTTAGATCAACAGATATTATTATAGAGGATACTAATTTGATGAGCAATGATCAAACTGAAACAGCACATGTTTCGCATGAAAACCCAACGGATAGCGAATCACAAATTCCAGAAGGAATGGAAATTGATAGCGAAACCTTACAGCGTATTCATGAACTCGAGGTAGATAAGAGTTTTAATACACAATACATGAGCTATTAACAGATTGTTAATGTGTTGGTAATCTCGACAATTTTTTGCAAAAAATAAAAATATGTTATTATTAATACTAATTATACTTTAGGTACGAGGAGAAATGCGCGAAATGTATGAAGAAATTTCGGGTTGCCCCGAAGAAATAATATATCCTATTCTCGAGGGAATTGAAATGACTTCAAACAATGCAGAAGTAACTGAACCGCAAGTATCTGGACAAACTGAAGATGCTAGGGGATCCGATGTAAACGCTGGTAATGAAGATGAAGCTCTTCGAGAAGCAAATAATTATGTCTGCTCTGAAATGTTAGAATGCAGTTGGACAGTAGATCCAACCATTAATAATATCAACAATAATAATAGAGTAAGTAAATATGATTAAAATAACATTTATACACATACATATACACAGTATGCACACGCACATATGAATTAATTATATATGGTAACTTGTATAAATTGCAAATATATATATATATATATATATATATATATATATATATATATATATACAGGGTGTCCCAAAAGTCCCGAACCGGTCGAATATTTTATAAACTATGCACTTTAGAAAGAAATGTTTCAGACAAAAGTTGTATGGCTTGAAGGGGGCCATCAGATAGTGGCAATGATTTGACATGGGAGAGTCATTTGAAAGTCACGTGAAGATCACCGTCAATTTCTTAAATGGAACTCCCTATTTTTTATTAAATATTCTGGTAGCTCACGTCGAGAGCTTTCCAAAACAATATAATTAAGTTAGTTTTCATTAAGTATTTTCCGAATTATAAGGCTTGAAATCATTTCTTAATTTTACATAAACCGTAAAATATCTTGTAAAATATTCATTTTTCGATTATCTTACCTGAATACTTTTATGTACAAAATAATGAGAGGAATCGATTGGTGTAAAGAAAAAACTTAGTTGTTTTTAAGAAAAAAATATATAATTCGCAATTAACAATTACATATTTTTTTTTTAAACAACTATGTGTTTTCTTTACACCAATTGATTCCTCTCATTATTTTGTACATAAAAGTATTAAGGTAAGATAATCGAAAAATGAATATTTTACTAGATATTTTATGGTTTATGTAAAATTAAGAAATGATTTCAAGCCTCATAACTCGAAAAGTACTCAATGAAGAAATACTTTATTATAGTGTTTTGGAAAGCTCTCGAGATAAGCTACACGAATATATAATAAAAATAGAGGGTTCCATTTAAGAAATTGAAGGTGACCTTTACGTCACCTTCAAATGATTCTCCGAGGTCAAATCATTTCCACTATCTGATGGCCCCCTTCAACTTTTGTCTGAAACATTTCTTTCTAAAGTGCATAGTTTATGAAATATTCGACCGGTCCGGGACTTTTGGGATACCCTGTATATATAATTTTAAAAGTAGCTAACTTTTCGATATAAACAACTTGTCAATTGAAAATCTAAATTTGAGTTTAGATTAGTTATACAAATTAAATTGTTCAAAGAGGAAGATAGGAGAGATTAAAATTTAATACATAAGCATAAATGAGAAACAAAACGCTAGTTTGTTGACTTAGTGCAGTCATTAGTCACTTGTATGTGAAAAAAATTGATAGAGTAGATAAGTTTAATATATAAACTTTATTCACTTCAACTTTACAGTCAAGAAGTGGGTCTTGGTTTACAATGTTTTCTTAGCCTCATTCATACATACATACATACATACATACATCGTTTCCTCATTCACTCTCTATCTCGTACATTTATACATCTATTCTACAGTCTAATTATCCTACCTAATCACAGCCTATATTCAGTCTTTTTCAACAAAAACAAAAACTTCAACTTCAAACTTTCAACTTTAACATTTTCTCCTCCAAAATACCTAGTTCACTTCTCCTATTTTCTTTCTCCCTTCATCTCCTATTTTCTTTCTCCCTTTCGTTTGACCTTTCTTTCCAAAATTTCCACAATATATTCCTTTTAACATCATCTAAAACTTAATTTCTTATTTTCTTATTATTCTACTCTCTTCTGTAATTCCTAATTTGTCTGTAATTCCTAATTTGTCAACCACCCTTTTGTCATTTCACACTCTCTAACAAAATGATTCAAATTATCCCTCCCCTTATCACGGAATACATTTCCTATTCTTTTCTTCTAGCCAATATTTATTCTTCTTCTCCATGTTTTCACATCTCGTTCTTGCTAAAACTATAATACCTTTACTTATATCCCATTTATCTAAATAAGTTTAATATTAATTTTCTTGAATATTTAATATTTTACCAAATGTTTTCATTAATTTATTTTCTTGTTTTTTTCAAAGACACAAGAGGAGCTGCAAGTACCTTGGCCTTTGGTGGCAGCTGCTCTTGATGGATCTGTAGCAGCTAACATTACAGTAACAACACAGGATGAATGCAGCGAAACTTCTACAACCGATTCTACCACTGCTTCGCAACAATTTATTAATACGGACACCAATGTAGAATCCGTTAACTGTATCCAATTACCGGTTGTTCAAGGAACTACGTTTCAATCGGATGGTTTGGCCATCAGTACGCCAGGAAACAGCTGCATTATGAAGAGCTTGCAATCGCAAAGTCCACCGATTATCACATTTCCACAATTACAATCTATCAGATTTGTACAAACCAGTTTTAATCCAGAGCAAGATACTACATCTTTAATTACAAATAACTCGCCTACAATCTCAGCCCAGCCTCAACAAAGTACTACCGCGCAAATAAATATGATACGAACACAGGATACCATCACCCAAATAAATACTCAAAACAATAATACATGCAATAATGTAAATCAGAATGCCATTGCGACGCAGAGTCAAGTACAAAATACTCTATCAACTACAATGGGAATACAATCTCAGACTCGTGCGCAGAACGCGATTGTTATACAACATCAAACTGCTGCTTCAACTCAATCTCGACAAATTGCAGCTGCTGTGCATCAACAACAACCACAACAACAGCAGCAGCAACAACAACAGCAGCAATATGTCGGATCATCGATAACAATTTCATCGCGACCATCGCGCATATCTAATCAAAGCAGCCAAAGAAGCTCCAGAAACAATAAAGAACAAGGAGGAAATAGATCGAGAAGTTCTACAAAAGAGCCTCCAGGTGCTGTCAATTTGGAACGCAGTTATCAGATATGTCAAGCGGTAAATTAACTTAATATCCAAACGACAATATATATATATAATTTCATAACGTCTTTTATATTACATTACGCACGCACGCACACGACATTATGAAATTATAAACTTATCAAGCGTGCAAGATTTGTACATTGGTAAATAAAGAAACGTATGGTATTATTTTAGGTCATACAAAGTTCACCAAATAGAGATCAATTGAAAGCTCATTTAAAACCACCACCTAGTCTACTCGCAAGAGGAGATGGTGCATTCACAACCAGTAAATCTGGTGGACGCACCGTGACAACTGTCAAACCTCAGAAAACGCAACAAGTGATACAACATAACAAACAAGCTCAAAATAAAACACAAGCAGTTATGTTGAGACATGTATTTGCTACAGCGCGTCAAGCTACATCAACTGAGGTATGTAACATATATTAACATATATTAACATGTTAAATTATATTTATATATTTACTTGTGTTTTTTTTTGTGAGGCTTGAAATTTACATTAAGGGTAAAATATTGTAATTTATGTTATGATATAATCTTCTCATAAATCTTCTCGTGATATTTTCATGTGAGTTATGCAAGTAAAACAATTAATATTTTTAAACAATTTGTAACTTGATAAAAAAGTCTTAAGAAAAATTATAATAAATCAAGAAAATATATCTAATAGTCATGATAAAATAATTTTTTTAATTCTCGAGATTGCTTTCTAATATTTTTCTTGTATATATTGGATATTTGAACATACTTGCATACTATTTTATTCTTTTCTGTGTGTACAGTGCTAATCTTGCGGGTCGCTTGTGATGATCTCTGTATCATACAGGTACCTAAATAAACAAATCTTTACATTATTTGTGGGTTTCTAATTGTAGTAGAGAAATAGTGCGACTTTAATTGTCAGAGGCAATGACGGTAGCGAGACGCGCAACAAATTTTTTTATCCATAAAAATATGATAAAAATAATGATTAATGTATTATGTTACACAACTAGAAGATAGGCTTCAAAAAGAATACCGTGATTGAAACATAATTGTATTATATATATATATATATATATATATATATATATATATGGTATATATATATGGTATATATATATATATATATATATATATATATATATATATATATACCAGTATCTATAGTATATATAGTATATATATATATATAAATATATATATATATATATATATATATATATATTTCTACTGATAGACAATAGTAACTTGAATACAGCAAATACAAATTATGTCGGATGTTTATAATGATTAATTATATTCTCAATGCTTTTTTATAGATTACAGAAAGCACCCCTATAGCACAGCTTGGTTCCACCACCAGTAACAATTTCGGGCAATATATACTTGTACAAAGGACAGGAGTTGGGGATGGCGCACCAAGAGCATCATCCGCTCCCCCGTTACCACCGCAGATTGCAGGGATGGGCGTCGGAGTCCATTTGGTTCGAGGTAGACCGGCAAGCGCCGGGGAAGGTTCTCATCAAGCCGTTACTCTGAAAGCAAGAGGCGCGGATAGTAGAGTGACCGGTGGTGCGGAACCCGGTGCACCCGGCATGATAATCGGCGGTGACCCACCACCCCCGTGTGAATGTAATATGCGAGGAGCCATGGTAATTTGTCGGCAGTGTGGTGCCTTCTGCCACGATGACTGCATCGGGCCTCAACGTATCTGTGCTACCTGCCTCATACGTTAATCATTCTTTATTCAATCATTCGTGTATAAATTTAATAAGTCCGTTATCAGATAAGAGTGCTGATCATCTATTACAATATTGGTAAATTAAAGAAACCAAACATACACATCGTAATGACACATTTATTAGACAATATATATACAAGAGATATATTATATATAACAGAAGTTGTGCGGCATATACATACATATACATAAAGTATGATCGAAAATTTGGGAGATATAATTTCTGCAGCAATTTACTAAATAGTACATTGCAATCGATGTCCTATTGCATTTGATTAGGAAACAGAAGTTAACATATCGATGTGTAGTTTTGGAAAAGTATTATATTTTTTAAAGAAGGTAATATTAAATTAAAATTTTAATATAATTTTTCTTTAATAAACATTGTTCTCGATTCTTTAATCACGCTGTACAATATGTTAATATATAAAATTAATTATCAAATTAATTAAAATTAATCTATTAAAATTAATTGCCAAAGTAATTTCTTTCAAGCACCATTAAATGTAAAAAGTAAAAAAGCGAACAATAATATTTCATTCATCAAGTTATGGCTGTGTATATTTTATATTCTCTCTGATATTTTATTTGTATTACATTTTTTATTATATTATGTACAATTTTTAGAACATTCATAGCTTACAAAAGTTTTATGCGAACACGTATGAATATTTATATTTTTGAACTGTTTTCTTTTTCTTAAATTTTCTACTCTGTTGGAGTTATTATATATTAATGTAGATATATCAATGTAGATTTAAATAAAGATTTTACTTTTTACTATATTTTTTTATTATAAAATTATTACATTAAATTGTGCATTTGAAACAATCATTTCTCAAATGTGGTGATTTGGTGTTTCAAGATACAATAAAATAAAACTATTTTTTTGGCAATTCATTTTAACAAAAATTGTCTATGTGACTGTAATAGTTGAGTAAAATTCTTTAGTCTCTGAAAATTACAAATTACTATCCAGCACTCTTATATTAACGGAAATTTTTATAAATTGAGGGTAATAAAGGATACAGTTGTGGGTATTGAAAGATTCAATATTGCTACATTATACAGCAAATAAAAAAATATAAATATTTATTATTTCTCTCATATTTTATTGTTGTCTTGCCTATTATAATTTTATTGGAAATTGACAAGTATCTATAAAATGCATTGCTCTAACACAAATAAAATAATGAAATGTATAGATTTTGCATTGTACACAAAACTAACAAGTTAGAGTTTGTATAATTATAGTGATACTTGTACCTAATTATATTTGTAAAATTGATATATATTATTTACTGAAAAAAAATTATTGATATCAAAATTTCTTTAGTTTTTAATGTTTTATTACTGAATTTATTGATTATACATATCTCTACTATTTCAAATCGTGAATAATATAAAAATCAAGGACTATTTAATCATATTTGACAAATAAATATCAAAAAAAGATTCTGATAGAGAAATATTTCATGTAATGTTTATTTTTCCTTTCAAATCATCAAACTCTAGTCTGTATTATATTTATATCACATTTACAATTATTTATTACATTATTTATTGATAACATTATATTTTTATAGGTTTTATATTTTCGTAATATTACCATTTTATATAATTATTAATAAAAATCATATTCATTCATATAATTTTGTAATTTAATTAATAATATTATTTACTATAATTTATTAATGTATATATATAATGGCATTCTCTCTTAGTAATTCCAATATTTCAACTGTATTCTTGAGACCCTTTCTTAAAAGTTTGATATAAATCTCTTATATACTGATCCTTAATACAGTCTTCCACTAAACATCACGCTCTGTATACTTTGTAATATGTATGTTTGTTATTTATTTATTAACACGAATTTTTATTTTTATTATAGCTGTGTAGAGAATATTCTCCTGTACATGTTGATCTCGAAGCTACATAAATCCTTTGTACATGCTCTCTTTAACCATTCTTTTTGAACATAGAATGATCTATTGGACTCTTACATAATATAGTTTAGACATTATTATAGCACATGTATTAGTATATATATGTCAAACTAGTATTGTCGGACATTATGTACAGGAACAGTAATATATCATGAGAATGAATAATTGATTAAGATTAATAGTTTATTACAAATAATAAGAGAAAATTTGAATATTCATAGCTCATAATAGATACATACATACATACATACGTACATACGTACATACATACATATATATACCCACCCAACAAAAATATTGCAGCTACATTGCCGCAACATTGCTGCAATGTTGTAATATTGCCGCAATATTGCTGCAATATTCTGTGTTTGCTGGGTATACACACACACACACACACACACACACACACACACACACACACACAGAGTGTATCGTAATATGTGGGATCCACTTCAAGGATGGATAGGGGGCACACCAACAATGAAAAAAGTTCATATTAACATGTGTCCTATTTGACCTTGTTACAAAATTACAGGACGTTTAATATTTAAATAATAAAATCTTAGACGAAAGATTTCTACGGAAATGGATAGGTCGTGGACCTACTGCCTGGCCTGCTCATTCCCCAGATTTAAATCCATTAGATTTTTATCTATGGGGTCACTTGAAGGCAATTGTGTATTCTGCACACATTGTCAGTGTTGAAGTTCTACGTGTACGTATACAAGAAGCTTGCCAACATATCCGACATATATCTGAAATATTTGAAAGAATGCGACAATCTTTGATACGGCGACTGCATGCTTGCATTCAGAGTGGAGGGTAGCCATTTCGAGCATCTTACATGAATGTAATCGGTTGCCAGTTATTTAAATATTAAACGTCCTGTAACTTTGTAAAAAGGTCAAATAGAACACATGTTAATATGAACTTTTTTCATTGTCGGTGTGCTTCCTATCCATCCCTGAAATGGGTCCCACATGTTGCGATACACCATGTATGTGTGTGTGTGTGTGTGTGTATGTGTGGTGTGGTGTGGTGTGGTGTGGTGTGTGCGCGCGCGCGCGCGCGCGCGTGTGTGTGTGTGTGTGTGTATAGATGTATCGTTTGATTCTTCCTTGATTAACTCTTTAATATTGTTAATTTATACCCAAGAATGATTTATCAAGAAATTATGAACAATTATATCGGTAATTTTTATATGTTTTAATCCAAATTAATTATAGTTAATCTATGTCTCTTTTGTCTTGATTAATCACTCAAACAATTCAAAGTGTTTATCACTTTGAGAAGAGCAATCGATTTCAACTGTTCTTATTTCTTCCGGTTTTTCTTCTAGCTGCATGAATGGGACACATTTATTCTTTCTGACATAAAGATTCGCAATTAGATATTAATTATGAACATCACAGAGTTTGTAAATAAGTCAAATATGCATGTGTAATTTGTTTATACTAGTTCTTGGTTAATTTTGATATTTTAAAATATCTCAGATAATTTTTATTATATTCCTTTATAACTTTCTTTAGAAATTTCAAATAGAATATTTTTTATATGATACATATATATATATAATATGTTTCTTTATCATAAAATAAACTCTTAATTTTTTGCAAATATTCTTGATAAAAAGTTGTCATTTTTATTAATTATATATATACACACATATATATATATATATATATATATATATATATATATTTAATTTACATCTAATTTATAATTATTATCAATTTTTACTAAAAAATATTTTAGAACTTGTATATTTAAGATTTTATTTAAGATTTTATTTCAATAAAAATCTAATATGTATGTCGCAGAATCAGTCAGCATTCTTACATCAAGTTGCCAAGTTCTGTATTAAAAACCATGCACATATTTAAATAAAAAAATTGTTATTTGTATTTTGTATTTGTAGAAAATCATATACATATATACGAATAAAAATAAGAAAAATCAATAAAATCATACACATACACATAAAAAAAGAAAAAATGACAGGGCAGTAGAAAATGTGATGACTGAGATTATATGGATTACGGTGGTGCAGTGGTGTATGGTGTTTTATGTACATTATATTCATTCTATTTCCTCTCTCCCTATATGTGTATACAATCATTATTAGACCTTCTGTCATATTATTGTTACAATCGTATAACGATTGAAGGTTTTGAGGCAATAATATGCTAAGTGAAACGACGTGTTAGATCTTAAGCTCATATTTATTTGCTACTTTGTGTTATGGATGAAATCATCTATATTATTTAGAAGAAACACTATGAAGAACAATATGAAGAAATAAGTTCGAAAATTTCTTGTATACCTGAAATTGATCTTGTGTGTGAGTTAATATATTATTGTCATGGCCCATCAACTTATGCTTAATGTAATTTAAGAAATATGCATTAAATTGTGTCATACTTTTTCTAAGTATAATTATGTTACTTTTCGATATAGATTATCTGTTATATATGTCGCCATAATGTTAATTTTTTATCTATAATAGTAGCAATTATATATTGTATAATTATATATATATACATATATATATATATATATATATATATATATATATATATACACACACACAGGGTGTTTCAGACCACCTGTACCACCCATTTAAAAAATAGAGAAGTGGTTATTTCAACAAAGTAAAAACATTTTCTTTATAAATCGAATGCGCTCTATCGAATGGTGATATTTTTAACTTCTGGTTCCGAAAATAGGCGATTTAGACAGGAAGTGCATTTTTTTAAATGGAACTCCCTATTTTTCATTGCATATTCTTGTAGCTTACCTCTCGAGAACTTTCCAAAACACTATAATAAATTATTTTTCCATGAAGTACTTTTCGAGTTATGAGCTTAAAATCATTTCTTAATTTTACATAAACCATAAAATATCTTGTAAAATATTCATTTTTCGATTATCTTACCTTAATACTTTTATGTACAAAATAATGAGAGGAATCAATTGGTGTAAAGAAAACACATAGTTGTTTTTAAGAAAAAATATGGAATTGTTAATTGCAAATTACATATTTTTTCTTAGAAACAACTATTTGTTTTCATTATATCAATTGATTCCTCTCATTATTTTATACATAAAAGTGTTAAGGTAAGATAATCGAAAAATGAATATTTTACAAGATATTTTATGGTTTATGTAAAATTAAGAAATGATTTCAAGCTCATAACTCGAAAAGTACTTCATAGAAAAATAATTTATTATAGTATTTTGGAAAATTCTCGAGGTAAGCTACAAGAATATGCAATGGAAAATAGGGAGTTGCATTTAAAAAAATGCACTTCCTGTCTGAATCGCCTATTTCCGGCCGGAACCAGAAATTAAAAATATCACCATTCGATAGAGCGCACCCGAGTTATAAAGAAAATGTTTTTACTTTTTTGAAATAACCACTTCTCTAGTTTTTAAATGGGTGGTACGGATGGTCTGAAACACCCTGTATATATATATAATATATATATATATATATATATATATATATATATATATATATATAAATGCAATCTTCGAAATTACTCTGTATCCGTCGCTCAAATGTAAATAAAGTAATATTCGTTTAATATGGGAAGTTATTTAGGGCCAATTTCACCAAGTATCTTACAATCGGCGTTTCATTAAAAACGTGTTTTATGTAAACGAAGATTTTAATCTCGATTATAGTCGATCAGATTTCACCAATTTTACAGCAGTGCAATTAACTCTAGTTTAATAAATCGAAATTTAAGTGTAAAATAACACCGACAACATCGCAAATATAAAAATGTACATATATGGCGATGACCATTTGACAATAAGTCACATAACCTTGAAACTTGCCATTAGGTTTCAAGCAGTGGAAATAAATAAATAGTGTAGCTTTGAAAAATGTCTGGAGCCACTTCTAGTGCTAAACGCAAAAGAGATCCGATGTTTCAGCCTGCAGAGAAAAATAATTTAATAAACATTGTTTCTAAGCATTATAGTATAATAGAGGGCAAAAAGACCGATGCTCTCAGTACTCGTGCCAAAAATATACAATGGGGGGGGGGGGGGGAAATTGCTACAGAATTTAATGCAAACTCTACATTCGTGGAGAGAGGATGATAGATGCTTAAAAATTTGTACGAAAATTTAAAGAAGAAATCTGTTATGACACAACAGAATCAAAGCATTTTTACCACAGGTATGTTGTATATTTAAAAGACACAAATGCACTTTAGTATGGGCAAATATCTAAAAAAAATTTAAAGAGAATTCAATTCTGGAAAGAATCATTATACTGATTCGACCGAATGTTCAAGACTATGTAAGTCTGCTAATGATGGGCCTAATAACTCAGAACCCATACAGCACAGAAGTTTGCATCAACATTGCTGCAATGTTATAACATTGCATATTGCAGTGTAATGCTGCAAAAATATTGCGGAGATATTATTTTTATAATATTACTTTGGCAATATTGCAGCAACATTTTAACATAACGAAAATATATAATACGTGTTTCTTTACTTGCCGCTTACTTGGCGACACCAAACTTAACTAACTTGTATTCAAATTTTCGCCTAAAGTGGATATAAGGTCTACAAAGGACTAATGCAGTAATTATATTTCTTGTCTTGAGTCGGTTTAATTTCTAATAAATTGACTTGATTTATTTAATATTCTGAATCCTAATAAAGAATCTAAATTATTAAACAAATAATTTATTTAATAATCTGGATCGTTGGGATTCAGAATATTAAATAGATTTCTCTTCACTGAATGGATAAATGAGAAATAGTTCATTCCCATGCAGCACAGAAAGGTTGCAAATATATTGCAAAATAATTTTATTGAAACATTGCAATATTGCAAATCGGTTGCGAAACTTTGTTGCAACATTGCTGTAAAGTTGCGGCAACGTTAAGATGTCCGCTTTTTGTAATATTACGAAATGTCGCAACAATATTGCAATATAATATATTTGAAAAAATGTAACGTTGCTGCAATCATGTAGCAATATTGCATATAAAACATTTTTTCGAAATAATTCTTGATACATGATTCTTGGAAATTTATAGAAAACCTATAAAATAAAAAATCTTGATATGAATAAAAATTTGTAATGATTGTTATCATTACAAACTTTTATTTATATCAAGATTTTTAATTTATGTTTTTATATATTCTTATAATGATAAAAGAACAAACATTAATTAGAATTAATTACATATTTTTATTTAAAAATTGTTAAAATCCATTTACATATATGTGTATGTGAAAAATACATAGAAATAATGTACAAAAAAACAAAAATAAAATATGAAATAAAATGTTCTACAGGATAATAAAAAATATATATATTCAATGAAAAAAATTCTGTTTAATATGCTGAATTCCAACGAGGGATTCAGATTATTAACAAATTATTTGTTTAATAATCTAGATCTCTTATTAGGATTCAGAAAGTTAAATAAATCAGTTAAATCAATGCTGGGATTTACTTGCAACTTTCGGCCAGATTTCTTAGTTTATGCCCAGTAAGCAAAAAATTCCCCAATAGCCAAGTCTGTTAAAGCAGATCTTGTCAGGGAATCTGTTACAAATTGTTGTCGACAGAAAGATTACAGAATCGATGCAGGTTCTGATATATCATGTGATGTCGGCAGAATGTCAACAGAAATATAACAAAGCTTGTTAACATAGTCAGTTACCAGATTGGCAGCAAAAATCGAACAGATTCTGCCGGCATAACTTAGTGGCAGATTGGTGGCAGAAATTGAACAGGATCTGTGCGATGCAATTTGACAACAGATTGTCGGCAAAAATCGAGCAGGATCTGCGCATACAATCTCTGATAGCAGATTGATGGCAGAAACGGAACAGGATTTGCATGATTCGATAATTCCTTCACTTACCGCTACGTGAGCTGTACTTTCTCGTAATTGAATTTCTGTCAGAAATATATAAAGTCGCGAATATAAATAAAAGACCAAAAATATAGTAATTATCATTTTAATTTCTATCACTTTAATTTCTGATATCTAATACAAGCAAATTAGAGTCAGAATATTAAACTGATTGGAATCAATATGATAAATGAAAAATTATTCATGTACTGCCTATTTGAGATATAAAGCAAGAATTTAATTCTAAATATAATAAATTACATCTCAAGTTTTACAAGTTACATTTACTTTTATCATTTACTTTATTATTAATTTAATTAAATTGAATTAATCCTTCGCTATATGAGATATAACTACGATATACATAACATATTACATATATGTTATTTTCTAAGAAAATTCTAATTAACTTGCCGATAATATTGTTATTTAGTACTTGTAATAATCAATTTTGTTGCATTTATATAACATTAATAAAAGTAAGCGCAAATCTTGTGTAGTTTCTGCTGTCAATTTGCCATCAGGTTGCATGCACAGATTCTGCTCGGTTTCTGCTGACAATCTAACATCAAATTGCACGCGCAGATCCTGCTCGATTTCTGCTGTCAATCTGCTGTCGGTTTATGCTGACAGATTCTGCTAGCAGAACCCAAGCTTAATGCGGACGCAGTTGATGCCAATCTGCCGAAATATTCTGTTTGACTCTGCTCGCATGCTGTTGGCAAACTGCTAACATTTGCTTACTGGGTTATTACCACAACGTTATTAAAATGATATTCACTAACATAGTAATATTGTCAAGTATGTAGTTTTTAACATTGTATGCAACATCATTATGAACAAACTTTGACACCGATTTAGAGGTTTCGGTAATGTTGAAATAACATTTTCTATGTTGTTACAAGTAATATTGTATTAATGTTGTTTTAACATTCTGATAATGTTTCTCATAAAATTAAATCAATAATAAAATAACATTAGTATCAACATCTACATAACTTAATATTAATATCACAATAATATTAATTCTAACATTAATTTAAGACTTTTAGAACGTTCACTGAAAAATCTGAGAACGAATATTTAGACATATCTCTAAAAATAACTTACAAGATATTATAACACACTGGAAGAAATACTTTCCTCTTCTTTCGTGCAGCACTATAACTCGCAAAAATACTGTAACTTACTTATTATGCGAGATCGTGTAAGAGCACGTGGCACGCTGGCAGCCGGCACGAGTGTTCCGAAGTCAAAGAACAAAAGAATAAATCACGCATACGCAATAGAGTGTATACGCATATCCCACCGAATGTTGCTTCTCAATAACGTTTTAGGTGTCATCATGCCCGTCACGAGAAAGAAATTAAGATATATTATGAAAAAAAATTAGTCTAAAGATATGTATGAAATAAATAATACGACGTTTAATAACAACGCGAACGAACTTGTAACTGGATATTATATTTTAATTTATAATAAATATACTAATAATGTATAAAAAACATTTTGACTAATGTTTCTAAAATATTTTATTAATATTTTAAAAGGGATGTTATTAAATAACATTTTTAAAATATTTATAAAACATAAATTAAAATATTTTTTAAATGTTTATTAGAATATTTTTAAAATATTTTTAAAATATTCTAATAAACGTATTAACAACATTTAAGAAACATTTTGACTAATGTTTCTAAAATATTTTATTAATATTTTGAGAAGAATGTTATTAAATAATATTTTTAAAATATTTATAAAACATAAATTAAAATATTTTTTTTAAATGTTATTAATACATTTATTAAAATATTTTTAAAATATTTATAAAACATTATATCATAATGTTTAGAAAATTTATATAAAATCAACATTTTAGAATGTTGATCAAATGTTTCTTGCTTACTGGACGCCTATTGACTTCCCATATCCCAGACAGCACAGGACATTCTATAGACATTTATTTTATGTCCATTTTACATCCGCACGTCCATGGACATAAAATAAATGTCCATCGTACATCCGATTTAAGATATCCGTTAACATCAATATTTGGACGTCCACATGATGTACGGTCTTGGATGTCAAAGTTTCTCGCGAACACGCAAGCATGTATTAGTTCGTTTATTTATCGCTACGCGACGTGCGATGCGCTATCTTTCTCGTATTTAAGTTTCAGTTATGAGAATTATATAAAGTTTGCAAAAGGTAACAAATAAGATTAAAAATGTATTGTTCAATTTAATTTCTGATCTAAAAGCACGAGTTTCAGATATTAAATTGATTTTATAAGTCGGACAAGTAAATGTCCGGCGAATAAACGAAAATAATTTTTCATTATCTATTTAAGATGTAAAATGCAATATGCAAGTATAAATTATAAATAAAATTTTTATATAAAATTTTTATGTAAAATTTTATATGAAATAGATAAATTATATTATTATTTAGGGATTGAAATATATATGTTTCATTTAAAAATTATGATATGTTTAGATCATAAAGGTTGTTCTTTTTTCACACAAACACATGTAATTATGGTATATATATATTCAAATAAAATATATAACAGTAATTTACATTATAATCCAAAATACAGGGTACAGAAGGCAGGCAGGAGCGGCCCGGTGCGCCGCGAGGCACAGCTGATCGCCCGACGGGTGATTACCACTGCATGAGTCACTAACTATTTTATCTTATAACATAAAATTATGCTTTAAATAAAATGTTGGTAAAGAAGAAAATGTCTTAGAATTACATCAGGAATACGTGTTCCTTAAAATAATGTTAATTATTAAAAGTTATTCCGGATCGCCGGCCGTCGAACGCTGTAATCAGCTGATTGCTACACGCGTATTGCATTGTATAGTATTGCATTGTATAGTATTGTACGATATATATATATATATATATATATATATATATATATATATCGTACAATACTATACAATGCAATACTATGCTATTGTCGGCAAGCACGCTTTGTCGCTTAATAATAATTGACGCGCCATTTTCCCGCATGTCGCTCGCTAGCGTGACGCATGCGCTGTTCATACAGCCACAACATCTTCCTTTTTTTTTAAATTAGTCTTATTAGTATTAAAATTAGATAAAACGCTCTTTCAAATATAACATTACATAACGTAATCCTTTAACTTAGCTGGAGTTCTAACAGTTCGTCTACCCTGAGTTAGCCTTACTGTTTGTTGTTGTTCCGCATTAGCATTTTTAGATACTGAGGATTCTTCACAACTAACATTTATAGCATTTTTTTTATCTGTCTATTATTCTCATTATTTTCATCATAATCGTCATAATCATCATAATCATCAATTCTAGACTTAGTTTTTGTTTCCTTTAAATGTCTTGAATTTCTTCTAATAATGTTACCATTATTGTTAATAATAATATAAGATCGCGGAGTTTTATGTTTGGAAATTATCTTAGCCGGTTCCCATGTTTTTCCTGTCTTCACTAGCACATTCTCTCCCTCTCGAAATTGTTCACGCTCCTTTGCATGGATATCATGATAATTTTTTACTCGTTTTTGCTTATCAATTAACTTTTTGTGTATATTTTGAGGTATGTTTGGTTGTAATAGTTTGATATGTATCGGAATTTTAGTTTTGACACGCCTGTTAAACATAATTTGTGCAGGTGATATATTTAATTCCAGTATTGGCATATTTCGATATTCTAAAAGAGCTCTTTCCATATCTATATTTTCTTGCTTGCTTTTTATTAATAATTTCTTAGCTGTTTGTACTGCACGCTCCGCTAAACCATTACTACGTGGATAATTTGGTGAGCTAGTTACTATTTTGAAATGCCATTTATTAGCAAATTCTTTGCATTCGTATAAATTATAAGGTTGATTATCACATATAAGTATTTTTGGTATTCCATGTGTAGCAAAAACAGTTTTCATCTTATTAATAATTTCTGTTCCTGTCTTATTTTTTAATTTTATGATTTCTAGACATTTGGAATAGTAATCCTGTATTACCAAATAGTTTTTTTCCTTGAATTGAAAAATATCACTAGCTATTTTTTCGAAAGGAAGTTTTGGTATTTCGTGATTTATTAGCGGTTCTTTAGTGTTTGAGTTATTATACTTTTCACATATTGCACACTTAAGTATCATTTCTTCTATATCTTTGTTCATATCTGACCAATATATAACTTGATTTGCTCGAGCTTTAGTTTTAGTTATACCAAAATGTGACTCATGCAATAACTGTAAAATGTATTTTCGAAATTCTGTTGGAATTATTAATTTAAAGTTAAGATATACTAAATCATTTTCTATTGTGATTTGATCCTGTAAATTAAAATAATGTTTGACTCTATCGTCTACATCTTTTTTTATTTTAGGCCAACCATTTAAATGATAGTATTTGAGTTTAGATAGTGTTGTATCCGCATTAGTTGCTTTTTTAAGTTCTTGCTTTCTAGCATCTACAATATTAAGGCCCGTGTCAATAGAGTGTACTACTTCTTGTAACCATATATCATCCGTGTTTGTTTCATTAATAAACGATCTTGATAATAAGTCTGCAATATGCATTTCTTTTCCTGACTGGAATGATATCTCTATTTGATATTTCAGTAATTTAATTCTCATTGTTTGTAGACGAGTGGAAGGAATTTCTGAAATCTTTTTGTTAATTATTCTAATTAGTGGTTTATGATCAGTGATTACATTTATTTTTCTGCCATAGATATAATTATGAAATTTCTGTGTAGCAAAAACAATACTTAACTCTTTTTCAATTTGAGCCATGTTTTCTTCACTTTTAGTAAGACTTCTAGACGCAAAACTACCTGGTTTTCCATTTTGCATCAAGTAGCAACCTAAACCATTTTGTGACGCATCTGCTTGTATTATAATTTCTTTATTCATATCGAAATTTGCCAATACGGGCGCATTCGCTATTTCCTGCTTTATTTTATTTAAACAGTTTTCATGTATCGGCAACCATTGAATTGTACATTTTTTTTAAGTAGTTCTCTAAGTGGCGCCATTTTTTCCGATAGATTCGGTATAAAACTTCGCAAAAAATCATTAATCATACCTATTATACTTTGTAATTTTGTTAGATTTGAAGGACTTTCTATAGCGAGTATCGCTTGGACTCTATTCGGATCTATTGTCATTCCTTAAACACTGAAAATATTACCTAAGTACTTCACTGAGCTTACTTTATATTGAACTTTATTTTTATTAAATTTAACTCCCTTACTTCTAGCTCTTTCAATAACTTTTTTGACTGTAATATCATGATCTTTTTCCGTATCTGACGCAATTAATAAATCATCAAAGTATACTATTACACCTTCTATATCACTAAAATTCTCAGCATTTATTTTTTGAAAATATTCAGGCGCCATATTTAGTCCAAAAGATAATCTATTAAACTTATAACAACCAAAGGACGTCGAAAATGTAGTTCACTCGACTTATCATCTAACTTAACATGCCAAAATCCATTTTTTAAATCTAGTACTGTAAAATAACACTTATTAGCCAACTTTTCTGTTAGTTCATCAACTGTTGGTATTAGCACATCCTTAGGCCTCTTAATTACCTTATTTAAATCTCTTGGATCAAGACATATTCTTATTTTACCATCTGTTTTTTCAATTATTACCAAGTTGCTGATCCAACCCTGAGGAGTCTTTACTTTTGCTACTATTCCATCACGTACCATTTTTATCAGTGTACTTTTTAATTTATTATGAACTGTGTAGGGAATTCTCCTAGGCGGACAAGCAATTGGTGTACTCTTTTCATCTATTTCAATTTTACACGTTTTTCTGAATGTGCCACTACCTTCAAAAACATCAATGTTTTCTGCTATAAATATCTTTTTTGAACTATGACCTTCAATCATATGTATCCTTTTGATTAAATTAAATTTTTGACAAGTCTGTAAACCTAATAATGGCATTACTTTTGCTTTAACAATTACAAATCTTTGTTTTTTCTCTATATTTTTAATCAAACATTTTAAATCAATTATTTCTATTGGTTTCATTTTGTTTCCACCAAAACTTTCTAAGATTATATTAGTGTTCTCTAGTTTTGTCTTTGCCTTTTTGATTTTATTATATATACTTAACGGTAAAACATTTACATCTGATCCTGTGTCTATCTTAAACTTAATGTTATTATTCTCTATTTGTACCGTTTCAAACCATCTAGTATTAATATTTCCAACTTCTACATAATCAATACAAAATGAACTTTCTTTTGATGACACATATACATCAGTTTGTTCTGTTATTTCTTTTACTTTTTTAACTTTACAACCACAAAATGATTCAATTTACCGCATTTTTTACATTTTTTCCCATAAGTCGGATATTTTCGTGGACCATGTTTTGTTCGGCACCTTCTGCAATCAAATTTTGATGCTTCTGTTCCTTTACCTTTGTTATATTTCTGCTGCTTCCTTTTGTGTAGACTGTTTATTTCCGTTTTGTCACCTTGAAGATTTTTTGCCTGTGTCCTTGATATCTCAGCGGTTCTGCAGTAATCAATTGCTTTTTGCAAGTTTAGATCTTCTATCTTCTCAGTAATCTTTCTTGTAGCACCTTGTCATTTATTCCCAGTACAATCCTGTCACGTACCATTCTGTCTACCATTGTCCCAAATTCACAAGTTTGACTAAGCTTCTTAATTTCTGCCAGAAAGCTGTCAAATTTTTTGCCTTCATGTTGTATTCTACTCGAAAACTTGAATGTCTCATGTACAATATTCTTTTTTGGAACACAATACTCTTCAAAACATTGTGAGACTTTTGTCAAATTATTTCTGTCCGCTTCTTGCAGATTGAATGTATTATATAATTCAATGCCTTCTTCGCCAACAATATTTAGTAGTATGGTAACTTTAATATCGTTTGTTTTCTCTATACTGCCTGACGCCTTCAGAAATATCTCAAAACTTTGTTTAAATTTGCGCCAGTTTTCACTAATATTTCCATTTAGATTTAGTCCTTGCGGTGACTTACAGTAAAGTTCCATTGTGCTGTTGCGTTTGCGTGCTTCTAACCTCTTACTTTTTGTCTTTACTCGTTTTCTGTCAATTTATTTTTCTGTTACACATTTACTTATAACATTTATCGTTATTTTACGACTGCGTCATGTTATATATTTTATTTAAACATATATATATATATATACATATTTTATTTAAATATATATATTGATGATGTTAGAGTAGCGAGGATAAGGGGTGGACGAAATAAGTATTACCACAGATTCATTGAGCTGCAACTTTTAATATCCAGTAACTGTTCGAGTAGAGTCATGAAGTAAGAAAGTATAAAAGAAACGAAACTAGAATTTAGAACGTAGATTACATAGTGTAGAGAGAGATTATACATTGCTCAATCTAACACTCCGCCTCAATGTATGAGCCGTAACATAAATGTAAATATAGCTTAATTTTTGCAAACACCAATATAAGAACGAAGCTTAACAAATTGGTCTCCTGTGAGACTTTTTGTAAGTATATCGGCAGTTTGCTCTTTGGTATTTACGTAATGCACGTTGATTTCTTTGCTTTGGTACATGTTTCTAACAAAATTGTATTTAACATCAACATGTTTTAATCTACGATGTTCCCATCGGCTTAACAGATGAATCACAGATTGATTGTCCTCAAACACTGCAATGGGATAGGCACTATTCACATTAAAGTCCTCTAAAAGTCCTTTTAGCCATATTGCTTCCGTCAAAGCTGTTGCCAAAGCAACATATTCTGCTTCAGTAGACGAGAGGGTGATTCCAGTTTGCTTTTTCGTTGACCAAGCTACCGTAGAGCCGAAGACCTGAAGTAGAAAGCCAGTAGTTGACTTGCGATCATTGTCTGTAGCCCAATTTGCATCTACGTAGACTTGGAGTGGTGTTTCTGGATCTAAGCCTCGTTTGAAGCAGTCCATAGTCGAGAGTGCCTCTAATATATCGAAGAACTCGTTTAAGGCCTTTCCAATGAGTTAATTTCGCATTGTTCTGGAAACGACTGTAATAGTTTACAGTAACACTTATGTCAGGACGTGTGTTGAGCATAAGAAACATCAGACATCCAACGAGCTCTCTGTATGGTTTTATCTCATTTATGACTTCTCCGTCGTCGTTTTCTTGTTTTTCAGGATTTGCTTCCATGGGTGATTTGGAAGAATTGCACTCCGTCATTCCAAAGCGAGTGAGCATTTTTTCCATATATGCTCTCTGGCTCAAAAATAGGCCTCTTGATGTTTGCTCGATTTTTATTCCGAGGAAACTTTCAATTTCGCCAATGTCCGTCATAGCGAATTCATTTTTAAGAGCATTAACAATCTCTTGAATCTGGATTTCATCTTGGCCTGCAATGATAATATCATCGACATAAAGCAGTAGATACAGCCGACACCTTTGGGATATTGCTACATAGAGACAGTGATCTCGTTCTGATCTTTTGAATCCTAGGGTCAAGATGAACTCGTTGAATCGAGCATTCCATGCTCGTGGAGCTTGTTTCAGTCCGTATAAGGAACGATTCAACTTACATACGAGGCCATTACCTTGGGTGAATCCTTGAGGTAATTTCATGTATATTTCTTCATCAATAGTTCCGTGTAGAAAAGCATTTTTAACGTCTAGCTGTCTAGTTTTTAGCCTGAGTTGGTTGACTATCGATAGAAGGGTTCGCACCGTAGTGAGACGCGCAACTGGCGCATATGTTTCTTCGTAATCCAGGCCTCTTCGTTGAGAGCATCCTTTCACTACCAGACGTGCCTTGTATTTGTCGATATTTCCGTCTTTATCCCTTTTTATCTTGAAAACCCATCTGTTATTGATGATCTTTCTTTCAGGAGGCAATGGTATTAAGTCCCAGGTTTTGTTTTCGACAAGAGATGTAATTTCTTCATTTATCGCATCCATCCACTGCCTTTCATCATCTCGTCCTTGTATGTCGTCAAAATGTTGTGGAACATCTTCGACAAAGGATTCTGCGCTTAAAGCCAAGACAGTGTAGTCATTTAAATACTTTGGCTTGTTTCTCTGTCGTGAGCTCTTCCTCAAAATCCTTGCTTCATCAGCATTATCGAAGTATTCGGATTCTTCATCACTCGGGATATCTTGTTCTCCGCCTGAATTGGGAGACTCTTGATTCCTTACTGTTTCTTCTGTAGACTTCTGTAGACTAAAATCATCATAAAAATCTTCAGACTCGGAGGTAAACTTTGACTCGTTAAAAATAACGTCTCGACCTAATAATATTTTGCTACTTTCCGGACACCACAGTCGATATCCGTTCGCACAATAACCCATTAGTCTGCAGCGTTTTGAACGTGATTCGAATTTTCCGTTGATCAGTTCCTTTGGAATGTGAAGATGTGCAACGCATCCAAAAACCCTCAGTTTCCGAAGATTGGGTTTTTCTCCATACCAGAGTTCTGCTGGCAGCTTGCCTTTCACAGCGTTCGTTGGGCATCGATTGATTAAGTAAACAGCCGCTATTACAGCCTCGGACCAAAAAATCTTACTCATTTTTGAATTCAAAATCATACAACGCGCCTTTTCGATTATTGTTCGGTTCATTCTTTCCGCTACTCCGTTCTGTTGTGGCGTATAGGGAATCGTGAGTTCGAATTGTATTCCGCAGTCCTCGAAATGTTGACGAATTTCAGTCGAGAGGTATTCCCTTCCATTGTCACACCTGAATCTGCTTACTTTGAAATTAAAATGAGCTTCTGTCAATGATTGGAACATTTTAAAATGTTTGAGCACTTCTGATTTGGCTTTCAATGTATATGCCACAGTAAAATGAGTGAAGTCATCAATAAAAGTAAGCAAATATCTTTTTCCATCAAAGGATGTAACGTCCATTGGACCACAAAGGTCGCTATGAACCAGCTCGAGAGGTCGCTTTGCTCTGATGCGGTGAGATTGGTGAGGGAGGCGAGTCTGCTTGCCCTCCACACAGGTTTCGCAGAGCTCCAATGAAGTCTCCAATTCTTTCACATCTATTCCGTCTGCCATGCTCACAAGTTTCTTCAATCCGGAGCTGCTCAGATGTCCTAAGCGACGATGCCACAGTTGTGTTGTTTCACTGACATTGCAGACATTCGCGGTTTCCGTTACGCTTTCAACACATAGTTCATACAGCTTGTCTTGACGACGCGCGATTGCGGCGACTTTGTCCCCTTTCTTAATGATTCCTTTACCGTCTTCAAAAATTACTGAAAAACCATTCATTTCAAGTTTACGAACTGAGAGAAGATTACATTCGAGTCCCGCTACCGATAAGATTCCAGTTATTACAATGTCACTAGTTTTCCCGTTTACTCGCGCGCGCACTCTTAAGTCTCCGATTTTATTTGCAGTCAGCACGTGACCCGACTTTGCAACGCGTATATTTATCGGCGTAGTTAATTTCCGCACGTTAATTAATTTTGTCTTTTCCGTTGACAAATGCTCAGTAGATCCGGAATCTAAAACAAAATTTACGTTTGACACACTACTGTCACTTCCATTTGAGAAAAACACAAAGGCTTTTTGATTTTTGTTACAGTTATCATCAACCGCGGCATTCGCCGTTTTCGAATTCTTATCTTCGTTTTTCAATTTCCGACACTCGGACCGTTTGTGTCCAACTATGCCGCAGTGGTGACATCTATAATCAAACCGGTGACATCTATATTCAAACTCGTTCCCGCGCTATTCCCGTTCGAATTAACATTCCGTTTATTGTTCGCGTTTCGATTTCCAGTTGAGTTCGCGTTCCGATTTCCGGTTGAGTTTGCGTTCCGATTTCCGTGGCGCTTATTCGTCGTAGCTGAGAACACGGTAGACGAGCTTCCACTTACTAAATCTGTGCTGCCACCTCGCTTCGCTTCTTCATCCAATAACCTTGTTTTGACGAAGCTAAGAGTTAACTGTCCACTTGACATTGTTTCGAGGGCTGTTACGACCATATCATACTCTTCGGGCATCGTTAACAATAGATGGCATACGATATCAATTTCTTCTATCTTAGCACCGGTCGATTTCAACTCCCGAACGAGCTTGTCGAACTTCAAAAAATGAGATGCCATGGATTCCGTTGACGCGTACCGCATGGTCAAGAGTATTTTTCTAAGACGAAGTTGGCTCGAGACGCCTGTACGCTCGAAACTATCCGAAAGAGCCTTCCACATATCATACGCTGTATCTTTCTCCTTCACGTACTCGAGATGACTATCTGAGATACGTTGAGTAATAAGCGACTTACATTTTTTGTCATTTTTTTTCAAGATAGGAGTTTGAGCGGCTGCGGTTGCCGCCGGTAGCCTTGCTATTAATGTATTAAGCTCTTCACCGATTAGATCAAAGAGATCATGTTCCTCAAGTAGAATCTGCATACGAAACTTCCAGTTACTGTAGTTGCTTCCATCAAAGAGCGGCACTTTGTACTTTTCATCGTCCGCCATTTTTGTCGCACTTTCGCACACGCGTTGTTTCTCAAAACTTTTCCGACTCGTGACTTACGAAGTTCACTCCGCGACTAAATTCCTTCTTCACACGCGCAACCCTGGGCCCATAACCTGATGATGTTAGAGTAGCGAGGATAAGGGGTGGACGAAATAAGTATTACCACAGATTCATTGAGCTGCAACTTTTAATATCCAGTAACTGTTCGAGTAGAGTCATGAAGTAAGAAAGTATAAAAGAAACGAAACTAGAATTTAGAACGTAGATTACATAGTGTAGAGAGAGATTATACATTGCTCAATCTAACATATATATATATATATATATATATATATATATATATATATATCGTACAATACTATACAATGCAATACTATGCTGTTATCAGCAAGCACGCTTGTCACTTAATTGACGCTCTTTTCCCTTGAATAAGTGTCGCTCGCTAGCGTGACGCATGCGCTATTCATACAGCCACAACAATTAGCAGACTTTCCAAGTTTCAGAGATCTCTTCGTCCCGCGAAATCTCTCGACATCCTCTATTAAAAATAGTCGATATGTAAAATATTGTCTCTTATCGACATTAAGTATCTCTTGCGTGACATTTGGATAAATACGTCATATATAATATCCCCGTTGAATGTGTCATCATCGTAACATTCGTTCAAAAAGAAAATTTATCCTAATTTACTGGTCTGTCAATTTCTAAAATAGATTTACATCGGACAAATTGTCGAATCCGATTACGATTACATAACTTTGAATTTTTCTGCGTTGTTTAATGTAGCGAAATCCGATTGGTTTTCATGGACTATTATTTTCTAAACACGTGATATATAAAACTTAATTTTAAATCTATAGAACTACAATGATCATCGTGCTGTTTTACTTTATTTCATTTCATGAGGATTTATTTAAGAAAAATTACAGTTGCCAGAGAAAAAAATATCATAAATCCCACAAGGAAAAATACATGTATTATATAATAAATTTTAGTATATTGATCTTCCCTTTGTAGACAGCCCTCCTAGTCCACATAGAAAAAAAAATAAAATTTTGTCAAATCAAAATTTATACTTAAACTAACGCGTTCATTGTTTCGTATATATGCAACAATTTATAATATTTTCTTAGAAGAATTTAATAATTTTATATTTCAACAATATTATAATCTTATTTTAATATTGTAATTATCATCTCAAGAATACATACAATTATTTAATTCTACTTTAAGAAAATTATAATCGTTGATTTAAAAATGTTATTTTCTATCTAACATTGTTTTTTTCCCATTCAAGAAAATTAAATTTTAAATCGTAAGAATCTATTTTTCTTGATTGAATTATATAAAATGGCTTCATTCAAGTAAGCAATTATTATTCAAGCAATTATATTTTTCTTTAATTAACGCAATATAATTTCATTTCAAGATTTCCATGTTAAAACTAAATATATTTTCAAAATAAAAAGGTCCTTTTTTTCTTGTGTATAAACACACACACACACACACAGATATATATAGAAAAAATATCGACTTGATTAGTGGAATGAGTGAGGAACGCACGTGTGTGTATAGAGCGGAGTGATAAGGCGTGAAATGAAGACGAAGATAGAAAGTTTAGTAAGTGAGGAGGGAGTAGATAGGCGAGAGGAGCGATATTAGAAAAGGCTGGGATATTGAAGGAGGTAAGAGAGTTTATTTTGAGGAAAAGTTAAGTAGAGTAGGATGTTAAAAGAGTGAGATTAGGTAGGAAAAAGGAGGATAGATTGGAGAATAGATTTGCGTTGTAGATAAGTAGCGTCAATAGATGAGCGGTAGAGAAAGTAATAAGAAAAGAGGCAGGAGAACGGGTAAGGTAGGAAACGATAGAGGTGATAGAAAAGGATGAAGGAAGAAGGTAGAAAAAGAAAAGATAGGAAAGGTTAAAGGGAATATACAGGAAGAGATTGGCATGGAGAGGATCGGAAAGGAGGTTACCTGCACCCCAAGAGGAAAAGGGAGAAGAACAGATGAAGAATTAAGAGAGAGAGATCAAATTCGGCAAGTATACTAGATTACGTCAGGCCGGAAGAAGGTATTGAGAGTGAGTTAATTAAAATAAAAAGGAAAAGGGAGGAAAAAGAAAGAGAGACACAGAAAATTTTCAAAAGGAGCAACATGTTGGAGAGAACACTGCCAGGAGATTGGAGAGAGGAAAAGGAAGGAGGGCGAAGAGGAAAGAGGACGGAGCGCTGATAGCAATCCTGAGAGAGATAAAAGAAGAGATGACAGATATGAGAAAAGAGGTAAGAGAAATGAAAGAAAAGTGGAATAATCTGGAAAATGGATGGAAGGTAAGAGAAAAAAGGATTGAAGAGAGAATGGATGGATTAGAGGAGAGACTGTCGAAGTTAGGACAAAAGGGAAGTAATAAGGAGAAGGAAGAAGAGAGAACAGAAGAGTTGGTAAGAAAAGTAAGTGAAAAGGTGGAGAAGAAAGAAAGAAGGACTGAAGAGCGAGCTCCAAGTAATATAGTGGAAACAAAAGAGGAGGTAAGGAAGATAAAAAAGGCGATGGAGAACAGAGAAAGGAAGGAAAGAAGAAACAATTTAATAATAAAAGGTTTGAATAAAGGAAATAAGAATATTTATGAAACGACGAGAGAATTCTTGGAGAAGGAGTTTGGAGTAGTAGAAGGAGATGTGGAAGAGCTTAAAGGTAGGCATAGAGGAATATGTACTAAGGAAAAGAGTAAGGATAAGAAGAAAGAGGATTGGAGAGAAGGACTGGTGGGATACAGAATGCATGAGGAGCTAAAAAAAGGTGAAAAAAGCATAATAGATGGAGGGAGGGGAAGGAAGAAAAAGGAAGGTATCAGTTAATGAAGAGGGAGTTCAGAGAGGCAAGAGAAAGGAAGAAGGGAGAAAGGAAAGGTTAGAAGAGGAGGTCAGAAACTGCAGAACAGAGACATAGATATGGAAAATTATAAATAGAGAAAGGAAAAAGGGAATATTAAGTCAGGAGAACATAAAAATGGAGGACTGGAAAAACCATTTTCAGCATTTGCTTGAAGGCAGTGGAAAAGATAATAGGGAAGTTGCAGAGAAAAGGAGCTTGGATGGGGACCAGGAGGAAGAACTAAGGGATAAAAAAATAGAAGAACAGATAAAAAAGAAGAAAAGAAAGAAAGCGGCAGGAGCAAATGGAATAGGAAGTGAGGTGTGGATATACAGTGAAGGACAGATAAAGAAAAAGTTAAAGGAATTGTGCAAACTGGTATGGAGAGGAAAAGGATTCCCTGAGGAATGGAGAAAGGGGCTTATAGCGTCCATTTACAAGAAGAGGTCGGTGATGTTAGGAATTATAGAGGAGTTACGCTGTTGTGTACAGCTTATAAAGTATAATATGCAGCAATACTGATCGAAAGATTAAGGCAGGAGATGGAGGAGAAAAGAATGTTACCGGAAACTCAAGCAGGGCTCAGAAAGAAGAGATGTAGAGTACATGGATAATATATATATACTTCAACACGTAATTAGAAGAGAGGTAAGGAAAAAAGGAGGAAAAATGTATGGTCTGCTTTAAGAGGGGTGGAGGTAGGAGGGGAGTGAGAAAGTGGAAATGGGAGGGAGAGAAGATAGAGGAGGTAACAGAAATTAAGTATTTAAGATATGTAATTTTATGGATCTTAAGCGGCACTCTGCGGCATTCGACAGAGTGGATAGGAAAAAGTTATGGGAGGCGATGGAGAAAAGGGGAGTAAGAAGAGGACTGACAGAAAGAGTAAAGGAGATATATGAAAGTACAAACTGTGCAGTAAGGTTGCAAGGGAGGAGATTGGAATGGTTCTGGACGGAGAAGAGTGTGAGACAAGGATGTCCGCTCAGTCCGCTACTGTTCTCGATTCTGACAGTGGATGTGGAAGAGGAGACGAGAAAGGGACAGGTAGGAAGAGACTTGGTGGGGAAGGAAAGGATATGAACACTGGCCTATGCAGATGATTTAGTTATGCTAGCAAAGAGTGAAGAAGGAATAAAGGAGATGTTAAAAGGAATGGGAGAGATTTTTGAAGAGGAAAAAGTTATAACTGAACACCGAAAAATCCAAAATGGTCTATTTTAAGAGGGGTGGAGGTAGGAGAGAAGTGAGAAAGTGGAAATGGGAGGGAGAGAAGATAGAGGAGGTAACAGAAATTAAGTATTTAAGATATGTAATAAACAGGAATGGGAGAAATGAAGGATAAATTACTGAGCTAAAAAAGAAAGCGAAAGGGTGATAGGTGTGGGGGATAGGGAAACGCAGGTTTAGAGACGATTTTAGGAGAAGGAGTTATTGTTTAGGTATTTAGTGTTAGGAATAGTTATGTACGGGGCAGAAGTATGGAAATGGAGGAAAGGGAAGGAACTGGAAGGGATACAAGAGAAATATATCAAATGGTCCTTAAACCTCGACTTCTGTACGCCGGATTATATAATTTATAAGGAAACAAATATAGAGAGTATAGAATCAATAGCAGGAAGAAGAGCAGTTAGTTTTGAAGAGAAGGCGTTGAAAGACGGAGGCAGGAAACTAATAATAAAGTGCATAAAGGAAAGAGAGAAAAGGGGTATGAGGTGGGGACGAAAGGGAAGGTTTTTATAGACAAAATGGGTTTAGCTCTGAGGGAATTAAACAATTAAGAGAGGGAGATATGGTTGTGTGAGATAATAAGAGAGAGAGAAAGAGAAAGGTTAGGACAGTGGGAGGGTAGGATAAGAAGTTCGAAATACAATATACGATATAAGGAGATTGTAACCGGAATAATTGAGGAAAGAGGGAAGGAAAGGAAGTCAGAAATTTAATAGCAAGCTGGAGATGCGGGAATGAGGAGAAGAGGAACAGATATTGGAAAAATAGAGAGGAAAAAAGATGTCGAATATGCGAGGAGGAGGAAGGAACGATGGAGCACATAAGGGGACACGTAGACAGTATGAATATTAGAATAAAGGATATCTTAAGCGAAGAAGGAAGGAAGAAAGCAGTGGATTGGATGGAAGAGGTTAGGAGGAAAGGGAGGAGAGGGCGAATAGAAATAGGTGTGAGAGAGGGCGAGAGCGTGTGCGGTTAAGTGATTTTTGTAAACCAAGTCCCTTGGCTTTAGGCCTTTTGGCTGACCGATAAAGATTATTTCTATTCTATTCTATATAGAAAAAATATGTAATTGTTAATTGCAAATTACATATTTTTTCTCCGAAACAATTATGTGTTTTCCTTACATCAAATGATTTTTTCCTCTCATTATTTTGTACATAAAAGTATTAAGGTAAAATAAAAAAATAAATATTTCATCAAAAAATGAATATTTTACTAGATATTTTATGGTTTATGTAAAATTAAGATATTATTTTAAGCCTTTAACTCGAAAAGTACTCAATGAAAAAATATTTTATTATAGTGTTTTGGAAAGCTCTCGAGATAAGCTATATTAATATGTAATAAAAAATAGGGAGTTTCATTTAAGAAATTGACGATGACCTTCACGTGACTTTCAAATGACTCTCCAAGACTCTCAAATTATTGCCACTATCTGATGGCTCCCTTCAAACCATACAACTTTGGTTGGAAACATTTTTCTCAGAAACGTTTCGTTTTTACCGTATCCAAACTTTTCTAACACCCTGTATACAGGGTGATTCTAAATAATCTTATGTTTTTGCAAAAACATAATCTTGATCGAATTCTAAGACGATTTTTCCTTTGGTAAAATTTCGTTACAACATTATGTGTATTAAGAAGTACGAAAACTATGCAAAGCATAGTTTTTGAATTATTAAAAGAAATATTTTACTTATTACAGGTCGGATACAAGAGGCACGCAAGGGCGGCGCAATGATCGTCAGACGCGGGCGCTCCCGCGGTGCGCCTTCGGCGATCAGCTGGTCGCTATACTATGCACGGACATACATGCGAATACATACATTCTATCTCTTCTCTCTCTCTCTCTCTCTCTCTCTCATTCGTTCACTTACCCGTAGTTTTTTTTTTACGAGAGGGGAAAATGCATTTTATGCATACTCACTGGTCGGTCCGGTGAGTTATGTGGGACTCGAGTACCAAGTCTAATTATCAACTCGGTACTCCCTATCCACTAAAAACCCCTCTATTTTTACGAATTTCCTCTGGGACACTATCTGACTTCCCAAGATCTGTTTTGACACAACACCAAAGAATAATTATTGTTACCTTATTCGATGACTTCTGCTAATTATTGCTGTAGTTTCTTGAGAAATAAATATTCCGATAGATCGCACTTTTACTCAAATTTAACGTAGATATCACGCGTTACAAAAGGTCAAGACAGAGACATCCACACTAAATAATTAATTGAAAATTTTTCTTTTTATAAACTGTACTCTTTTGTAAACTTCAACGTAATCACATTTATTCACTTATTCGATAAAACGAGAATTTACTAAATTATCGCTATCTCTATCACTAATTACTATCAATCACTGTCGAATAATTACCGTTAGCAATTAAAAATCCCTCGATGAAAGAAATACACGCGGATATTACACGACGCGACGATATTTATTCGGCGGTAGCAAACAGCTGTAGTTATGTTAGGTTGCGGTAAGTTAAGGTACTAACAGCGCTGCCGAATGTAATCATGACCGAAAAACGCGGCCAACATACAATATTAAACATTTAACGTGCGTATAATATTATTATTATCATACGATATACATACATCATATGATATTCAAAATTAATTAGAATAAATGAATGTTTTTAAAATATTGAATATTTTACTATTAATATTAAATATTAACAAAAAGTAATAAAGTTCTCTGTAAATTCAAAATTAAAGTGATCAATTAGGCGTAAAGAGCTAAAGACCAAAATCAATAATGTAGATTAGTTAATCAAAATATATATTAATAATTCAAGCTCAAAACAAAACCGATATAATATATATAGAAATTAAAGATATAGAAATTAAAGATGTGTGCGGATGTTTCGACTTACTTTTAAGTCATCTTCAGCGCAAATTTTGTAACGAAGATAGAGCATTTTATAAAAAAGTTCGCAGAGAAAGAAAGCAGTAAAATTAAACGCAGAAAGAATATAAACTAGTACTAATCTTGGAGATACAACTCCAAACGCAACGGTTGTTCATAGTTAATTGTAGACAGCTTACTAATCTTAAAGGAGATACAACTCCAGACGCAATGGTTGTTCAACTAAGCATTTTAGAGAGAAACGTTTTCGACAAAAATTGTATGGTTTTGAGGGGAACATAAGATGGTGTCATTGGTTTGACTTTGGATGGCATCGTTAAGGTCAAGGACACCTTTAATTTCTTAAATGGAACCACCTATTTTTTATTGCATATTCTTATAGCTTATGTCGAGAGCTTTCCAAAACACTATAATAAAGTATTTTTCCATTGAGTACTTTTCGAGTAAATATTTATATTATTATTAAACGTTATTTATGTAATTAAATATTACAATTACACTATATCAATGTTAAAAGCTGATTTCACTTTCCTCATTCCCTACGGATTTGCGTTCAAGGTATCAATCAAGGAATTTTTTCACTTTTCACGAAAAAAAATTACATGATCGATCCTCTGATTTTATTATATTTCAATTATGCGAAGTCGGTAAAAGAAGACCGATCGTCAGATAGGCAACCCGACTTACCGATCTGTATGTTGCGGAAGCACCTTGTATATAAGGGTGACCCATTTTAACTTAGGCAGCCAAATAACTCGAAAAATAAGCACACTACGAAAAAATGGTTAGAATCAAAATTTCGTCATTTCGAGGGGGACGTACAATGACGTTAAAATCAGCCCCCCCACCCCTCCCCCTGGGCGGTGAGGGGGGGCAAGTTTGAAATCTTAAATGGAACCCCCTATTTTTCATTGCATATTCTTGTAGCTTATCTCGAGAGCTTTCCAAAACACTATAATTAAGTACCTTTTTATTAAGTACTTTTTGAGTTATAAGGCTTAAAATAATTTCTTAATTTTACATAAACCATAAAATATCTAGTAAACCATTCATTTTTCGATTATCTTACCTTCATACTTTTATGTACAAAATAATGAGAGGAATCAATTGGTGTAAAGAAAACACATAGTTGTTTCTAAGAAAAAATATGTAATTTGCAATTAACAATTCCATATTTTTTCTTAAAAACAACTGTATGTTTTCTTTACACCAATTGATTCCTCTCATTATTTTGTACATAAAAGTATGAAGGTAAGATAATCGAAAAATGAATGGTTTACTAGATATTTTATAGTTTATGTAAAATTAAGAAATTATTTTAAGCTTTATAACTCAAAAAGTACTTAATAAAAAGGTACTTAATTATAGTGTTTTGGAAAGCTCTCGAGATAAGCTACAAGAATATGCAATGAAAAATAGGAGGTTCCATTTAAGATTTCAAACTTGCCCCCCCTCACCGCCCAGGGGGAGGGGTGGGGGGGCTGATTTTAACGTCATTGTACGTCCCCCTCGAAATGACGAAATTTTGATTCTAACCATTTTTTCGTAGTGTGCTTATTTTTCGAATTATTTGGTTGCCTAAGTTAAAATGGGTCACCCTGTATATATATATATATATATATATATATATATATATATATATATATATATATATATATATATATTATATATATATTATATATATATATATATATATATATATATATATATATACATTATAAATATATTATACAAATATATATGTACAAATATGAATATGTACTAATTATATTACAAAAATATATTATAAAACTATTTAGTATAGTAATTTAACTTGTTTCTCTATAAATATACATTTAAAATAATAAAATAAAGAAATTTAATGAGTGTGGCGATTTTCCACACCACCCACGGGGTATCACCAATGGCGCGTTAGATTTTTTTATGTGGATCTTCGCCTAGAGCCCTATTATACCACATTGCATTATTTTGTCATTTACAAGTATGATGTCTGTTACACACAGACAAAATATTTTTAATACTATTACTTTACACAAATATGATGTCTGTTACACAGACAAGATGTTTTTAATACTATTACTTTACACAAATATGATGTCTGTTACACAGACAAGATGTTTTTAATACTTTTACTTTCCACAAATATGATGTCTGTAACACAGACAAGATGTTTTTAATACTATTACTTTACACAAATATGATGTCTGTTACACAGACAAGATGTTTTTAATACTTTTACTTTCCACAAATATGATGTCTGTAACACAGACAAGATGTTTTTAATACTATTACTTTACACAAATATGATGTCTGTAACACAGACAAGATGTTTTTAATACTTTTACCTTCCATAAATATGATGTTTGTAACACAGATAAGATGTTTTTAATACTATTACTTTACACAAATATGAAGTCTGTAACACAGACAAGATGTTTTTAATACTATTACTTTACACAAATATGATGTCTGTTACACAGACAAGATGTTTTTAATACTTTTACTTTCCACAAATATGATGTCTGTAACACAGACAAGATGTTTTTCACGTATTTACCTACAAGCGTAATGTTTGTAATAAATTTATTATTTATGAGATGAGGGACCAGCTATGTCAATGATATCTGCAGCATGTAATCTTAAAATACTTTTATTTTTTTTAGCAACGGTAGCATATAACTTATCCCCTGACATAGGAGACAAATGCTTTTCATCAATTTTCATTTTGATAGCTGTCTCGCCTCTCGTTTTTAATGCAGATTTAAATACACAAATAGCATTAACAATAGCTGACGAAAAACTATTACATTTTTTTGTTTTTAAATTATTTAAAAGAGAAAACATTCTCTCCGAATCGACATTTGAATTTGGAAGAGATCGAATAGTACTTATAATATTTGTTAAATTGGAATATTTAGCAAGATTGTTGTGTCGATTTTGTAAAATTTTTTTCCACATGCTGTCGAAATTTAATTTAGAAAAGTTTTGTTTTTCTTCTATTGTAAAATCTGATGGTAAGGCCATCCATTCCTTCTTTAAATCATTTTCATCAAAACCGCCGATAGTTTTAGCTATAAAAGAAACATCATTGAATGATGTTTCTCTATTGTTATCAAATAAACTTATATATGATCGAAAAACTTGTAACTTTGATAAAAATATATTATTTAGAGGTAATCTTTTACGAATTTCTTCTGCAGCAGTCACATAAAATAATAAACAATTCTCTCGAACAATTGTAACTATGTTTATGTGACCTTTCAGCGTTAATTCGTTTAGATATTCCTCACATTCTGATCCCAAAATAATTTCATTAGTAGGTTTTTGATTTTCTTTTAATGAAAATATAATATTTGAAGAAAATGGTTTTAAATATTCTTCTTTTATAAAATTTCGACAGATTTGGAAAAGAAAGTTTAAAGATTTTGGATATAATAAATGAATCCTTGTTTCTAATGCTTGAAAAAATACATTAAATGCATTAAAAAAATTCAAAAAGTATTTAAAAAATAGAAAATAAGCTTTTGTCTCTACGTTGTCCATCATAGACAAGAGATATTCTCCAGAATTTGTTTTTTCGCTCACAACTATTTTAGTAAGAAAGTATTTAATTGTATCCCAAGATTCAAGAAGTCTTTCGATACATAAATAATGCGAAAGCCAGCGCGTATCACATAATTTCAATTTTTTTTGCGATTTGTTTCTTGGAAACATTCACAAAATTCACGAAAAATAGCCGTACGTTTTGGACTGCTATTGAGATAAGTAGCAATTTTTTTTAGAAATTCGTCGCAATATGTAGGCATTTTAGAACATGCAGCGTGCGCTGCTAATGCGGAGGAATGACATGGGCATGAAAATGTTAATAAATGTGGACATATTTCTTCTAATTTTTTTTTAAACGATAAATGTTTTCCTGTCATAACAGATGCATTGTCACATGATAAAGCTACGATATTTAAAAATGGTATCTGTAATTTCCACATTTCACATTTAAATGCCTTAAACAACTTTTCTGCACTTGAATCTTTGGCATCAATATCAATTAATTTAACTAATTGTGAACAAATATCTAATGTCTTTGGATCTAATGTCTTTGAATATATAATGTCAATGTATCGAACAAGAAAAATCATCCATTTATCATTAGTTATATCAGATGTTTCGTCAATAAAAATTGAAAATTTTGTATTCTGAATTTTATTGACGACACGATCTGTTTCAACTGGGCATAAAACATTTGTAATAATGCTTTTACATTTTATTCGACCCATGCTTTTTAACACATTAGGGTCTTTTCCAATATGTTGAAAAAAGTTGAGGATTTCTTTTGCAGTTTGATGCGAAATATTTTTATCAGCAATTAATGCAGCATATCGAATTTCTGCTATTTTTTTTCGCTCTTCAAACGACAAAAGCGAATCATCTGTTATGTTTATATTTTCGTTTGTATTCTTTGTTTCTGTTTTAATTTTACATATTTCTATATGTGCTTTGGATTCTGCGTGACGATAAATTTTTGATAAATCACCTCTCATTGATTTATCACAAAATGAACAAAAAAATAAATTTACATCATGTGATACTTTGCGTAACCATGGCTTAAATAATTCAATTTCTAGCCATTGTTCTTAAAATTTATATTTTTCGGATATTTTTTTATCTGAATTTTTATTATTATTTTCATTATTAGTATTTAAAACTGAATTATTTTCTTCAATATTATTTTTATGACACGCAGAATCCGCATGTCTTAAAATATGTGTATTGCACGAAAAATTTTTATTGCATATACTACAATAATAAAGACTATCGTCAGATGGTACTTTGCGTATCCAAGATTTATACCGATTATACTACGACGTCTCGTTCTCAATGATTACATGTAGTAGCGCCAGCTATGCCCAAGTCCACAACGTTTAGAGAACTAAAAATTCGAATTTCCTGCTTTCAGCGCCACTCCTTTGAGTGTAGCGGTTACCTACTTCATTGTTGTTCGTTGTGCCCAACGAAACACACGTAAAGTACTAACGGGCAATATTTATTGAAAATAAAGAGTTGCTCGGATTAAAAATGGGAAAAGATAAGAAGAGAAAACGGTCTCGATCGCTTTCGAGATCTCGTTCGAGATCCCGTGATCAAAAGCGAAGTAGATCTGACGAGAAATACAAGAAAATGCAATCTCAACTAAATAACCTCGCTTCTCTCATCAACGGTCTGTTAGCCCAAAAGGACAAAGGAAACAACAGCGATACAATTTCCACAGGTAAAAAATTTACTTTTTCCATACGAAAAGTAAAGGCATTTTCCAAACGAAATTTGCCGACCCAACAAGGGTATTAACTGCCAAAAAATTTACTTTTTCCACACGAAAAGTAAAGGCATTTTCCAAACGAAATTTGCCGACCCAACAAGGGTATTAACTGCCAAAAAATTTACTTTTTCCACACGAAAAGTAAAGGCATTTTCCAAACGAAATTTGCCGACCCAACAAGGGTATTAACTGCCAAAAAATTTACTTTTTCCACACGAAAAGTAAAGGCATTTTCCAAACGAAATTTACCGACCCAACAAGGGTATTAACTGCCAAAATTTCCGCAAAATTCCACACGAATTTGCAATCCCAAAAAAGGAACCTTTTTTATGCCAAAGTGCAGTATATTTAATTATGGCAGACCCAATAAGGGTATTTCTAGAAAACAACATGTTCAAATAACTCCACACGAAAAAAAAAAAAAAACCATACCTGAAAAAACCATACCTGTGGTAAGTATGAGGTTATTTTCTGTTACAGATGCCACTTCCAATAAGGAAAATGTTCCACCCATTGTGGGACAAGAAGTCGTGATAGATACCCAAGATGGCGGTCGCAAAGACGACTCAAATTTGACGCCAACGTCTGAACAAGACGATCCTGAACACGATGGGTTAGTAGATATTCTCAACTTGTTGGGAGAGGATCCCACTGCTTCTAAAGAGAACGCAGTTAAGCTACATCCAGAAGTTGTTAACCGTTGGAAAGAGATTATGAAATTCGGCTTGCCAGAGGAGGCTAAAAAAGTTTTGCTAAAAAAATTTCCTCGAACAGTACACTCAACCTCCAAAAATCAACGTAGAAATCATACCAGTAATGACTGAAATTTCGAAGAAAAGAGATCAACATTTTACCGATACACAGGAATGTGTAGGTACAGCTATTACATCACTGGCGGTTGCAGTGTCACTTTTACTCGAGGATTCAGAAGAAGGTGTGGATCAAATAAAATTGATTGAATATTTAAGTGACACAGGGAAACTGTTGATCGACGTTTTCCGACAGCATTCAAAAGCCAGAGCGTCCTTCATTACTCCCATAATGAAGAAAAGTGTTAAGCCACTGGTGGACTCTCTGTCTCCAGGTGAATGGCTTTTCGGTGATAAGTTGGCTGATCAGATCAAGGAGGTAAAGACAGTTGAGAGTGCCTGCAGTCTTAAGGCGGTTCATAAAGTTACCAAAAAACCCCTCCAACGCTCACAGGAAAACTGGAGAGGCCCGTCTGCCCAGTACCGGCAGACGGGCGGCTACTACAAGAAACCCTTCCTCCGATTCAAGTCGAGGACACAATATCGATCGAATCAGACCAGTCGGGAGAAGAGCAAACCATCGAAGGAGTCCAGCAAGAAGTAGAGGAGGTAAGACAAATAGGAGGTAGATTGAGATTTTTTCATGAGGAATGGAGAAAAATAACGACAGATTATGTTTTAAATGCCATAGAGGGTTACTCTATACAATTCGAAAAGAGTCCTTATCAAAATAAACCCCCTGAGCAGCAATCTTGGAGTGAGAAGGAATCAGCTCAATTAGAGTTAGAAATTAAAAATTTATTACTCAAAAATTCAATTGAGGAATGCGAGCCATGTGAAGGACAATTCTTGTCTCCAATTTTTTTGGTACCAAAGCTAGATGGCACCTATCGATTTATACTAAACTTGAAAAAGTTAAATAAGTTTATTGACGCACCCCATTTTAAAATGGAGGATATCCGATCAGTAAAAAATTTGCTAATTCCGGAGGCTTTCATGACAACAGTCGATCTCAAGGATGCTTATCTAACGGTTCCAGTCTCTGAAGACAGCAGAAAATATCTCCGTTTTGTTTTTAAAAATAAGCTATATCAATTTAGGTGTCTTCCATTTGGCTTAAGTTTAAGCCCATATGTTTTCACGAAGATTATGAAACCTGTAGTAAGGATTTTAAGAGAGAGGGGTATTCTAATGATAATTTATTTGGATGATATGTTTTTTACTGCCAAAAGAGTCAAAAATTGTAAATATAGCATATTGGAAGCTAGAAAGTTATTAGAAAAATTTGGCTTTGTGATAAATGAGGAAAAAAGTTCACTAATTCCTTCAAAAGAGTGTAAATTTCTGGGTTTTACAATTAATTCGATTAATTACACTATTGAGTTGACTGATAAAAAGAAAATCCAAATAAATAAGTTACTAAAAGAATTTATTGTAGGGAAATCTTGTAAAATTAGAGAATACGCTCAGTTACTAGGAGTTCTGAATGCTGCGTGCCCAGCAGTGGCCTACGGTCTTGTCCACTCTAAAAGATTAGAAAGAGCAAAATTCCTTGCGTTACTAATAAATGACGATAACTATGAGGCAAAAATGTTGATTAAAGACAACTTAAAAGAGGATCTCGATTGGTGGAAAATTCACAGTCAAATCGATACCAATTCGAAAGTCGAATTTTGTAGCTGAGATTTTCTCTGATGCCTCTTTGACGGGCTGGGGTGCATATTCTAATGATGAATCGGCTAGTGGTTTTTGGAATCAAGGGGAAAAAAAGCGACACATAAATTATTTAGAATTGTTAGCGGCCTTCATTGCTTTCAAATCATTTGCTCATAATTTACGAAATTGCGAAGTTCTACTGAGACTGGATAACACGACTGCTATTGCGTATGTAAATAAAACCGGCGGTGTTCAGTTCCCGATACTGAGTGAATTGGCCCGAAAAATATGGCTGTGGTGTGAGGAACGAGGTATTTGGATATACGCGACGTATATCGCTTCGAAGGATAATATCCATGCAGACACAGCATCTAGGATCACAAACATGGACACAGAGTGGGAACTCTCTGATAAAGCATTCCAAAAAATCCATAATAAATTTGGTCCATTTAGCATCGATTTATTTGCCACTTTCGAGAACAGGAAAGTTGACAAATTTTGCGCAAGATATCCAAACCCAGAGGTTTTTAAAGTAGATGCCTTTACTATACCATGGCAAAGAGAGAAACCTTACGCATTCCCCCCTTTTGCACTCATTTTGCCAGCACTAAAAAAATTCATTGCAGATGAAGTGGAAGGTGTAGTTGTAGTACCTTATTGGTCATCTCAGCCGTGGTACCCCCTATTCAAATTGCTGCTCAGAGGTTCGCCGATAATTTTTAAACCAAATAAAAACCTATTAAATTCTCCTTGTAGGTCCAAAACGCACCCTCTAGCGAGAACACTTTCATTGGTGGCCGGGAGATTATCAGGAAAGCATTTCTAAATAAAGGACTCACTGAGGCAGCAGCTGAGTTGATGGTGAACTCAGTATCTTCATCAACCTTGAAACAGTATGAATGTTCCCTGAAACAGTGGTATTCTTTCACAAAGGAAAAGGGCCACGATATGTTCAACACGAACACCTCGATAATAATTGAGTTTCTCACTAAACGGTTCCAAGAGGGTGCGAAGTATGGAACTCTAAACTCCGATAAGTCAGCAATAGCACTTATCACAGCACAGCAGTTTTCAAGTGACAAGTTGATCTCGCGTTTCATGCGCGGTGTTTTCAAAAAACGCCCTACAAAACCAAAATACGAGACAACATGGAATGTTGATAAGGTTCTGGATTTCATACAAGAACAATGATTCATTGCAATTGAAGGAATTAGCAGGAAAAACAGCTACCCTGCTTGTCCTCACCACTGCACATCGCTTACAAACAATGGCTGTAATTGATATTGATAATATTATCTTCACAGAGTCACAAATTGAAATTAGAATTCCATCTTTAATTAAAACTTCAAAACCTGGAAATTTTCAGCCCAACATGGTGTTACCTTTTTTGAAAGATAATGAGCGTTTATGTGTAGCCAAGTCCTTGTTAAAATATCTAGAGATAACGAAACCAATTAGGGGAGATCGCAAAAATCTGTTTATTTCCAATGTTAAACCACATAAACCGATAACAGCTCAAACTCTATCTCATTGGATTAAAGCTTTTTTGAAGAAAGCTGGAGTTGACACAGATATTTTTTCAGCTTATATTTCAGTTAATCATTTTTGCAACATTGGCTTATCTCGATTATTACAAAAAATTCGCGGTCAAAAATGGGAGGAAGATCAATTTCCACACAAGTTCGAAACTTAATTGTGCGAGATATTCAAAAAGGTCTTTCCCAACGGAATATAGCCAAAAATTATGAAGTAAGTAGAGGAGCAGTAGAACAGATCAGAAGAAAATTTCAATCAACTGGATCGGTGGCAGATAGAATCGGAAGAGGTCGAAAACGAGCAACATCCAAGCGGGAGGATATGAAAATAATCCGTGAAGTTAAGAAAAATCCAAAGATTACTGTTAGAGAAATTCAGGAAAACATTTATCTTACTGTTTCTGACCGCACTGTACGTCGAAGACTCAATGAAGCAAATTTACACAGCCGGTTTGCACGTAAACGACCTTTCTTTAGCGTCACCAATAAGAAAAAACGTTTGCAATTTGCTCGGAAGTATGCAAATATGTCATTGGACTTCTGGAAAAATATTTTATGGACAGATGAAAGCAAATTCGAGTTATTTGGACAAAAGAAGCGGATTAGAGTCTGGAGAAAACACGGCGAAGAGCTTCAAGATCGTCATTCAGAAAACTGTAAAGTATGGCGGAGGAAATATTTTAGTCTGGGGATGTTTCTCATGGACAGGAGTGGGAAATCTTGTCAAAATTAACGGAATTATGACAGCAGATGTCTACATTGATATAATAAACGAAAATTTGGAGGAGTGTTTGTTGAAACTCGGACTAGAAGATAATTTCATTTTCCAACAAGATAATGACTCGAAACACACAGCAAAGAAAAGTCAAGCTTTTTTTCGTTCCTGCCGAATTAAACAACTTGAATGGCCTCCGCAATTTCCAGATTTAAACCCTATCGAAAATTTCTGGGCAATTTTGGATAATAGGATTAATAAAAGCGGAGTAACTAAGAACAAGAATTCTTATTTTGAAGCATTACAACTAGCCTGGGAGAATTTGGATCCACAACATTTAAAAAATTTAATTGAAAGTATACCAAAAAGACTGCAAAAAGTAATTGAGGCTAAAGGAAATCATATTAATTATTAATTAAAATAATATTGTTGTTTTTTTAAATCGTAATACTATGTTACCTTAACTGGCTTTTTTATTTTGTCACTCTTAAATAAATGATTATATAGAAATAAATACAGTATTAAATAAAAAATGATTTCTTTTTAATTAAAAACATTAAATTACTTAATAAATTTTCAGTTTTAGTTATAAAAAACTTTATAATGAATTTTTTTTACCTTTTAGCATCAAATCAGTTTTATAGTTAAGGTGGCTTTTTATTTTTGCCGGTCACTGTATATATATATATATATTATAATTTGTTTTATTTTTCAGAAAATAAAATTAAAAAAAGAGGAAGCGGCAAGGCTTGTGCCCGCTGGTATACCCAGCGCGGCAGGGGCATGCCTGGCGGTCGAGGAGACGACCGAGACCGAGGAGGCTGGGCCCGAAGAGGCGCCGGGGTCCGAGGAGGCGGCTGGGCCCGAGGAGACCGAGGAAGCGGTTGGGGCGAAACCGTCATAAAAAATTATTATTATTATTGATATTGCATTTATTATTTGCATTTATTATTATTGATATTGATATTATTATTGATATTATTAATATTATTGCAATATTATCAATAGAAATATAAAAAATAATTAAAATTTATAGAATATTTATTTATTCAATATTTTATTCCTTTTATCCTTTATTCCTAGATATTTTTTTCTCCTTCTTCTATATATGAATACAATGTGGTATAATAGGGCTCTAGGCGAAGATCCACATAAAAAAATCTAACGCGCCATTGGTGATACCCCGTGGGTGGTGTGGAAAATCGCCACACTCATTAAATTTCTTTATTTTATTATTTTAAATATATATTTATAGAGAAACAAGTTAAATTACTATACTAAATAGTTTTACAATATATTTTTGTAATATAATTAGTACATATTCATATTTGTACATATATATTTGTATAATATATTTATAATGTATATATATATATATATATATATATACAGGGTCTACCAAAAGTGTGGAAACCCCTAAATATCTCGGAAAATATACGTTTTACAGAAAAGTGTTTCCAACAAAAGTTGTAGGGTTTAAGAAGATCTATATACTGATTCTATCAGTTTGACCTTGGATGGCGTCGTCAAGGTCAGGTCAAGGTCACATTGACTTTTTTAAATGACACCCCCTACATTTGATTGCATATTCTTATAGCTTAATTCAAGAGCTTTCCAAAACACTATAATAATGTTCATTTTTATTAAGTACTTTGCGAGTTATGAGGGTTGAATGATAGAGTAGCGCCGGTATTAACATTATCCAAGGTGTACTACATGGAGGTTACTCGCTCGGATTTGCATCTGTTGTGTGTGTGATCCAGCTAACTAAGGCAAGATCGATTCCTCAACATATCCTCATATTTCGCTGAAGTCAAATTGCCAAAAAATTGCTCCATAAAACGTGTATGAAACGTCTCGTTAGTTCCTTCATTTACCGCTATGTGACGCACTACATGCAGTCTAACTCGCATTTAAAATTCAACTAAGAATGTATAAAGCTATCAAAGAACGAGCACCTTCTAACTTCAGCTTTGAGCAAGCAGAAATTAATTGTTATCGTCCAAATACAACGTACGATTAATTAAAATTAAACGTTTTAAAAATGGCTGGCGACTTGTCGGAACGTGAAAGAATCACTATCCTCATGATGCGTGGATGGGGTGATAACGAAAGATCGTTCTCTGATGTCGTTCGATTATTTAATGACACGTATCCGAACCGTCGAATTAATAAGTCCACTGTGTTAAAAACAATAGAACGTTTTAGACAAACTGGTAGCGTAAGAAATCGCTCTAAGTCAGGAAGACCATTGTCTGCAACCAACGAAGAAAAACAACTTGATGTTCTGCAGACATTTATTGAAGATCCCAATTCTAGTGTTCAGAGAGTCGCTCAAACTCACGATATTGTTCCCATGTCGGTTTGGAGAATTTTAAAGAAGAACAAGTTCCATCCATATAAATTGCAATACGTTCAAGAATTGCAAAACGGAGATGAGGAGCGTCGTATACATTTCTGTGAAAGAATGATGGCACTAATAGATGTCCGGCCCATCTTCCCTTATCAAATTGTTTTCACAGACGAGGCAACTTTTACCTTAACGGGAGAAGTTAATAATCAAAATTTTCGTTTCTGGTCAGATGAGAATCCGAATTGGGTGCGGGAAACTCACACACAACATCCACAAAAAATAAATGTATGGTGCGGAATAATAGATGGCTATTTAATAGGGCCGTTTTTTTTTGAAGAATATTTGAACGCTCAAAGGTATGAGAGATTACTTGTTGATCAAGTAATTCCAGCCATACAGAATACTTTTCCAAATAATTTCCAAGAAATATGGTTTCAGCATGATGGAGCTCCTGCTCATTTTGGTGCAGGACCACGTCGTATTTTAAATGAGACTTTTCCGCTACGGTGGATAGGAAGAAGGAACGGAAATGAGGGAGGAGAGGATTGGCCACCTCGGTCACCAGATCTAACTCCTCTTGATTATTATCTATGGGGATATCTGAAGAGTAAGGTTTACAGAACAAAACCTAAAACCATTCACGAATTGATACAGCGAATAAGGGATGAAATGGCTTTGATACCTTTTGAAACGAATCGTAAAGTCATTTCTACATTCTACCAAAGATTAGCATATTGTCAGGAAGTAAATGGCAGCCACTTTCAGCATTTACTTTAACACATTGAAACACATTTGCAATCGTTTGGTGCAACCTAACCTGATCTCTGTATACACGCACCGCACGCACGCACACGCACACATTTCGAACAATTATTATGATAAATGAGCATCCACAAATTTATTTACTGTTTACTATGTCGATTGCTTTCCAGGTCTTTAAATGCTCGATTGTAATTTGGTTGGGTCTTTGCTTTTGCTGACTGGATCCACGACCGATCTTGCCTTAGTTAGCTGGATCACACACACAACAGATGCAAATCCGAGCGAGTAACCTCCATGTAGTACACCTTGGATAATGTTAATACCGGCGCTACTCTATCATTCAACCCTCATAACTCGCAAAGTACTTAATAAAAATGAACATTATTATAGTGTTTTGGAAAGCTCTTGAATTAAGCTATAAGAATATGCAATCAAATGTAGGGGGTGTCATTTAAAAAAGTCAATGTGACCTTGACCTGACCTTGACGACGCCATCCAAGGTCAAACTGATAGAATCAGTATATAGATCTTCTTAAACCCTACAACTTTTGTTGGAAACACTTTTCTGTAAAACGTATATTTTCCGAGATATTTAGGGGTTTCCACACTTTTGGTAGACCCTGTATATATATATATATATATATATATATATATATTGTTGTGCCCGCGCGGCACAGGGTGTGGGGTAGCCGAGAGAGGCGAGTGATCGCTCCAATTAATTAGCAACAGATTTTTATTATACAGTTCTTTATTATAAATATAATCGTTGTTTCCTTATCTTTAGTCGGTTTCTTTCAAGCCTTGTTATCGTCCTTTCCTGGATCGCTTCGTGTTTAGGAATTATGTCGAGAGCTTCGTAACACGGTTTAGCGGCTAGCCCTCTTGTTCGCACTATTTAACAGTTAAATCTTCGCGCACTACTTTGACCATAGATTTACTGTTTATGACTGTCCGCCGCGGATCTGCGGTGGACGGCTTTTATTCCCTCAATTTTGAGGATTTTTGGAAAGGATCGCCTGCCGACATGACCATGTATGGTCATGGAGGTTTTTCCGGGTCGTCCAAAGTCTAACAAGGAGAGGTCGCGACTTTGGGGTCACCGAATTAAATAAAATTTTAACTGCGTGTAGTACTCGACCAAAGAAGTTTTTGAGGAAAGTGAGAGGACGCAACGCTCAGCCGTTTAAAAAAAACCAAGTTAAAAGTAGGCCGTATCTTGTATACCGTAAGTTTAGATTGATCGTCAAGTAAGCGGCGTAGCTCGGGCAGTAAAGCCCGATACTATTATACTGCTGGTCACAGGTTCGATCCCGACCTGTGGTAGTTTCTTTTTTTTTTTCATTTTTTTACGCGAAACGTACTATATTTTTTTAATGAAAAAAATTAAATAAATAATTTAATTTTTTTGTTTTTATTTTATTTTTATTTTAGGAAAGGCAATTATTTACGATATGTTAATTTATATTAAATTTTATAAAACGTCACAATTCTATATATTCTACTCGATACTAACAAAAAAAATATATAAAATTATTATGCCACTTATTAATTAATTATAATCGATCTACACAAGATGTACAGGATGATGATAGTGAATAACAATTTTAACACAAAAGTTTGTCGTAATTTTATATTTAATTATAATTAATTAAAGTTAAAGGCTAGGATCGAACAAGATTTCAAATGTTGTTCTATAGGTATACATAACACAATAGAAAAGGCAGGAAGGGACTAAAAACCGTTACCTGATGAAAACAGGTATACAAGTAATGGTTGGAGCAGTAGCGAAGTTGACAATGAGATTAAAAATTATGTACCGAATATTTTTCGTATTAAATTATAATTAATTAATAAGTGGCATAATAATTTTGTGACGGTCGTATTTCCGGACGTTTTTCTTAGCGCGGATAGATCGCCGGTGCTGGGTTTCGTTAAATGAAATACGCGGTGTGTATGGTATAATTGCGTTTATTGAGTTTGTATGAATGAGTGTACAGTGTTGGAGTGCGTAAATGTGTGGTCGAGTGTGTGAGCGTGTGCGTGATTATAAAAGCTCGGATATAAATCGTGTGGTTCGCGTAATTAGACCGAATATTAATCCTGATTAATTTCGGCCTCGTTTTCGCCGGCGGGTGTTTACGATCGCGCGAGACGGCGCGCGTTTTTGCTGCGCTTTTTCTGCGGGGAATCCCGAGATTCCGAGAATGCTTCGGTTCTCGGAATCGACGGTGATTTTCGCCGTATTATTTACTTCGCGATTTAAAATCCGCGTATAAATCGCCTATGCGCTTTAACTTGGCGGCGTTTATGCGTCCGTTTCCGGATGCACTCGCGTGTTTGCATATGATGCATGCGATGATGTTCGGCGCGTATGACCCTGGTTTTTAGTTCGCGAAGGATGGATTGTGCGATGCAGCTGGATCGGTAACTCCCGATCCGGGGTGGCTCAAGCTCCACCTTCCGTGAGGATTGCAGCTGCGGATCAGGCGGATTGCACTTTTGGCGTCAGAATCGAGAACACTCGTTCGGAGACGGAACACGCTCCACCTCTGTCTTCGGCTCTTTCTGTGCGTTTGGTAGGATTTCTCGAGGATTGCTTTTGGAAGCGTACTGCTTCAAGCGGATCAGAAAAATGTGATTAGAGTCAAAAATGTGGCCCTTTTTATACGGGCTAATTGCCCGCGTCGGCGCGTGACGGTATAACCCCTTCCGAACGGGTTTTCGGAAAACGGTACGGTCGGGCCCGTTCGGAGGGATTCGGGTAGGAGCCGAACGCGGGCTTTCGCCGGTCGACGGTTCGGGCCACATCGACTCTGTTCGGCGATGTTCGGCCGAATTTTGATTTTCGGCAGTTTTAAAAAGGTGGGCGCACCGCGCCCCTGCCTCTGCCCGGCGGGTGTTCTGCCGGGCGGCAGCTTCCGGCGGATGTTATGCCGGGAATCGTAACGATGCACCGGAATGCATCGTTACAATTTTATAAATTTTTTTTGTTAGTATCGAGTAGAATATATAGAATTGTGACGTTTTATAAAATTTAATATAAATTAACATATCGTAAATAATTGCCTTTCCTAAAATAAAAATAAAATAAAAACAAAAAAATTAAATTATTTATTTAATTTTTTTCATTAAAAAAATATAGTACGTTTCGCGTAAAAAAATGAGAAAAAAAAAGAAACTACCACAGGTCGGGATCGAACCTGTGACCAGCAGCATAATAGTATCGGGCTTTACTGCCCGAGCTACGCCGCTTACTTGACGATGAATCTAAACTTATGGTATACAAGATACGGCTTATTTTTAACTTGGTTTTTTTTAAACGGCTGAGCGTTGTGTCCTCTCACTTTCCTCAAAAACTTCTTTGGTCGAGTACTACACGCAGTTAAAATTTTATTTAATTCGGTGAGCCCAAAGTCGCGACCTCTCCTTGTAAGTGCTAACGAAGGAAGTTTTTTCGCGTTTGCGGGTGAACGTTCTTACGCGTGGTTCGCATGCGACAGCGATTTTACCGGGTGAATGTTCCCTGTCGCGTTTCCCAACAATATTTCCTGCTGACGCTTATTTTATACTTTAATTATATAGAAGTACTAATATTTAAATACTAATATTTAAATAGGTAGTCTGCGAGACTATAACATCCCTCCCCCGTTAAAAAAGAAAAACGGAGATTTAAACGAAGTTTTTCTATAATACAAATTGAATATAATACAATGTTTTTTCCCGTTTTACAATGTTGATTACAATCGTTTCTTATATCTAGCTTATACCCTTTTTGTTTTTAAAACCGTGTGCTTTTATTTCTTTTCAATATTGATTTAGACATTCCATACGATTTGTCAATATCATCTACTAAGGTAATAACAGCTGGTTGTTTAGGTTTTCTTTTCCTATGTTGGATAATTATCCATGCTATTAATGCTATAATGATTAAAATAGTTATTCCGCTAGAGGCTGTTGTATAAATGAATTGCTTTTGTTTAGAAAAGTTACTGTCGTTATTATTTAAGTTGTTATTAATTTCTTCTAATTTTTTACTTAGTCCTTTTAATTCTAATGGATTATTTATTATTATTTTTAATTCGTATTCGTGATTTTGTGTGTCGTTAATTTCTGTGATCGTTATATTAAATTCTGGTAAAAATGTTTCTATATTTGTATTATACGTAATCGTTTCTGTCTGTATCGTCATGTCTGTAGTAGTTACTTTACAGTTATCGTGTAACGTAATTCGACCTGTGTTTTTTATTATCTTTTTATACTCAGGATGATCATTACATTTTATCGTAATATGTTGCTCGAATGATGTCGAATATAACCAAGAGTGCGGCTGTTGTAATGTGATCCATATTGCGTGGGTCGCTTTCTTATGACCTATATTACATTGGTTGCGATAGTTTTGTCCTTGTACATAAATTTTCGCTTCGCACGGTGTATTTTCGTTAACATGATAGATCGGTTGATTTTTTTCGCATATATATAAATTATTATTATTTGTACACTCGTTTAAATCTTATTTTCTTAGAATTAAATAGGTACGTGTTTCTTTATTTACAGCAATCAATTTATTAGCTACTTCCGTATGTATAAAATTATTTTCGTAGTTAGGTGTCGGTAACGGAATTACATTTAAGATGTCAAACATTGGTTGTGTAATTAATGGAAATTTTAAGATTGTGTATATGCTTGTTTTCTCGCAATACGCGCTTACTTTTATATAATTTTCGATCGTTAGCCATTTGTCGTTTTTTATTTGAAAAGGAAAATATGCTCCTTGCGGTAACTGTACTACCGCTTCTTTTAGATGTAGAATAATTTCATTTATCGGCGTTAACAGAGGATGTATTGTGCCCTTTCGTACATGTGTAAGATATTCTAAAATATCTTTTGCATCCCTAATTAAATAGTTTATCATTGCTATGATTATGGTGAAATGTTCGTCTATCTCCTCGCGCGTAGTGTATTCTCTAATGTAGTGGTTCATTAATTTATCGTTATAATCCAATATATTTTCTAATTTATTTAAATGAATTATAGTGGTGTTCAAGACTTTGATTTGATTTTTCGCGGCGTGTTCCAATGTTTGCTGGTTGTTCTGTAATAACTGTATTTGTTCGTCTATTAATTTTCTATCGTTCGCATCCATAATTCCGAATAAAGTTTTCGTTATCGAACCTATTCCATCGATTAGACCTCTACGTTTATTCGTTCGAGCCTTATATAAAGTATTTATCAATTTTATTATTTTAGCTAAGGTATTAGCATCATTATTAATTATTTTTTTAAGATTCTCGCAAGTTGGATGCTTCTTTCGAAATTAGACTCGGTGCACATCTTGCTTGTTTGTTCGATGTATTGGTTTACTTGCCATGTTCTATCGTTTAGTTCAGTTATATCTAATTTAATAACTAGCTTCCACATTCGGTTGGTTTGATGCAGGTGTCCAATTTTTTCATAATATATTCCCGGCGTATTATCAAATTCCGTCACTTCGAACGGAAGACGGGTTTCGTCTTTCTTGGTGCGGACGGGGTTGATTCCCAGCGTCAGTGTTCTGTAATTATATATTTTAGGCATTATATTATGTCTGCCTTGCGTTTATTTTTTTCTTATCTATTACTTTTCTTGACTAACTCCGCTTAGGGTTAGCTTATTCGTCTTCGTCACTTTCTTGTTGTATTTCATCGTGAAAAGTTGTTTTTTGCTTTTTTTTTCCTTCGACATGTACACCATTTTGGAGAAATTTTTAAATGAAGAGCGCTTAGTGGAATTTGTTGAATTTATGTCGCGAGTGCCTGCCGACGAGAGGGTGTTACCTCCCGAGCCCTTCGGTCGGGCGTGTGACCGTGTTTATATTCGTGAACCATACGGTTTGTCGGTGCGGGTGGATTTATCCATCGGCACTCGGCAGGTCCGCTTGATGGTGCCCTGGGAACCGCTGGATCTTCCTGGGCTGTGGGCCCGTCTTCGTTTCCAGCGGCAGCTGGACCGTCGCAGTTTTTGGCGGCTGGCCTGTGAGCGCCGCGCAGGCCGTAGCGGTGTGCTACAGCCTCCTTCCCGATAAGTTTTATTCATTTTTTCCCTTAATTTTCTATGAATAATTTTAATTTATTTATGTGCATGCGCACGGTTTTCCTTCCCTTTTTACGGTGTAATTTACGTCTGAATTTTTCTCTAAGATCGTATATGGTCCAGTCCATAACGATTCTAATTTCTTTGATCTCCCTCGTCGTAGAGTTTTGTCGTAAATCAATACGTTGTCGCCTATTTTAAAATGTGCTTCCTTTGTACTTTTCATACTGCTTTTTTGCTTTGAATTTTTCTTCTTTTAAATGTTCTTTCGCAAGCTGATTAGTTGCACGTAGTCTTTCTTTTAATTCTTGCGCGTAGTCATCGTAATTGTACGTCGATTTAGGCGGTTTAGTTAGCGCTGTCGGAATTTCTGCTTTATTGTCCGTATTTTAACTCGAAGGGTATATACTCTGTAGCGGTGTGCGGCGTTGTGTTATATGTGAACATTGCGAACGGTATCCATTCGTCCCAATCAGTTTGGTCCTCATTTATATAATGTCTTAAATATTCTGTTAACGTTCGATGCGATCGTTCTAACGCGCCGTTACTTTCCGGGTGATACGCGGTTGTTTGTATTTTATTTATTTTCAATAGTTTACACGTATTTTTAAATATTTCGCTAAGGAAATTCGTTCCTTGATCCGTTAAAATTTTTTCCGGTATCCCGTGTTCAAGTATTATTTTCGTAACGAATTCCTCACTGATAGTGTTCGCTTCCTGATTCGGGATCGGAATAGCTTTACTAAATTTAGTTAAATTGTCTTGAAAAGTTAGTAAATATTTATTTCCATTAGAAGTGATAGTTAACCGTCCGACTATATCTAACGCGCATTTTTCAAATGGTTTATTAGGCGTGTCGGTAATTACTAGAGGGACTTTGTTTTTCCTCGATAATTTATTTTTTTGACACGATTCACATTTTGCGATGTATTGTTCTACGTCTTTAGTTAGTCCTCTCCAATTATGTTGTAATCGGATTCTTTTAATTGTTCGTTCAATTCCCTGATGCCCTCCTATAGGTGCATCATGATATTCTGATAATATTTGTTTTTTCTCTTCCTCTGTATATGTTTTTATATTATCAGTGTTTGCTTCTTCCTCTTCTTCTTCTATCTTCAGAATTTCTTCATCCTTTTCTATTGATGTTCTGGGTATCGTGTTGCGATTTAGCGCATCGGCGTTCGCGTTCGCTCGTCCGGCCTTATGAACTATTTCATATTCGTATTCTTCTAATTTTAACCTCCATCAGATTAATCTTGATCCGGGGTCGTTTACGTTAAACAACCATATTAGTGGTTTGTGATCGGTTACAATTTTAAATTTTGTTCCATATACGTATGGCCTAAAATGTTTAACAGCCCAATTGCAACAGTACAATTGCTAATAATTCTTTTTCTGTAGTGTTATAATTTTGTTCCGCTTTTGCCAGTATTCTGCTGGCGTAAGTAATCGGTCGGTCGTTGCCTACTTCTCCTTGTGATAACACCGCTCCGATCGCATAGTCGGATGCATCGGCGGTCACTATAAACTCTTGTGTGAAGTCAGGATACTTCAACACTGGTGCAGTCATTAATTTTTCTTTCAGCACTTCAAATGCTGTTTGCTGCTCTGTTGTCCATAAAAATTTTTTCGATTTTTTGGTTAATTTTGTTAATGGTTTTGCGATTTTCGAAAAATTTTCGATGAATTTTCTGTAATATCCGGCTAATCCTATGAAGGATTGGATATCCTTTACCTTTTTTGTCGGAAATTCTTTGATTGCCGTTAATTTTGACGGGTCTGGAGATATTCCGTTTTCGGAGATAATATGACCCAGATATATTACTTCCTTGCGTAGAAATTCGCATTTATCCGGCTGCAATTTTAAATGAGTTTTTCGCAATCTTTGCATTACTTCCTTTAATCGCTTGTTGTGCTCTTCTAAACTTGATCCGTATATTACGATGTCATCAAAGTAGACCAAGCATCTAAGTCCTTGTATTCCCATTAATACTGAATTCATTAGCCTTTGAAAAGTCGCTGGTGCATTCTTTAGTCCAAACGGCATTCGATTAAATTCGTAATGTCCGTAGGGAGTTGAGAAAGCTGTTTTACTTTTATCCCTTTAAGCCATGGGGATCTGGTGATATCCTGACGCTAGATCTTATGTACTGAAATATTTTGCATTTCCCAGTTGGTCTAGAATATCAGTAATGTTAGGCAACGGAAATGAGTCGCCTATAGTTAATTCATTTAATTTCCGGAAGTCTATGACTACTCGGAGTTTCGATTTTCCTGATGCATCTGCTTTCTTTGGCACTACTAATAATAGTGCGTTCCATTGACTCGTGCTTGTTCTGATAATTTCATTTTGGAGCATTTCATGTATTTGCCGATTTACTTCCGCCTTATGTTTCTCGGGTAATCGGTACGGTTTCATATTCACCGGCGCGGTGTCGGCACGTGTCCTTATCTCATGCTCGACCGTCGCGGTACATATCAGTGGTTCTCCTTCCAAATGGAATATATCGCTGTATTCTTCGCAGATTTGTTGGAGAGTCTGTCTCTCTTCTTTATTTAAATGTTGAGTGCGCAGTGATTGTCAAATTCGTTGACTGCGTGAAATATTCGATCGGATTTTCCTTCCTGATTTTATTAAATTTATTTCGTTTGTTGCGTTGTTTTTTAATTTTTCTAAAGCAACTATAGGAGTTGTCATCTTCACAATTTTGTCAGTAGCGTTTATTACACTGACGGGGCACGAAAAATTTTCAGGCTTTACTAGACAACTTCCAATGTATACTCCGGATACGGCTTCTTCCGTCCGGACTATTCCTATTTGATTCTGGTTAGTTGCGGCTCGTATTATTGTCTCGCTGCGGTTTTAATGTTATCTTTTTGCAAGGGTGTAGTTTTATTATTACATCTTTTATTTTAATTTCGTTCTTTTCATAATCGCACTTCACTTTTTGCTTCTTAAGGAAATCCAATCCTAGAATTCCTTCATGTTCTATGGCTGTGTCGTCCTTTATTATATAAAAGGCATGCTTAATTTTATGTTTATTGATGTTGATTGTGGCGTACATCTTTCCTATTGTATATACTCTATAACCGCTTATTCCTATCAATGCGATCTTCTTTTCGTAAATTAATGCGTTATCTTTTAGATTTCTTAATTTTAGTAGCGAAATTGTTGAACCGGAGTCGTACAGCATGTTTATTTCGTTATTTTTTACTTCCTGTATAGGCAATGTAATTTGTAGTAATTTTTCTTTCGATGGTGCACGTATATCCTTGACATGCGATATGCGATACTCTGTGGCAGGTCGGGGTTGCTTCTCTCTCGCTTCCTCCTGCTCCTCCTTTTCGCTATCGCTTGAGGAGTCGGTGTTTTTTTGCATAATCTATTCGCGCCCTTTTTCTCGCGTGTGTTATCTTTGTAGTTATTTTTATTTAATTGTTATCTTAGTTATTTTTATTTAATTGTTTAAAATTTTTATTATTTGTTTTCGGTCGTCCGTTTAAATTCCAGCATTCTTCACGGTTGTGTCCGGATTTTTTGCAGTGTTTGCAGAATGTATTCACGGTATTTATTCGCGTCGATTTTTCAGGTTTAGGCAATATGAATTTATTACTTCGACAATCGCGTCCATAATGACCATTTTTTCCACATTTATAACATTGTATATTAGTGTTTTTATTTGTCCGTATGTATTTAGCATCGGATTTATTTTTATTAAGGAAGCTGGGTGCTCGTGTTGCAGAGGGTACGATAAGCTTCTCTTCTGCGCTCGCTCCACTTATCGCTTCTTGGAGCGTGGTATATCGCTGCGATCGTACGAGTATTTTTAATTCGTCGCGTAATCCTATTTGGAAATTTATTAACGCTTGTTTCTTAATTGTTTTCTGGATTGCTTGCTTAAATGAAGGAGGTCGTTCCTCTCCTTCTACCATTAATTCGTACAATTTCATTGCCAAAGTGTCTACTCGTTGTCCGAACGCGTGTGCGGTTTCGATCGATTTTTGTTTCAATGAATTAAATTCGATTTGTAAATGCGTAGTGCTTTGTTTCGTTTGATAGCAAGTTTCGAGTTGTGTTTTTAATTCTTCAAATGTTTGAATGTCTCGTGTTTCGAAATCTTGCATGGCTTTACCTTTTAATTTAGTATATAATATTGCTTGAATTAACGATTCTTCATCCGCGGAATTAATATTCTGTACCGCGTACGTACAAGCGTTTAAGAATTCCTGTAATTTATGTCGCGTCGTTCCGTCAAATTCGGGAATCATTATTCGCGCTTCTTTTAATGGTACATAGTGCGGGGCTGCGCTGCGTCGGTTTCGGATATCGCGTTGAGTGCGTCCGTACGTTACGTCGAGTGGGACAGTGTTTACATTTACTCGCGTTCCGTTTAAATTCGTTTGTGCGGTTTGTATGTTTCGCATTTGGTCGCGCATGTACTGCATTTCGGTTTGCATTTCGCGGAAACTGTGTACGAGTAAGGCGTTATTCGTTCCTTCGGGCGGCTGACCTGCGGCTTCACAGGCCGCGGCTACGTTTAGTTCAGCCTGTTGCGCTCGCATGCGTTCGATTTCTCTTTCAACGGCTTCGTTTTCCATATTTCTTCCCGGAATTAAAATACTAAGGTCGACAGATATTGGCGAATAGTCTCTTCTGAACGTTACTTGATTAACGCGTGGTTCGTCGAAAGGATCATTGTTACGCGCTTCGGGTGACTCAGAACTCGGATAATAGTTTTCTAAATTTTTTCGCACGCTTTCTCGTATGTCGCGGACAGCTTCTTCCGCTACTTGTATCGATGGTACAAGCCCTGACCTACGCGCTAATTGCGCTGGCTCGCTCAAAAATCGCGGGTTTTGAAACCTAACTCGCTTTGTTGGCTCCGACATTTAATTATAAATTTCGACTTACATTAGTAGTACAATGGCTCGCATGGTCGTGTATCGGATTGCTTATCGGGTCGCTCTACTGCTGATGCTGGATCGTTGTTGTCCCGCGTTGTCCGTCGGCTATGCGTTGTCCGTCTGCGTTGCGTTGCCTTGACCGTGGATCGACGTTGGTCCTTGAGCGCTGGTGTTTCCTTTCAGCTGTTTGGCCGTGATTTTTTTTTCACTGTCGTCCGTATATGTTACGTGTTTTGAGTCTATCTGCTTTAATGTAGCAGTTGCTCTATTTGATTTATTAATTCTGTACTTTCTTTTTTGTTGCAGGCGTTAAGGAGCTTTTTTCGGCAGTCCTCGACCTCGGCAATCCCACCGCTGCCACCAAAATGTTGTGCCCGCGCGGCACAGAGTGTGGGGTAGCCGGGAGAGGCGAGTGATCGTTCCAATTAATTATCAACAGATTTTTATTATACAGTTCTTTATTATAAATATAATCGTTGTTTTCTTATCTTTAGTCGGTTTCTTTCAAGCCTTGTTATCGTCCTTTCCTGGATCGCTTCGTGTTTAGGAATTATGTCGAGAGCTTCGTAACAACCTAACACGGTTTAGCGGCTAGCCCTCTTGTTCGCACTATTTAACAGTTAAGTCTTCGCGCACTACTTTGACCATAGATTTACTGTTTATGACTGTCCGCCGCGGATCTGCGGTGGACGGCTTTTATTCCCTCAATTTTGGGGATTTTTGGAGGGGATCGCCTGCTGACATGACCATGTATGGTCATGGAGGTTTTTCCGGGTCGTCCAAAGTCTAAGTGCTAACGAAGGAAGTTCAAAGTTGAATTCCTTCGTTAGCGTTTTCGCGTTTCCGGGTGAACGTTCTTACGCGTGGTTCGCATGCGACAGCGATTTTATCGGGTGAATGTTCGCTGTCGCGTTTCCTAACAATATTTCCTGCTGACGCTTATTTTATACTTTAATTATATAGAAGTACTAATATTTAAATAGGTTATAGTCTGCGAGACTATAACAATATATATATATATATATACATATATATAATATATATATATATATATATATATATATATACAGGGTGTCCCATGTAACCTGACAAATCGAAATAATTAAAAAAATACGCATTTTACGACATAGTATCCAAAATAAAAGTTGTTTTCGTCGAAGAGGGCCGTCGAATGATATCAAAATCGACCCCGCCCCCGCTCCCCTGGGAGGGGGGTGGGGGGCAACTTTTAAATTTCAAACGGGAATCCCCATTTTTTATTGCATATTCTTGTAGCTTATCTCGAGAGCTTTCCAAAACACTATAATTAAGTACCTTTTCATTAAGTACTTTTTGAGTTATAAGGCTTGAAATAATTTCTTAATTTTACATAAACCATAAAATATCTAATAAACCATTCATTTTTCGATTATTTTACCTTCATACTTTTATGTACAAAATAATGAGAGGAATCAATTGATGTAAAGAAAACATACAGTTGTTTTTAAGAAAAAATATGGAATTGTTAATTACATGTGAAGGAGAGAGAGAGAGGGAGAGAGGGAGAGGGGAGAGAGAGAGAGAGAGACAGCAGACAAAGAGAGAATGTATGTGTTCGCTTGTGTGTCTGTATGTGTATAGCGCAGCTATCGCTGATCGCAGCAGGCGCCCCGCGTAAGCGCCCGCGTCTGACGGTGAATCGCGTCACCCTTGCCTGCCTCTTATATCTGACCTCCTCATACGTTAACTACTTTCTTTAATAATTCGAAAACTAAGCTTCGGACAAAATTTTTTAAAAGGAAAAATCGTCTTGGAATTGACTCAACAATGTGTCATTTCACGGACACAGGGGTTATTTAGAATCACCCTGTATATACAGGGTGTCCCATTTTAAGCGTCCACCCCAAATATCTCTCTCATTTTTGATTTTAGAGAAAAATGGTTCAGACATGTTTTGTATGGTTTCGAGGGGGCCATAAGATGGTACCATTGATTTGACCTTGAAGAGTCATTTGAAGGTCACGTGAAGATTACCTCAATCTTCTTAAATAGCACTCCTTATTTTTTATTACATATTCTTGTAGCTGACCTCGAGGGCTTTCCGAAACATTCTAATCAAATGTTTTTTCGTCAAGTACTTTTCGAATTATAAAATTCCAAATTTACAAAATTTTTATAAAAATACAAAATATTTCGTAAAACATTCACTTTCCGATAGTCTTATCTTACATGATCCAGCCAATCAAGGCAAGATCCGAGCATGATTCAGTCAATCAAGGTAAGATCCGAGCATGATCCAGCCAATCAAGGCAAGATCCGAGCATGATCCAGCCAGTCAAGGCAAGATCCGAACATGATACAGCCAGTCAAGGCAGTCTTCTTTTGTGTACAATTATTTTAAGTGTTCAAAAACTTGGCCATTTACTTGTATGCACAGCTCTAGTCTATAGTGAAAGTCGTCCCTAACTTTTTCAAGAACACCTACATTAATATTTCTGCAAGCCTGCCTGATCCGATTTTTCATATTTTCAACGGTTGTAGGCTTTTGCGAATAAATTATATCTCTAATGTAGCCCCAGAAATAAAAATCTAGGGGCATCAAGTCGGGTGATCTTGGGGACCATTCTGGAACTCGGCTGCCCATACCAATCCACCTATTCGGGAATCTATTGTTTAAATATTGTGTAACGGCTCGAGATCTATGAGCCGGTACTCCATCTTGTTGGAACCACATTCGTCTGAGTAAATCATTGTCGACATGTCTCAAGAGGTTGAGCAGGTCATCTTGAAGAAATCTTAGATAGATTGCCGCATTGAGATTTTCTTCAAAAAAATATGGACCAATAATAACATCTCCCAGAATGCCTGCCTAAACGTTAATGGACCACTACCGTTGGAACTCTTGCCTTCTCTGCTAATGTGGATTAGCATCTGAATAATAATAGCAGTTATGTCTATTAACGCCTCCTCTATTACAAAACGTGGCTTCATAAGAAAAAAGCGTATCAGCAATGAACCCGGGATTTTGTTGGATTTGATCTCGAGCCCAGTTACAAAAACATACACGGCGTTGATAGTCCCTCTCTTCCAATTGCTGAGTTAGATGAATGTGATATGGGTGAAACTTGTTGAGCTTGAGCACACGATTGGCTGTTGATTTAGATATACCGTGTTGCTTCTCAATTTGTCTCGGAGAGATTTGAGGATTCTAAGCAACGGCACCTATAACAGTCAATGATGTGACTTCATCACCTGAGGCCCGATTTTCGCCGGTTTCTTCTAAGAAAACCTTGTTCAGCTCTGTCGCAGAGTCTTTTTATTACTTTTCTATCAGGATAGCGTCTGTCTGGAAATCTTTCAGCATAAAGCCTTTCTGCTGCCGAGTAATTATTCCTGGCCTCACCCAAAATGCGAATCATGTCCACAATTTCATTTGGTGGATAAGCAGCCATAATTATAAAGAAAAAAACGCCAAAATACCAAAAATTCCTGTCTTATCAAAAAAAGTCAATGAATAATAATATGCGTCTGTCTGAGACTTCGCCAAAATACCGAAAGTTGCCCAAGTAAGAAATTTGAAACAAGCCTCTTGATATTTGTTTTATTAAAATAATTGACAATTGCACTTTCACAATTGTTACAGTTTATTGATTATCAGGCAATACAGCATCTCGTCTTGACTGGCTGAATCATGCTCGGATCTTGCCTTGACTGGCTGGATTGCTCGGATCTTGCCTTGACTGGCTGGATCATGTAAGATAAGACTATCGGAAAGTGAATGTTTTACGAAATATTTTGTATTTTTATCAAAATTTTGTAAATTTGGAGCTTTATAACTCGAAAAGTACTTCACGGAAAAACATTTGATTATAGTGTTTTGGAAAGCTCTCGAAGTCAGCTACAAGAATATGTAATAAAAAATAAGGGGTGCCATTTAAAAAAATTGAGGAACCTTTCACGTGACCTTCAAATGACTCTTCAAGATCAAATCAATGATATTATCTTATGGCTCCTTCGAAACCATATAAAACATGTCTGAACCATTTTTCTCTAAAATCAAAAATGAGAGAGAAAAAATTGAGGTGGACACTTAAAATGGGACACCCTGTATATATATATACTATATATATTGCGACGCTTTTTCAATTCTAAATTTTGATTCTCGCGGGGGAGCGGAAGCGCCGTCAAAAACGCAAGGGTTTTATGTACTCGCGATCGGCGGGACAGGGATGGAGGTTGTCCGCGCGCGAGCCGCGGCGGAGCGAAGGCCGTCTCGTTACCTCAGAACTGGGCGCCAGGTACGGTCTCTCACGTACCAGTTTCACGAAGTCTTCGAAAAACGCGAAGAATACGACAGCCCGCTTCGCCACGGGCTGGCTAGCTCGCCTAACGGTAGAGGGGCGGGGTTTGCAAGAAAAAGTGAATTGATTGAGCGAGCTTACTAAATGAACAGACAAAGACGAACACAGAAATTACGGACGATCGCCAGTCAAATAAAGAACGCGAGATTTAATAAATAAGAAAATAACAGGTTTATTAAGAACGTAGATAATCAGAAAAGTGATTAACAAAAAGAAGTAAAAAATCGCTACAGAATGGACAGAAATAACGTACTAGACATGAACGGACAATGATTCTCGAAACGCTCGAAAATCGCGCGATATTCTCGGTCGGTCTAACAAAGAACGTCTGTTACGGCGGCTTCCTAAAGTCGAAGCTCCGGAGAACAATAATTGATGTAACTGAATTTGATAATTCGAATTCTCAGTAACGGTCGTACCTTACGCGAGAGAGAGAGATAATACCAGCCTATAATTCGCAGCTTCGACAGCCTCGCGGAGATCCTACTAACTAGCTGCGTATTTCGCAATTTCCTCCGAGCGTGCTCGGAGTCGACAACCCAGAAATAAGATAGCCGGTCAGCTACGCAATAAGCGACAAGATATGAATTCCGCGAGGAGAGATCTCGCATACGATGGGCGGGCGATACCGGCGAAGTTCGCTAGCCGGCGGCGGTCGGAGATTTTTCCGCCTTTTTCGGCGACGCTCGCAACTTAAATATTTCTGGCAATCGGGGCGATGCGACAATGTCGTGTCACACCCCCGATGCCTTCGACAGCGTGAGAATTAATTATTTTCTCTTATCAAGGAAATAAGGAAGGCCGGGCGACAGTCCCGCACCGCGCCTCCTTCGATAGCCGTGCTATTCGCCAGGAATTTCCTGACCTCAGACCTCAATACTTAGAATCGTGCGATACCCGCACACTGCGACAATTTCGTTCCTTCTAGCGAGACGAATAACTCACACGCACGCCATAGACGCGACACTAATACTCCGTTTCGCGCAAGATTCGCGAACGACAATTAAAATACACGAAGACTCATTAATTACGACTAATTACGTCCGCAGACTCGCTCTGAGACGTATTTCAGAGGTGCGAGACGCGGCTTCGACAACCAGACGACAGCCCGTACGAACTACGCATTTCTCGCGATTTACGACGCACGCGGTCGATACCCAATGGTCGGATGCTACGCGTATTACGCACCCTGATACCCGGAGAGAGACGAGAATTGCCTTACGATACGCACTTCCGTCGCCAGTGTCCGCGCTTCCTCGGTCGCTTGTCTCCGGTCGCCCGAAATACACCAAAATCGACCGACTCGGCAGAAGGCTCGAGCGGTCGCGACAAACCGTAATGGCGACGGCGACAGAACGGCCGGCGAGCGGACACGATCACGCTCGCGGAGTACAAGAATTACGTGGGCAACCTCACCGACGGAGCTCCTCCTGCTGTGGGGATGATCCTCGGCCCCGTCCTCCAAGTTCGTTTCCGTCTCACGAGCTCACACGACAATACAGTACACACTATGAATTCGCGACTGGCTTAGGCGAGTGGCTGCGACAGAGTGAGCCCTGGATCTCGCGATCCAGGGTCGATAGCGGGGTCGTTGGCCGCGCAGGGGGATGCGCGGACCCCCGGCCAATTAGCGGCCGACACGCGCGAGGTCCTGGCGCCTCGCGCGCCACGCGAGGCATTTTCGCGCCCCGCGCGCAATAGCGCCAAACTTGAATGTCGCTGCGGGCCCTTATATGGCCCGGGTGAGGTCCTTCCCGCACGCCTCCTCTCCAGGAGGATGGCTGTCGCAGCGGCTGTCGTTCCCGGCTGTCGAGGGGAGGCTATGCGGCTCTCCCCTGTCCGGAACTATGATGCCGGGCTTTCCGGGACAGGATCCTCCGCTCTTATGAGTTTCCCTTGGCTGTCGTTCTTAGCGGTCGCGGGGAGGCGATGATGTTCTCCCCTGTTCTTCGGTGTTCGCTGGTGAGGCGCCTCAAGCCGACTCGATACAAAATAAAGGATGGAAGAAAACAAAAAGAATTAATACTACACGCAATTATACTCCTTCGCTCGTCTCTCCGGGGAGTTCGATAGTTCTCTCTCTCTCTCGACCCTTGGCGCGGCCACTCGGCTCGCCCCCCGTCAAGATTGCCGGGGCGGATAGACGCGACGGGACGGCCACGTCACATCCCCCCATGCCAAGAGAGAGCCCATCGGCTTCGGCTACCCACTGCGGCCGCTAAGGCGGACCGCACGGTCCGCTCGCCCTGCTTCGGGCGACCGAAGTCCCCGGAGTCGAGGAAGTACGACAAGAAAAAAAACAAAATCATTAAACAAACACACAAAAAAAATAAACGTTAGGTACGGAAGTGGCTTCACTAATTATTAGGGGGCCGCTTAACCCGGCCTCCCTCGAGCCTAGGTCGCGATATTGTCTCTCGTTGGGGTTCTGGGCCCGTTATACCGCGCCTTACTTCGCGTGATTGCTACGGGACGACTGCCCCGTCGTCTACGCTAACCTACTTAGGGGGAGTTAGGTGACAAGGAAGAAAGAGGAAAAAAAAATACCAAAATAACGCCGAATACCAATCGAGAAAAGAGGTTTATTAAAAAAAAACTAATCTTACAGGTCCCGCGCCTGACAAACAGGGGGGTCGATAGCCTGGGGGCGGCCCGCAGGCAACGCGACGACAGCCTTCAATATGGTCTCGGGCGATCCCTTTGCCGGGTCCTTTGACCGCTCGGCAGACGGGGCCTGTCATGGCCCTTTCCCTCTTTATACGGGCCTTGCGCCCGCCATTCCTCGCGACAATTGGGGCACGCTTTTATCGTGACTCCCTGAGTCCCACAGCGGAAGCAGAACAGCCTCTTCTCTGTTGATGGGCACGCCCCGGCTATGTGCCTTCTGGAGCCGCAGTTCCAGCAGCCTCGACGCCGCCGCGGAACCGATGAGGCAGAAGAAGAGAGCCCGGCAACCGGGCCCACGCACTCCCGGGCGGGGGAAGAAGTTTCCCGCCCATCTGGGGACGTGGAGTCCGGCTCGGGGTGCCTCGGCGATACTTGCACCGCCATCTCACTGCGGCTCCCGATAGCCACCTGGGATTCAGCGTCCCTTGTCGCCACGACAGCCTGTATCCCTACTTCCGATTGGGCCGGGAACTCGCGCACTACGGCGCCTCGGGTGGTCGTGCGGCTCTCTAAAATCGCTCGGGCTTCCTCGGCCAGCGCCGTCCAGAATCCTGGACGCGCCTCGTCGACAGCCTCGAATACGTCCCTGTACTGCTCCAGGAACCTGCGAGACATCGTCGCTTCTCTTTCTCTTTCTCGTCAATTGCCTAAGGGAAGGGTAGGAGGTGGTACATTATACAATTTCAAATCTTGGATATGTACCTTACCTAACGATCTACCCGCGTCATCACGTAACTCATAAACCACGGGCGATAATATTTTCGCGATAGTAAACGGACCGTGGAATTTCGTCGCTAACTTAGCCGATATGTTCTGAGCAGCCGACGATAGAATATGTTGCCGCTTTAGAACTCGCTCGCCAATCGCAAATCGTTGATCTCTCCTACGCAGATTGTAATATCGCGACTGTTTTTCATGCGCAGCTTCCAAGTTTTCGATTATCTATTCGCGTAACGCTTTTATCCTCTCCATGCGTTCTTTCCAACTCGCGGGATCCGTCTCCGCGACCTCGACAGCCGGCTCGTGTCTTCCACGCACGGTATTTATCGGCTGCGGTTCCCTACCAAAATTTAAAAACGCAGGAGTGGCGTGTAGCGAAGTATGGTACGCCGTATTGTACGCGAATCTGAACTCAGCCAAGTGCAAGTCCCACTCGCGGTGATCGCTTTCCAGAAAGGCCGTTATCATTGTCTTAATTACCCTATTCACGCGCTCCACAGGGTTCGCCTGAGGATGGTACGGAGGCACAGTCGTGTGAGTTATGCCGTGCTCCTCCGCAAAAGCCTGCAGTTCGCGGTTAATGAACTCAGTGCCGTTATCCGTCAGAAGCACTCGCGGCGCACCCCATCGATTTACGATTAATTCTGTCAAGAGCTCGCGGATCTTTTTGCCGGTCGCTTTTCTTAAGGGGCAACATTCAATCCACTTAGTAAACAAGTCTTGCATGACCAAGATGTACGCGTTCCCGTTCTTACTCGGCGGAAACGGCCCCATAATATCCGTGGCGACCACCGTCCACGGAGTCTCGACAGCCCTACGCCTCATCAAACCCATCGGCAAATTCTGCTCCACCTTAGTCCGTTGGCAAACATCGCAATGTCGAACATAACCGGCAATTTCCTTAAACATTCGAGGCCAGAAATAACGCGTCGCTACCCGTTGATAAGTTTTCTCCACTCCAAGATGACCGGCTTGTGGAGTGTCGTGAGCCTCTCTGATAACATCCGCGCGCGCTTCTCTCGGCAGGACTAATTTCCATTGCTCGAGATCGTCGACAACCTGGGAAACGACGGCGCCCGGTTTTCGGAAATACAGCTGGTCGTTATTAATTTTCCAGCCCTGATTTTTACGCGGCTCGTTTTCCACGCTTCGAACGCGTGCATCATACCAAGCGTCTCCGGTAATCGCTACAGCGCATAATTCCGCGGTATCCTCGTACATGCGCGACAACGCGTCGGGAACATGGTGCAACGCTCCCTTCCGGTGTTCGATCTTATAATCGTACTCTAAGAGCTCCAAGGCCCATCGCGCTAAACGGCCAGTCGGATTCTTTAAATTGTGAAGCCATCTCAAGCTACTATGGTCCGTGATAACTTTAAAATTATACCCTTCGAGGTACGGTCTGAACTTTTTGATGGACCAAACGACAGCCAAACACTCCTGTTCTGTCGTGGAGTATTTCTTCTCGGCCTCCGACAGCGCCCTACTCGCGAACGCGATGACATGTTCCACGCCGTCCGATTCCTGCGTTAAGACCGCTCCTAGACCAACCGAGCTCGCATCCGTCTGCAAGGTGAACGGTAGTCCGAAATTCGGACACGACAGCGTAGGCGGTGACGTAATGCGCGATTTGATTGCTTCGAATGCATTTCTTTGTTCATCCCCCCACTCCCAAGAGAAATTCTTTCGGAGGAGACGAGTTAGCGGTTCTAACTGAGTTGCACATTGTGGTATAAACCGGCGATACCAAGACGCCATTCCAATAAACCGTCTTAACTGCTTTATATTTTTCGGCGGCGGATACTCGACTATCGGCGCGGTTTTGTCAGGGTCTACCTTAAGCCCTTCCTGTTGAATTAGAAACCCGAGATATTTAACTTGAGATCTACAGAATTTGCTCTTATCTGGATTGATTGTTAGACCTGCCTCTCTAATCCGATCTAATACACGCTTTAGCCAAATTAAATGTTCGTCAAAAGTACGCGTTACGACCACGATGTCGTCTAAATAAGCGAAAGCGTGAGGTTCCATCTCGGGACCTATAAGTCGATCGAGCAATCGCTGAAATGTCGCGGGGGCACCGGTGAGCCCGTACGGCATGCGGGTGAAATGAAATAATCCTTTCCCCGGTACCGTGAATGCCGTTAATTCGCGACTACTTCTTTCCAGCGGAATCTGGAAATAAGCCTGGCTCAAATCGATCGTCGAAATATAACTTGCTGATCGCAATTTATCCAGGATGGCGTTCATGTATGGTAACGGATACGCATCCTTTTTCGAAACGCTATTTAATTTTCGAAAATCCAGACAGAATCTATAGCTACCATTCGGCTTTTTGATCATAACTATCGGACTCGACCATTCGCTCTTCGATGGTTCTATTATTTTTGCCGCTAACATTTTATCTACCTCCGCGTAGATAGCCTCTTGGATTTTCGGCGAAACGGGATAATATCGCTGTTTAATTGGACGATGTCCGGCTACATCGATCCTATGTTCCGTTAAATTCGTCGCTCCCGGTTTATCTGGATCGCCTGTTATATGTTTCTTTAGAAACTTCGCCAATATCTGATCTTCGCGCGACGATAATTCGTTTAAACCACAACAAATAAGCGGATCAGATTTCGACAGCCGAACTTTCTTTGTCTTGCGATTACGCGTCGCTTTCGCGACAGACAGCCCCTTTCCCGGCCTATCAACGTCTAATTCCGTTTCCGCTACACTCTCACCTATCGACACGAAAGAGCTACTTAAATTACGAGTGGCAGTATTCTCAATAACATTCAAATGAAAAACGGGATCTAACGGCTGATTCTGAAAGCGATACACCTTGACTGGCTCATCTTCGAAGTACCATTCTTGTCGCGAAAAATTGACCGTCATGCTAAATAAACTTAAAAAATCTAGCCCTACTATACACGGAATAGCTAATGACGGCAACGCATACGCTCTCACATTATGAGTTCTATTATTTAATGTAAAAGGAAGATCCACCTCCCCCCTAACCCGTGTCGTCTGGCCGGTTGCCGTAACGACTCGTCGGCCATCTGACTTTCGAAAATTCACATTCGATTTCTTTACTAATTCGATTACGCTAGAGCCCAAAAACGTACGAGTCGAACCACAATCCACCAAGGCGCCAATTTCTTTACCTAATAAGTTAATTTTAACAAATAACATAGACGGAATGTCACGACAACCAAAAGCACTAAACGAGAATTCCTGACAATTAACGACACGAACAGGGGGTTGGGGTTGTTCAGGAGTCGGGTCCCCCCCATTATTCGACTCCTTTATTCTTTTCCCGAACAGTCAGGACACGTACGTAAAGTTACCTCCGCTCGACCGCATCTATAGCAGTGCTTCCGCGGAGCGGCTTTGCAATTTCGCGAGATGTGTCCGACACCCTCGCAATTCCAACATTTAATTGTAGAATTACGCGCGGCTGTCGACTCCACGGCTGTCGCCCCTGACGACGACGAACTACTCGTCGCGGCCTCCGACCCGGTCGCGGCTTGAGCTGTACGATTCTTATTCCGTCGCGACCTTGATTTGGCCTCCGTCCCTTCCTCCGAAGTGCTTAACGCGGCCAGGGTCTCGCGGCCTCGGGTCGCCGGCTTTGTATTACGCGGCGTGTGATAAGCGAGATCGGGGAACAACGATTTCTCCGGAGTCGGAGGAGCCCGATATCGTTGCGATAGCGAATGACTGGCTTCGACGCGAGTCGCTAAATTTTCCAAGGCATCTAACTCTCGCACCTCATCGCGACGAAGAGATTGTTGGAGTCGCGGTAATAAGTTCCTAAACGCGCAGCTGACTTGCTCCGATTCCGTCCACGGCGGCGATAATCTATCTAGCATGGTTCTCAGACACGTAAAATAATCGGTAACAGGCTCATGTTCACCCTGCGTCCTTCTCATTATTTCTTCTCGCAGAGCGTACTGAAAATCTGGGTCGCCAAAGCGCGTTCTCCACGCGTCTTTAAAGACAGCCCAGTTCGACAGCCTATTACGCCTACTGCGGAACCAATAGAGAGCCATGCCCGTCAGAAAAAAGGGCAAGCAACGCAAAATATCCTCATCCGATACAGGAACTAACTCGCGACCTTCCTCAATGCGCAGCAAAAATGCCTCCGCGTCCTCCCCTTTCGTACCCGAGAACTTCAGGTTCCACTTCCGCATGACGTTATACGCAGTCATTGCGGAATTTCCATAATGGTCGCGCGAAAAATCTCGACCTTCGGAACGAGGAGTATCGCGAGAGCCTGAGGGTGCGCGAAATCTCGCTTGATCCATAGGGCTATCCGGTCTAGCCATTGCGTCTACGGGAACTTCCAAAAGTTCCTCGTCCGACATTTCAATTGTCTCAAATTTTTCGCTCTTCACGCACGCGACGCAGCAAACGCGCGGTCTGAATCGAATAACTTCCTTCTGTTGGAAGTTTCCGCTGCTTTAATTCTTCGAATAATTGTTCGCGATTTTAATACGAAAATCCAGTCGTCCTCTGGATCGACTTTACTCATACGATCCCGACAGAAAAACTTGAACAAAATAAATATGTTCGAACTCGGCCAGATGTGGCCTCGACAACACTATGATAACCGTCGACAGCTCGAAAACACGAAACAAAGCCGTTATTGTTCGAATATCCTAGAACTGACAACAGATATGCGAAAGTTGGCAAAAGAAATTTCCAACGAAAGTCTAACTCAAACAAGAAACGAATATACGACTAACGAAAATAATAATCACGCACGAAACGATACACGATCGGAAAGAAAAAATGACTTTGAACGAACTCAATAAATAATTTTAGCTCGCACAAGCTCCCCGAACTTTTTCTTACTTAACGCGAAATCCTTGTTTTTCTCGAACGTTAAATTTCGCAAAATAATCTCCGTCGAAATATTAGATTTATTTTTGCAGCGAAGCCTACGCCAAATTTTTGCGACGTTGCCCTATGTCGAATTTTGCAACGTGGCTCTACGCTAAACTTTCGTGACCTGACCTAGGTTAAACAAAATCACGTAGCCTATGCGCGATATTTTTTGAAACGTGGCTATGCGCCGCGATATTTTCTTTGAAACGGGGCCCCACGTTGGGCGCCAAATTTTTGCGACGCTTTTTCAATTCTAAATTTTGATTCTCGCGGGGGAGCGGAAGCGCCGTCAAAAACGCAAGGGTTTTATGTACTCGCGATCGGCGGGACAGGGATGGAGGTTGTCCGCGCGCGAGCCGCGGCGGAGCGAAGGCCGTCTCGTTACCTCAGAACTGGGCGCCAGGTACGGTCTCTCACGTACCAGTTTCACGAAGTCTTCGAAAAACGCGAAAGAATACGACAGCCCGCTTCGCCACGGGCTGGCTAGCTCGCCTAACGGTAGAGGGGCGGGGTTTGCAAGAAAAAGTGAATTGATTGAGCGAGCTTACTAAATGAACAGACAAAGACGAACACAGAAATTACGGACGAATCGCCAGTCAAATAAAGAACGCGAGATTTTAATAAATAAGAAATAACAGGTTTATTAAGAAACGTAGATAATAAGAAAAGTGATTAACAAAAGAAGTAAAAAA